>NC_090824.1:67957500-68557500 GCF_028021215.1 Eschrichtius robustus | reverse complement strand
CCCCGTAAACGTGTCCAATGTCTCCCCGTTCCAAAACCTTGTTTCAACAAAGCACTAACCCGAAATCAAGAGCACTAGACTCTCTCAGCAAGTACCAAACCAGTAGTAGAAGAAGCCCAAATGTGCTTCTTTGTGCTACCATCCCCACACATAACCCCGACTAAGAAAATGTATCCTAATTTTTAAAACAGAGTTACCACAGCAACAAACTGAACAGTTAAAAAGCAATGAACTTAATCAATGTAAGTCATTGTTGGAAAGATTATCCCTTAAGACAAATCTCTCACTGCTAAGATTATTGCTATTTATCTGAAGTGTTTTCTGAAAAGGTAAGAATGACTGACTGAGGGCTTCAGATCAATGAGGTGGGTTTTTTTTTTCTTTCAATGAGCTAAAGCTCCCAGTAGACCTAAGCTACACTTTTAATCATGACATTAATCGATAACAATTACACCCAAGAGAATGTCAGCATAGGTTTTCCGGGAAATCTCATAGGGCTTAAACTGCTATACTTTTAGAAGTAGTCAATATTATGTGTTGTAAAATAGAATTCAGGTTGATTTCTTCCTATTTCCCTAGAGCAGAATTTTGGTGCTGCAGAGGCAGAAATGTTAGCCTGGTGCATCTCAACCGTTAATGTGCTTAAGGATCACCTGGGGATCTTGTTAAAACACAGATTCTGAGTCAGTTGGTCTGGGTGGGGCCTGAGATCTGCATTTTTAGAAGCTCCCAGGTGATGTCAGTAGACCATCCCTGAAGTAGCAAGATGACAGAATACATTACTGACTGGTCAGGAGAAAGAGCCAAAGACAGCACATCGGCAGAGGGATGCTTACAAAAGAAGGATTTGACTGCAAGAGAGATTCTACTTCTAGATTTTCCACCCCAAACTGCCCTCCTTGGAAAATCACTGAAAAAAATGGCAATACTAAACTTAACCTTGAAGAGCAGCATTTTCCAAATGTCTCCCAAGGAGTCCTAGTTATCTGGGATAGTAATAGGTGTTGTCAGAAAAATAAGATGCTAATAGGAGATTCAATGGTCATGTAACTGAGGTAAACAAATTGTTAACATGTGTTAAACACTATATGTCAGGCATTGCTCTAAATACTTAATATGCAATAACTCATATAATCTTCATAGCAACTCTATGAGGTAGGAACTATATTATTATCCCCATTTTACAGATGTGGAAAAAAAGAAGCAAGGAGAGGTTAAGTAACTTGCCTAAAGTCACAACACTGGTGAGTGGTAGAGCCAGGACGCAACTCCTGGCAGGCTGCCTCCAGAGCAGAGACTCTGATCTCTGGAACATAGGCACATTTCAGTGTTGATGGGAAGTGTGAATCACTGCAAGGTGACAGAAGTACTTTTAAGTTGCCAATGAAGGGGAATAGGGGATGGAGAGGAAAGAGGAAAACTAAGAAGTTAGGGTAAGACAGGAAATGAGAACAAGCTGGAGAAGGGAAAATTTAGAAAATGGAAGTAATATTTGGAGAAAAATAGATTTAGGAGAGTGCTGTGTTAATGGAAGTATCATCCAACCGGACACAGATGCACTGAATGAAGACCAATCTGCTTGGCCAATAAACGCCCCACAGAGGAAAGCAAGTCAAGTGGTAGATCTCACCAACCACAGGAGGACAGGAACAGTTTACTTCCACCAAATATACAAAAAAGTACTCAAAGACAACAGTCATGATTATCCTTACACAAATTACCTAATTTACAGATTATCTGGGCCCCTGCTAGGTCTCTTTCTTCTTCCTACAGGATTCTTTGGACATTTTGCTTCTAATCAGCAACTTTGTGAAAGTAGGGAGAAGAGAAGACGATTAAATTAGGGTTTGGGGGTTTTTTTGTTTTTGCTTTTTTTGTTCTTATTTGGGGGTCTAGCAATAGGTTTGGACCAGGGAGATTAGCATGTGAAACTAATGATGAAAATACATTCTTATTAAGCGTAGAATTCAATGCCCCCTCTTTGCCTGGGCTTCATGTTGCTGGGGGAAGAAATGTGCTGAGTGTACCCAGCCTGAAGTATATAGTCTGAATCAGAAAACAGCCAGCACATTATGCAGAGTAGACTTCAGGTCAGGCAGAACTATAAACAAAGCAGTTGTTTGGTTAGATGAGAACTGGGAAACAGTTCAGATTGTTCAGACAAGCATTAAAACAAAAACTGACCTCGGAAACTTTTGACATTCACTGATCCCTAATGCAATATATATGCAGAGATACTCATGGAAAACTCTAGCACTAGCTTAAGGAAAAGAAAACCTTAACTGGAGACAAGGAAGTGCCTTTTAGCGTCCCGAAAGGATCTGATATGTAAATCTATTTACAGGTACCAAAATGAAGGTACTTATTTCAAATAAAACAAGAGAGGGCCTTTGGTCTCCAAGATAGAAATGTGTCCTAAGAACTGTACTTATTCTTCATCATCACCTCGCCCCCAGGAGCACTGCTGCCTGATATTTACAAGGCACCTCTATTTGTAGGGCTCTAAGGTGAAGCAATCTAATTTTGTTATGCTAGTACTTCAACCCACATTTACAAACTTTTCAAATATTTTAATTTTATCTGAATGTTTTTCATCAGCGTGTTCCTTTTTTTTTAAATAAGAATCCTTCATTGTTCCAAGACACAAATCATATCCCTTTGAATTCCAGACGAAAACATTTTAGGCCTATTTATGATTGTATTTCAGTAGACATGTATACACATGTAAAGCAGTTTCAATGTTATTTAAAAATACTTCAATAGGTCTCACTGTGTTGATATTATGATATTAGCAAGGCACTCAGGAAAATGCTCCCAGGTGGCAGGCACCTGCTCCGGCTTTGAAACACCAACCTCAAAACTTATAGTCAAGCACCGAAATGGGGAAGAGCAACAAACTATATATTTCAGCACCTAGCAGTTTTGGCAGCTCATTTGGAACTGGTTATTGCCAGCTGGGCATTTTGCCATTTCCTTGAGGCAAAATTAAAGTGGAAGATGCAAGGGTTTTATTGTCATTTTCCACCACATATTTATATCATTATGGGTTTTGTGCTGCTCCAGTCCCCACACAGTCTCACTGAATATCTTATTATGTCAACGAAATTTGAAGCAAATATAGGATGATGCGGTGGAAACAAGTGGGCACTATGTACGGTACATGATTGCTGAAGTTAACACTGTGCCTATCAGAATGGGCTCCAGAATTTGCAGGGCCCCATGCAAGATGAAAATGCGAGGTTCCCTGTTCAAAATGCAGAGTAAAAGTTCTAGTAAAGGTACTAAAGTATCAAGGTTTCCCTTTTTCCTGCAGTTCCTCTCTCAACCTGCCATGGTGTTGTTTATTTGCTACTCAATGTTTCAGTCCTTCTGGCACAGGGATACCTGCAGAGTGAGTGCAGATCTGGGTACCACCCCACGTGTGCTCCCACAGTGCACACTAACTCCCCACCCACTAGGTACTGAGCTCCCCACCTCCTTCCAGCCGCAGACCAGCACTCTGCACACCAACCGGGGAGCTTAAATCAGGCATCTCCCTACCCACAGATGCTCCCCAACTCCCAGGAACACTGCAGTCTCTACGCAAGGAGGTGCCTGGATTGGGTACCTAGACTGTGGTGGGTGACAGGTTCGCCCTACTGAGGTACTGCTGTGACACTCCAGGATGTGGATGGCCGCATCAGTGTCCTGTCCTGAGACATCCTAGGCTCTTGCTCCAGACCCTGAGCCTCCCCTGCCAGAGGCTGAAGGCAGCAGCAGTTGTGGGGCAGAAGCAGGGAGGAAGAGGCCAGGTCCTTGGGATCCTAGGAGTTTGGGGAATGAGCACTGGAGAGCAGAAGAGGACCCATCCCAAGGAGGCGGTCTCATCACGTTGATATTAGCAAGGCACTCAAGAAAATGCTTCCTGGTGGCACGCACCTGCTCCGGCTTTGAAACACCAAAGCGTCCACCAAACCTAAAGCTCCCAGTTCCAGGCCAGGCTCCGTTATCCTATCGGACTTCACTTACAAAACACAAATTCAAACATAAAACTAAGGACTTCAAGTCAGGAAAGCCAGAGCACTGAACTCCAACTGAGTGCTCTGGTCACAGGCCCATGAAGCCAGCCCTGATTCATATAAAAACCCAAGGCCTGTGCTTACTTCTGCAGTATACACATTAAAATTGAACAACACAGACACATAGGATGACACACAAATTCATTACGTGCTCCCTATTTTTATTTTATAGAACTAAATACAAACACACACACGTACACACACACACACAAATGAGTACAAACTGGGAAAATCTGAGTAAACCTGGGTAAAGGTGGATTGTATCAATATCAGTATCCTAGCTGTGATACTACACTACAGTTTTGCAAAATGTTACTACTGTGAGAAACCATGTCAACTGTACAAGGGATTCTCTGTATTATTTCTTACAACTGAATATTTTAATTATCTCAAATTTGAAAAAAGATCCAAGGCCTATTACACGGACAAAATACAGCATACAGGTGATCGTTACCAAAACTACCTCTACCTGGATATATTCAGAACATTAAATCGTATATGATTTGACTTGACATGATGTAAAAGAGCGACCCTTGAAATAACTAGCTCAAATATAAATCTGCAATCAGCACGTTAACCGCAGAGTGTACTATCAGGAAGAACATGTTCAGTTCTACTTCTTGTTGAAACTTCTCTTATCTACTTGAGATAAAATGAAAACACACCATCGAGAAACTACAGACATACTCTGGAAACTGAAGTGGTGTACACAAAAGCATGCCTTTATTCACAAAAGAGGGAGAAGTGTGTACGGAATAGCACAAAATCAACTTTAAAATGTTCTTGCATCCAAAGAGTTGGCCAGTGTACTATTTACAACTAAAAGGACATATCTGATGCTGGTACAGTGACTTAATTTTTATATACAAATATAAAACATCTCCTCTGTCAGATGCTGAGACATCACAAACATAATGGGGAACCTGAATTCTCCAGGCTGAGTTCCCAAGGAACTGAGCCAGGTGAGAATTCCATGTTGCTTTTTAGGACTGTGTATGGGAGCAAATACCCAAAGGGGATGGATCTTGTCACAGTCCGAGGGGAAGGGGAAGGCCACTTCTATAGGGCCTCAGGAACAGAGACTGCCCAAAGGGCACCTAATTCTACCCTGACTTCCATAAATAAGGTAAAAGAAGAGACGCTCTGAACACCACCAAGCCCAGCACACTGGAAATACTCCCCAGACTTTAACAATTTATATCAACCATAGCAGCCTGTTCCCACTCTGACCTCTCAAGGGCTCAGCACCAACTCCATATAAATTATGCATCCAATTACGATTTCTTGCTCCAACAGACAGTGCTCATAGCCAAGATAAGCCCACGTTTGGTTCAAGCCAGAACTTCGCAGAGACCTGAAGAACTGATTAAGCAATGAAAGAAGTTTGAGATTCAAATTCATATTGCCACTGCTAACTCTGCACCTCTGGGTAAAACACTGGGCTGTTCATTAGTGAAATGGAATTTGAATTTCAAAGGTGGATGAATATTCATTCACTTTGGCTAATTACATACCAAGGCATTCAAAAAATATTTGTTGAATGAAAGACTGAATTAATGAATGGATCTGCACAGACATCTCTCCAACCTGGCTTTTTTTCCTCTTTTCCTAGCTAAATTCCCTTTCAGCTGCATTTTGGAGTTAACATATCAAAGTAGAGGGGGAGGAACCACAAATAAAACAGCACTTTGCTCACGACCTCACTTGACTGTACAGTGCGGGCTCAGCTACGCAATTAATCACTGTCAGCGCCAGTCGGACGTGGATCAACAGCTCCGTCAGGCTTTGCCAGGTGTGGCAAATTACTGCGCCTTCGTCTAGCCAAGCTTTGAGCATGCGAGTCTAACAAAAAGCATTTAAGAACCTCCCCAGGCAGAGAGCAGCGCTGGCTGACTATCACTGTCTGCTTCTCGTGGTGCCCTAGTTTGTTCTGGCAGTCTCCAGGTTCTGTGGATTGCTGGGCTTCTGACTGCGCCAGGGAACTAAGGAACTGGGCTTCTCCCTGTCCCATCTCCGGCCTTCAAGTTTGGCACCGCTCACCTCTCACGTCTGCCTGTGCCCGCACACCTGACTTCCATACACTTTCTCAAAGGTATATTCAAACCCTCCCCACCTGGCGTAGGCGCGGATCCCAGGCTGGCTGCGTGCCAGTCTCAGTGATTCTCTGCTGCCTTCAGGGCTGGCACTGACACAAATGCAGCTCTGTATCTACGCACCACAAAAACCCTGCCTCTGCTCTATTCTACCATTGATTCCTCAGCACTTGAAATGAAGGAATTTTATTTCATGAAATTTAATTAACTACATGCAAAAGTTTTAATGACTAAGCAAAACATAGGTAAGAGCCAACTTGAATTGTGTCACTATATAAACAGTGTAAAGGAGGGCTCAATATTTAAATAAATACCAGTCCAAAAGAAGATGACAAAATGTGTGGTTTAACATAGATAAACAATGCAAAGTGTTTTGTGTTGATTCTTAGAAACTAGTTTTCTAAAACGTCCCATGGAAATCATTTGCTGCTCCAACTTCCCCGCTCTTCTTCCTCGCTCTATTTCAGAGGTTTCTCACTGCCTTTCAAGTTAAAGAGCTACTTTTAAAAGTGCATCAAATCACCTTTCAATCATCAAAGAGAAATTACCAGTTGACTGAACACTTCTATACCATTAACTAATTAATCATGACATAGCAAAACTACCATTATAAATATCTAACTTATTTAAGATAAATCAATCATACGGTAATTAGCTATCTCTTTCTAATCCACTAGTACATCATAATTGACAAGAATGCCATAGAGAGTCTCATGATTTATACCCGCCCAGCATATTCTCACCTCTCCATTCCAGAAATTCAGTTTCAAAATGTCCCTAGAGAGAAATTGTTGAGAGCAAGATGTTAAACACAACAATGAGAAGAAAATTCAAGTACAGAATACAAGCCTTTGGCACAAACTGAGGTATGAATATGAACACACAAAATGGGGTGAAATTTATTGGTAACAATCTAATCATTAATCCAAGCGGTACTTAATTAGAGAGCCTGGAACAATTTACAGAACTCTGCAATGGAACATTCGATAAGAACTCAGCCTGATACATTTTGTAGTACCCGCCTCTCTGGAGAGTGGGGCATGCCTCCTCATCACAGGGTGCTTCCCAGACCATCAACAATGTATGTTCTTCACAAGTTTTTAAGTGGACTCACAGTGCACTGAATACTTCCAGCTGGGCTTCTCACAGTTGGAATAGCACAAATTCAGACTCCATTTTTATTTCCAGATAAACTACAGAAATTATAATAGCTTCTGTCTACCAGTTCCAATGTGGTGCCAGTTTTCTACATATTAATAATACTCATTTCTCCATTAACTTAAAAAAAATAATTCTACCCTCAGTGGAGGTGTAAGCAAACGGAACACTTTAACGAATGAAACATAGCCATGTCAGTAATTAATCAATACTCCTCTTAGAAGCTTTTTATCAGCATTTATAGAAATCAGCAGGGAGAGAAAGCCATGCTCCCTGAGCTACCACCACTGCCTAACAAAAGAACTAACCATGTGCCACAAACTCAGGAATGACAACAGAACCACAGTGGTAGGGAGTTGATTTTCATTCTTTTTTAAAAATACGTTTTCTTGTTAGTTAAATCTATTGCTACGAAACTTATATAGTAACATAATTAATAGAAAAATTATTACCCACAAACACAACATTTAAATAACCTGGAAAGTTATTTGCTTTTTAAGTTCTCATTATTCACTGCCCAACATATGAACTTCTTTTAATTAACTACTGTCCTGGATTTCTAGGCGATTTCTTTTTCTAACAGTAAATATATATCCTCAGCCATGTCATTAATAATCTTCAGAAGTTTACATTTACTTTGACTTTGTCCTGGGTGAAGATGTTGGTCTAGGCTTCTTTAGCTTTGCTGACGGTGTTAAATTTCAATGGAGTGTAAAAGCTGTTGCTACGGACTGAATGTTTGTGCCCCCCACAAAAATTCATATGTTCAAACTCTAAATCCCCAATGTGATGGTATTAGGAGACAGGGCCTTTGGAAGGTAATCAGGTCATGAGGGTGGTGCCCTCATGATGGGATAGTGCTCTTACATGAAGAGACACCAGAGAGCTTGTTCTTCCTTACTCTCTCCTTGCAACTAAGGACACAGCAAAGCGATGGCCATCTGCAAACCAGGAAACGGGCTCTCACCAGACACCAGATGTGCTGGCACTTTGATCATGGACTTCCCAGTCTCCAGAACTGTGAGAAATAACTGTTTGCTATTTAAGCCACCCAGTCTATGGTAATTTGGCAACTGTAACTAAGACAGTTGTCATCCAGGATATTATGTCCTCAATAAAGTAAATAACCTATTCCATGTAACCCTATGATTACTAAAAATAGTTTCCACACATTGAAATGCCTCTACATTCCTGCAAGTCCAAGAGATCATGCTTTCTCTGTTGCTACCTTCAGTATAAAATAAACTACTGGTGATCTACTAGGTTTCAAAAATGACTCATTTTAACTACATTTAGATAAAAGAGACATATTAAGGCCTGAAGGTTTACAACTATTTTTTCTAAATACACATTTATATACTCTACTTTCACACTAGCTGGGTTTTTGTTTTGTTTTATTTTGCTTGAAGAATGAGGTTATATTTGTTCATCTTTAAAAATGTGTTTTCTTTCAAGTTTACATACCTAACATCTGTGAAATTTTAAACTACATGTTCTTCACAAGAACACAGAGTGGGGCTCCTTCTAAATCAAAATGAAGACACGCATGACTAAGTAGAAGCCCATGGGTGAATAAACAATAGTTAACCTTTTAATAATGCCTTCTCTCAACCAAAGCACAGGGATGTTCGAACGGCACATTGACACATTTCAATGTGTCACTTTTAAAAAGGTTAACTTTTAAAAAGGTTAAATTTCAAAAATGACCTGCAGTTCTTCAGTTAAGGGCCCCCCTACTTCTCTGAGGAGGACTCTCTGAAGAGCTGTGCATTCTGTTTTCCACTAAGTCATACCATGAAGAAAAAGAATGAGTGTAGTAAAATTGGGGGAGGAGGAAACACTTGTTTTTATTTAACAAACACATACCATTCACTATAGTCTAGGCACTATTTTTAGGTATTTTACAAATATTAACTCAATAAATCTTCATAACAACTTTATGAGTCGGTACTGTTATATAATACCCATTTTACAGATGAGAATGTAGAGGAACAGAGAGATGCAGTAACTTGTGCAAGACCACTTGGCTAGTAAACTGCATGGGCCAATATCTGAACCCAAGCAGTAAGACTTCAGAGACCATGCTCTTAATAACTGCCTTCTCCTGGCCACTGCTTCCCTTATTCTTCTCATAAACTCCACCAAAAAATCCAATAAGAAACCAAGACAACATCTTTATTACAGAAGAAAATGAAAGTGTATAGAGCTTTGGAGTTTCTTCCTTTTCAGTTAAAGGCAACATAACTATTTTTCACTAAAAGTAAGAAATAAAAAAAAAAAAAAAAATTTGACTTCCAAACACAAATGACAAAAAAACAGCAGGGAAGGAAAAGCTATTTTCAGGTTTCTAGGAGGTTATCATAAACAATGAAGAAAGAAAAACAAATTAAAGTTTTTTACGAAATGGCATTTGACAGTATCCTTTCTACCTTGCTGCCTATGACAATTTGACGGCACTGTATATAGCAGCTGTGCAGAGCACCCCATGGTGTGAAAATGAAAGATGACCATGCTTGCAAAGAAAAGAGAAGCATATTGTAAGCAAATGTAAATGCACAGTAAGGGCTGAATGTTGTGGAAATAAGCCCAGGATGCTTTTCAATTCATGAGTTTAGCTGAGATGGCAGAACAGATGACAAACAACAACAAACAGAAATATCAAACTACACAATTCTCTCCAATAGTGGGGATGAATATCCAGAGCTGCTTATTTAACTCGATGCTAATTTACTTTCTTGTTTAAACATTCTAAGTATTTGTTACCTATGAAATATTCATGTATTGTGTTTTAATACCTTGAGGGTTTTATTCTACAAGGAATTAATTTACAAGTACCTGTAGTAAAAATAGCACACCTTCCTCAAAATAACAGCAAAAGCTTTTATTTAAAGACTTATTTAGTCAACATATGGAACTGGAGGTGAATTCAATCTTCTTGACATTTAAAATTTCAAATATTGAATAGTTCACTTGAAATAAATACTTCATTTTATTTTAAAATAAAACAAAAAATTTACCTGTCCTTCAATACAATTATTTTTGTTCCATTTTACTATATTGTTTCATTTTACTAATGAAAACCCAATAGAAGGCATTGTATTTTTTTCTTTCAGTACCATAAGGAGCCTATTTAAACACCAAAAATTGGTTCCTTCAATCTGCTTCTTTTGGGTATAAATCTTTTTTGAAAGATCTGTTTTATTTCTGTGTGAAGTTTCACAAATATTATCAAGTTACTCAAAGAAAATTAAGTAATAAACAGTTTTAATGTAGTAATTACTTGTATTAGATGTGGTAATAACTTATTAGCTCAAATCCAAATCATTGTTAGTTTAAGAAAAAAAATGATTAAGCAAAATCTACAGAGACATATCAAACCTCCAAAGAAGGAATGTTCTACTAAAAAAAGAGGGTGAGGTACACTGTATTCTTCAAAAGTCAATGTCATAACAGACAAAGAAAGGTTGTGGAAATGTCCACATTAAAGGAGGTAGACATAGTCACCAAACACAATCCCTGACCCTAGGCTGGATCCTGTACTAGAGGGGAAAATGCTCTAAAGGAAGTTATTGACTCAGTTGATAAAACTGTAATCTGAAAGATAGATTACAGTATTTTCTTAGTGATAAATTTATTGAAGTTGATAATTATACGCTGGTTGTATAAAAGAATACCCTATCCTTAGGAAATACACCCTGCAGTAAACGGATGGAAAGACCCATCTCCTGAAGATGTCTGTAACATCCTCAGATGGTTCAGGAGGAAAAAAAAAAGCATGAGAATGAGGAAGAGGTAAATGGGATAAAATGTTTAGGTGAATCTGGGTAAAGGTAGAGGAGTGTTCTTTGCATTATTTTTATTGCTTGCAAATTTTATGTGAAACTGAAATTATTTCCAAATAAAAAGTAAAAAAAAAAAAAAAAAAAAAAAAAAAAGCAACAGTGAAGAACTACTGACCTGAACCAGAAGTATGAATTAAATCCCACAGATTGAGCTCATTCTTTACAGGACACAGAAGGGGAGTCCCTGAAGCCTGCCCTCAAGGTATTGATTTTATGTCATGGACTATCACAGACATTCAAGTCTCAAAAGACCTTGGTGTATATGGAGTGCCAGTTATTTCTAACACTAAGGTCTCACCAAAAAGGCACTCCTGGATACACTCGAGTTCCTCAGCCACTATAAGCTCACGGTCTCCATAATGAGAAAGCGAGGCTCATCTACCTTAATACAATGGTTGCAGGATCACAAAGCCACCCCTCATGTGCCCTGGAAATAAGGTTCACCCACACCACCAATCCAGAGGCTACACCTTATGGCTACAACTCTAGTGGTCTGACTCAGTGAATGTTTATTTAGTGCCTACTCTGTGCAGGCACTGGGCTATGTGCTGGGAAGAGAAAGATGAATAAGCTTTGGCACTAATCTTAAGGAACTCACAACGTAAGGAGAAAAAGACCTAATTCCATAATTACAGTAGAATATATGAAATACTGATGTAATAAAGGTACATATCAAGTATTCTGAGAAGGACTAAGCGCATACGTGAGACTTGGCTTCATTCATCTATTCAAACGTTTACTTTGTGTCAGGGAAAGGGACCTTAAAGACGGGTGACAACCTCCAGCTGACAGACAAAGAAGTGAGACAGGAATTTCAGGTAAAAGCAAGTAATAACATGAGACAATGGCACAGAGGCATGAAAGTGTAAGCTGCTTTCAGAGATTAGGAAGGGAATCTCCATGGTTGGGAGCACAGCATCTCCTGTGAGTCTGGTTAGCAGAGGAGGTAAAATCAGTCCGAGCCAGATCCCGAGTGGCCTTGTAGAGCGTGCTAAGGAGCTGCCAGCTAATCTTCTTGCAGACGGAACGGCAGAATATTTTCAGCAGGAAATTTCAAGTGATTAAATTTTTATTTTAGAAAGACAATTTTGGTTGAAATGTTAGCATACATTATCAAAAAAGGATGGAGTCAGGAAGAACGGTTCATGTGTAAATTGCATGAGCCTTCAAGAGTTGTGACCAGAGCTTGTACTGAGACAACATCCAGGAAAGAGACATTGAAGGAAGCAGAATGAGCAGGGCTCAGCAACCAAGTGATTGTGGGCGATGAGATACGACGGGGATGAGAGTGAAGACACAGCTTTCTAGCTTAAACTTTGGGAGTCATTAACAGTGACTGAGTCTGAAATTCCAGTGTAGTATGCTTCGAGACGTTCAATATAGAATTTAGGATTATGGAAAGTGCCCTGAAGTTCAGGAGAGAAGTTAGGGTAAATATAAAGATGCTAGGGTCATACTGATGATGATTAAATACAAGATAGCTTTCTTGTATTCTTTAAGGAAGATCATGTAGATTGAGATGATAGTTAAGGATAGATATTTAAAGATGATCAGGAAAAAAAAAACAAGCCAAGAGAAGGAAAAAGAATGAGAGGACAGAATTCTATGGTAACTGGTACTACATGGTACTTATACATGAGTCAGACACCCAGTCAGCACAGTTCTACCAACATTCAACGCACAATCACTGAGGCCTATTAGACACCCGATGCTTTGCTACCTGATTATTACACTATCCCAATTTCCTACTGTATCTGAATAAGACAGTCACTTTCAAGTTTGGATACAGTGCAAGTTAAATTCTTGTTCTATTCACTCTCGCTTTACACACTGAACTACAAAATTAAACAAAAGGCTTTATATTAAAAGGGACTATAATCATGGACGCACTAGAGCCTTTGTAGCCATTCAGGGCTATAAAGATAAAAAGGTTCACAAACTTATTCTTCAACACATTCACCCTTCTTTTTAACATTATTTATGGGGAAAATATTATAATAAACCATGGTTAAAATAATGCAAACTTCTGATTTCATCATAGTAATACCGGGTGATTCTGGGTTAAACAACAAGCACCCTCCACAGGGAAGGCCTGCAGATGCGCATGTGACAGCACATGTGTGCACACACACCCACAAACATCCTCCTCACTCACACAGACTTCATAGTCAGAGTGACCTTTTACACGCTCTGCCCTCATCACACACAGTGACCAACAGTCTGGTGCAATCATCCATCCTCTCACAGAAACACTGATACCTGTAATCAGTAACCCAGCATAGCAACCAGGTTTTACAACTAGCTCCCTGAGCCAGTTTGGTCTCTGTATAATTTTTTTTCTTTTTAAATTTCATAATCAATGTGCTGCTTGGATCTGCACCGTTCTTGGCCTGCCAGGTCACTACAGAAAGCAATCTGTTTTTCTTGTACAATTATTTGAATAAATAATACCCAGTCATCTGACTACAGGTATTCATTACACATGAGCTATAGAAAATAATCAGTCACAGATCAAGTTTAGAAGCTTCAAAACAAGTGACGTAGGTAGGGATTTATACAGAAGCCTTCCAGGAGTTTCTTTTGTCCAGATAGGATCTGAATTTTATCCCATGTGCGTTACACAACCTTCTTTTACATTTTGTGCATATTTTCTTGGGTCAATATTCACTTTATGCTTTCTAAATCAGCAAATAAAAGCTCAGATCCAAAATGGCTTTGCCATTGGTCTAGCATGTTAATAGAGCAATAATTATTTTAGTGCTTCAATCTGGACAGTGAAAAAGATGACCTTATGATGAACCTCCTGTAAGAGAAACAGTATTGTTTATAAATAAAATCTCATGCTGAGATCCTTAGCTTCCAAAGGAAGAAAGCAATCACTATGTTTGCAGACAGTTAATGTTCTGCCCTTTACTTTAGGTACATAATATCTAGGTTTTCATCAACATTTTTTAAAATGTGGCTCTAAGTACAGAATCCTGGGTTTTGTTCATGCATATCTGGAAACTATTCTGTTTAGGGAATATCCCACAAGCAGCTAGGATGCAAAAAAGACATTCTTTACTGAGTCTTGCTACTAAGAAAATACTCCCACAGTTCTTGGTTCAGTACTACCACATTCTTAAAGGTTATTCTGACTAAGGAAGAGCTGGATATTTCTGTGAAGAATCAAGATACCAAAAAAAATTTTTTCCAAGGAAATTTTAAACTTATGCCAACAGTAAATTATACAAAAGACTAACTCAAAATAGGAAACAGTACAGTCAGGTTTGAAAGTCACATTTGAATTCAAACAGACCTAAATTCCCAGGTTTACAGGCTGGATGACCTTAGACAAGTTATTTGACTTTGCTGACAATACAGATGGAAATAATTGAACATAATATGTGAATAAACTAAGCCTAGCATTTGGTATCCTCTAGGCACTCACTAAATATTACCTTCCTTCTTGACTCTCCATTTTGATACTGTAAATAACAACACTGTTAGGGAATTCCATAATTTTTCATTATACATGTGTGTGGTTTGCATTTCAATGATTACTTGCCAGCCTGTAAAAAAAGAGTATCACAAATATTCCACTGTGATACATGGGAAGTAACTGTCACAAGTGGATTCATAAGCGATGTTTAATGTTAGTTACTTCCATAGCCTACGTATTCATAGAATAATACAAAAGGAAAACTATTCAAATGCACATATACTAAAGTATATATGTGATTAATAAATGTTAAAAAAAAGGCTTGTAATTTTAAAATACCTGGGCTCCTAGTCCTATCAGATACAATGATACAAATGACAAAAATCATTCAGTGAATACCACACCATCACCTCCTTTGTACTACCTAGTAAACTGGATCAAATATAAACCACTATTTAGTGGGGCACTGTCTCCATTGCATAACCTAAGAGCTGACATAAAAAGGAAGAAGGTCAAGACCACTTTTGTAAAGCTCTTAAGTAATAGGTCAGAGGACAGAAACATCAGGATGAGACCATTATAAGTTTTTGATGGAAGAGGAAAAAAAGGTTTTGAGTCTTTGGCTCTCGGTTGTAACCATTCCAAAATATATCACATTAATAAACATTTTTCCATCTTAATGATGAACAGCCACCTGCTGAAGTCAAAGAAACAGAAGCCCACTCCTAATTGGAAACAGCAAGACTGTGCTTATTTTCCGTTGTGTATTTTGGCTCTCCAAATGTTCCATTTGAGAACTCTGAGGGTAAGCCTTAGAAACCCCCCAGTTCTCCATAAGCTGACACATTCTCAGACACACTGCACGCATTCAGTTTAATCAGAAGACACATAGTTGGAAAGCACTGCTTGAGGTCCATGCATTTTTTAATCAGTTTGTGTGAATTTTAAGTGAGTTATCAGCTATGGTCAGGGCACAGCAATTCTGTATTTGGAAAGTTCTTAAATGGAAGTCATGGGATCCGAATGTTCTAATGTTCCTTTATTCATTTTAGAGAAACAGCCTCTGTCACACTTGCTACCTTCTGCCAAAGGCTACAGGGATCAAACTTAGTGGTAGCAGACTAAGCTAAATAATGTTTTGTCCAAGTTTCCAAAACAAGCTTTCACAATTTTCCACTTATGAAAATTAAAGTAGGGACTATATCTTAGCATTCTGAACAACCAAAATGATGTCATAAATAAACTCGATTCTCCCACCCCTGCCTTTCAAAACCAGCATTTTTTTTAAGTGGCAGCAGCACTTGGTGGCCTCTTCCTTTCCCTGCTGCATGAGATCTATCAATAGGAATGCAATTTAGGGTCAATATCATTTTCTGTTCAGGGCCCTGTACCAACAATCAGGCACAATGTTAGTGTCTCCAATTATAACTAATGTATCAAATGACCTGTCAAAATATTACTTGAAAAACAACTTGACTGACATCAACAGAATATATTCATATGCAAGAAATGTATTCACCATAGCGATGAAATTGTACCAGGAACTCTGTTAAGTACATTCTTTAACTGGTTGCCATTCTAGGTGACTTGGAGATAGTTTATATAATTGGCCAAATGAAATCCCTAAGTAGATAACTGAGGATGTGTCTTGTTCAGGTTTGTTTTTAGTTAAGAGAGACTTGTGGTTACAAATATCCTAGCATTTGTCAGTAATGATGACAACAAAGTATTTAGTCCAACTGGACATAAACTCAGTATTTATTCACTTGTCAGAACATACTGAAAAAGCCAGAGAATTAATCACCTCAACAGGGGATCCTATGGGAGGACTGGAACATCCATGTTTTAAAATTTCATTGAATATGAGAATTTTCCAAAGAGAGATTAATACTTTTGGTTCCAAAATCTAGTGGGTCTCCAATTTTCCTTAGTGAGGAATTTAAAAGATAAGTGTTCTTGTCTGGGTTGCAGAAGAGATAGTTTCCCAGATGTGTCAGGAAATGTAATAGGTGCTTCCTGATGAAGTAAGAATAAAGACTTAATAGAGTCCAAAGGGGAAAATAATGTATAAAAAGATTGTTTCTTTATAATGTCATGATGGCTATGACAGAGGTATGTGTAGAGAGCAAAGCAGTATGTGAGGCAGATATGAGGTCTGAAAAAGTGATACTGGAACCGACACTTGACAGACGATAAGTAGCAGCAGTTGGTCAGGCTAAGAGCCATATTTTTGAATATGTGTGTGTGTGCATGTATGATTTGTATATATGTGTGTTTGTGAGAAGTCACTGCCCTGAGGCAGGGAAAATTCACTCTAGTAAAAGTAGCATAAATTTCAACGGGATAGAGAATGAGAAATAGATATTTTCCAGATCATCAAGACTTTTATAGCAAGTTTATACCACGGTATGGACCTAATTTCCAAAGGGACAGTATGTAAAGAGTTTAAAAGGAATAATGACATGGCTTCATTTACATTTTAGCCGTATTACATCAAATGGGGTTTTAAAGATTGGACTGTTGATCAGCTGTAACTTTTTGAAAAGGACCACCAATATTTTGTCAACACTCCCCCGTCAGGAAGTGGGGTCTGCAACCTTTTCCCTGAAATCCAGACAGGCTTGTTATTGCTTCAACCAACAGAGTGCAGTGTAAATAATGACATTTAACTTGCTAAGCTTGTTCTTAAGAGACAAAGGACCTTCCACTCTCTTAGAATTCTCCCTCTTGGGCATCTCAATTCTTGGGCTTAGAAGCCTAAACCACATGGCATGGGCATAGACCGTCTTCAATCATCTTGCCAGGGAGCCAGACATAATACTAAAGAAGCCTCCAAATGCTTCCAGCCCCCAGCCATTCAATTTTTCCTAGCTGAAACCCCAGACATCGTGGAATAGAGACAAAAAACTCCCTGTGCCCTTTCTTAATCCTGACCTATAGAATCTATTAAAATAATTTTTAAAAAAACTTGTTTAATGTCACTAAATTTGGGGTTGATTATTACACAGCAATAGATAACTTGAATAAGGTCCATCCTTAAAAGAAATAAGATCCATTACATGATTTTTTAGGTAGTTCACTATCAGACCTTTCTTAAGTAAAATCCAAAATACACTGCCTTATACAAACTTAATAGGGAAGGGTGTCACAGTACGCTTTTACTTTTCACTTCTTTTTAACTTAAGGACTTTATTTTTTTAGATCGGTTTTAGGTTCACAGTAGAATTGAGGAAGGTACAGAGAGATCTCCCACATACCCCCTGCCCCTCACATGCACAGTCTCCTCCATTACCAACATCCCCACCAGAGCGGTACACTTGTTACAGCTGATGAACCTACACTGACACATCATCATCACCCAAAGTCCACAGCCTGCCTTCGGACACATTCTTGGTGTTGTGCGTTCTATGGGTTACAAGTATATTTATGTACAATGACAGGTGTCCATCATTCTAGTATCATTGTCACTCCCTTTTTTAAAAACTTTTTTATTGTGTATTTTTTAAACCTAAGTATTTAATAATCTCTAATCTGGAGAAGGAAAATGGTTTGTTTGTATGTTTGTTTGTTTGTTTCTAGCTACTCTTGATATAACAAGAAACCTTCTTTTACGGAATTACCCTTAGGCATGAAGCCCATCATAACATATTTCTCCCCTAACACAGAAACCTCACATTTAAGAAAAATAGAACCTCAAGTTCAGAAACCTTCCCCGCTTGAATCCTAGCATTATGCATACTTTGAAACAGATGTTGTTCTAGTCACATGTACTCTTTTTATTTCACTAAGTTCATATTTACTGCTAAAATATTTCTTTTAAACTTGCGTTTGCATATCAGGGAAAATAAACAAAACACAAAAATGAAAGACAACTGATTCACTTATTTCCTTGAGGCTGACAGATTTCATAGAAAGTGCTTTTGTAATAAAAAAATATTAATGAAGTAGCAATGTTTTGTGCAGACATTTGCTCCTCTGTCTACTTCATTTATAAATACATTTTAATGAGGTAATAGAGACTACACAGCTCTGCAAGTGTTCCTTTTTCTAACATTTGTTCTGAATTCAAAGATTAGAAACAGCTAATCTGCTGCATTTTGGGGGCTGGTTTATGAATACAGCATTTAAAGCACATTGTTCAAGCATCTGGAAAGCTAACAGCTCATAAATAGCCCATCCTCCCAAACATATGATTAGACAATAAGGGTAATCTGAAATTTGTTTAAAATCAGTAGCCATAAAGTAGATACAGTGTACTACAAATTGTCCCTCCCCCCTCCCTACCCTCCACCCCAGCATGTGTATTGAAACATGCCTTAATGGGCCTTCATTTGCCAAGAAGACATTCAGAGTGGAGTTTGTCTTTGTACAATTAAATTATGCACATTGTCAAATCTTCTCATTTAAGAAATCTATATTTTACTGAATCATATCTAAGAATTAAGTCAGGTCTGCCCTGGAGGTACTCCATGTCCATTCTCCTGTTAGATGATTAAATGCTAATCCTCAATCTTTTTCTCAAGAGATTATTTTCATTCTTACTCAAGCTTGTATATATTTAACCATAACAATCAGCAGACTTAATAAAAGGCATTGTTCAAGTAGACAGTCAACCTTCTAATCAACACACAGAAAAAAATCACATATAACACAATGTTTAAAATTTTTCCTTGTTTCATATACATATTTTTTCCTGTCTAGATTAAAAACTACGATCTAACCAACGTTTAGAAAAAGTATGACCAGCTTACAGAATGTAAGACATGAGTCCCTGGGAGTCATATATACCAAGTTTATAGTAATATCCTGGAAAAACTTGTTATCTAAAAGAAATCTCTAAAGAGGAAAATATTCTTTATGATTGAAGTATCTCAGAGTCAGTCTGTTTCATAAACTTAAAGTCATGGCTGTAGGAGCTAACATTTATTGAGTTCAGTCTTACTCAAGTGTGTATATATGTAAGCATACCTGCTAGGCATAGAGATAAGCACTCTACATGGATTATTTATATACTCTTCAAAGCAATCCTATTAAGTAGGTACTACTATTAGTTCCCGTTTTACAGATGAGGAAACTGAGACAAAGTAAGTTTACAAAACAGACCTGGTGTTGCACAGCTACAAAGCTCATGAAAATTTCAAGTTTAGAAGAAACATTTAAAATTGACTTGCTTTGTAGGTAAGGGAACCGAAGCCAGATGGCTTAAGGTCACAAATATATTAGTAGCAGAACACAATCTAACTTTGTTCTTCTCAATCCCAGCCTAATAGTCAATAAAATGTTTTTTATTTCACATTCTGTATAGGGGTTTTTAATTTTTTAGTCCCTTTTGTTCTCCTTATTTGTATTCATCTCTTCCTAAATATGCTGTGTGTTCTTCTAGCCCATGCTTTAATCATTCAATGAGTATTCAATAATCACTTGTTATAGGTGTTCATAACTGACACATATAATTATTTTTGATTTAGGTACATATTGTGTACTATAAGTATTTTTTATTTAGGTACATATTGTGTACTATAAGTATGTTGCTTTGTCATTCAAAATTATGCCTGGGGGGATTTGTCCATGTAATATATGTATGTATGTCCAGGTTATTATTTTTAATTTCTAGTTATATCCATCCTATGAACATACTGTATTATTATTTGTTTCTGTTTTTCATCATAACAAACAATGCTATATAAACGTATTTGTACATGTCTCTTTGGGCTTATTTGCAGAAGTTTCTGGCTCAGTGTACATGTATATTTTCAGCTTCACTAGATATGGCCAAATACTTTTCCAAAGTGGTTGTACGAATTCACACTTTCACCCACTACACAGTTATCCCTGCTGGACCCCCCATCAAATTTTCTCTAACGCATATTGTCCAAACTTTCAAATTTTGTTAGAAGATATGAGGTGGTATTCTCATTCTTATTTCATGCATTTCCCTGAGTACTAGTTCATTACTATTACTTGTTTAGATTTCTTCTTCTTTAATTCATTTATCAGTCACCCATTCCTCCCCTGGCTTGTTTGTGCTCTTACTGATTTGAAAATTTTTTCTATTTGTCTGTTATGTAAGTTGTTTTTTTCCCAGACAGAGTTGGCTTTTAGCTTTGTTCACAGTATTCTTTATTATATAGGGACTTTAATTTTGAGATAGTAACGCTTGTCTATTTTTTCCCATTGACTAGCACAATAAATTCAAATTCATATGAACGTATATATTTTTCTTCCAAGATTTTTGGAAATGGCCCCCTTATTTGTAACTCTGTCAAAGAAAATTAAGAGAAGAATAAGAACTGCACTAATTCCTTCTTTGCATTGAGCAAAATGTTCCTCAAAGTGACTATTTACATCCTTGGTTATTACCGATAAAATTCAGAATTCATCACTTCATTTTCAGTGGAATTATCTTTTTATTTTGTATTTTATTTGAAGTAAAAATATTAAAATATTTATAATTTTTGTTAAGATAACAGTAGCCATAATAACAAGGACCACAGTAACTTATATGATTATATATTTTATCAACTGACCCATCTGTGGTATTTTATTTTATCCCCTGTTTGTACCTGGGTATCACATTTTGCATATGCTTCCTCCTTTATTTGGAGTCAGTTTTTCTTATTACTGAGGTAACTTACATTTTTAAGCTTTCAGAGAAGCTGGAAATACAAACTGCATGTACAACTAAAAAATATTATGTAAGGAAAGAGATTATAAGGACAAAATATATTTTTCCCTATAATTCATTATCTGTAAAATTTTAAAATATATCTCAAAAATACGGACGTTGGAAACAATCCATTTTTGAAAGGTGGGACTTAATGAACACTTTCCTTAGCCTAGATTATTCTTTTGGAAATCATCTGGGTGAATTAATAGTATCTTAAACAGTTCTATACATCAAACATCCTGCCATTAGTTATGTAACTACGGTAAGTCACTAAACCTCATTTTCCTTTTATGTAAAATAATGCATTAGGCAAAATGATCTACAAAATTCTATTCCTTTATAAGTCTGTTAAACTACACGCACACACACACACACACACACAAATTCTCAAGGTCCTCAACAGCAGCTGGGAAACTAAAATTTCCTTTTGACATTCGGTTGCCCAAAATGGGATGGGCAACTTCCTTTCTTCAGTATATCTACTGAAATAAAAACCATTACTCACAACCCAAAGGCAGTGTGCCTCAGAGGAAATGGATTCTGATGATGTCAGATATTTATTGTTGCTTCCAGAGCAGAAAGAATTGAACAGTCTTTCCTTCCCCATAAAGTAGGAAACATTTCAGTATAAGAATATGTATAAGATAGGATTCTACTTTACAACTGACCACATTTATCCATTTTCTGTATTCTCTCTGAAAGAACTTTAGTTGATTTATCTTCCTACACATTGAAATTGCTATTTGTTGAATTCAACCAATTTCAATTTCGTATATAAAAAGCAATCCCTTTTACACCTCCATTTTCTATCCATCAGACCCATTACTGGATAGTAGTGAGTTTGAAAAAAAGAAAATGAAAAACTCTCAAGAGAGTAGCTATTCAAACCTCTCAAGGCAAAATACAGAGCAAGGAATATAGCTCTTTTCTGAAAGAGCATGTCCTTCTCCAGCTTCCCGATGGAGATCCTCTCTACAGATTTTGTACTGCAATAGACCTATTCTTCCTTTAAAAAGTAATTATATGGGTTTTAATATTAAATTGTATAGGTTCCTAAAATTTTAATTTGTTTTAAACCACACGAATATTTTCAAGCAGGGTTTCTCAGTTAAAAAAAAAAAAAAATGTTAATAAGTTTCGTCAAAATGGCTCTAACAGAAACAGAAACCGTCAGCTGTTCACTGTTCTGGCTGGGGAAACTCATAAATCCAAGTTGTGATTTGCGCAAAATATAGCTGTGCCATTTATCTAGTTTGTGTTGACATACTATTGTCTCACTTTTCTTGTTTTGTTTGAAATACAGGCCTGATTTTTTAAGTGATTTTTTTTTTCTCTCTAAAATGATTCTTATTGTTTTTTTCATCCAGTGCAAACATCACTGGTGTTACAATAAGATACTTCTTTTTCTTTAACATTAGTCCTCATACATAACTAAGTTCCAGGTTTAGCTTGCCCTAAATCTTAGAACAAAGCAAATTAACCAAAGCATATTCTTAATTATTTAATGCCTGGTCTTCCAGTTTATAGATAATTTACACATAATTAATTTTTCTCCCAATGCTATTGTTTTCTATTTAACTAAATATTAGTGGCACTATCTTGTAACATATTTATTTGAAAAGCAATAACAGTAAGTTACAAACATATAGCAGTCATTATGTGTTAGGCAGTTTACTAAGCATTTTACAAGGATTATCTCATTAATGCTCCTACATCCTAAGAAGTGAATATTATCCCCGTTGTAGGAAGGAGGAAACTAACTCATATCTGTTAGGTAATTAGCCAAAGGTCATACAGCTAAAGATGGTGGAGCTAAGAGTCACAGTCAGGCCGTGGACTCCAGCGTCAATGCTTTTTTTTTTTTTTTTTTAATTTACTTAATTCATTTAATTTATTTTATTTTTGGCTGCATTGGGTCTTCATTGCTGTGCGTGGGCTTTCTCTAGATGCGGCAAGCGGGAGCTACTCTTCATTGCGGTGTGCAGGCTTCTCATTGAGGTGGCTTCTCTTGTTGCAGAGCACGGGCTCTAGGCGCACAGACTTCAGTAGTTGTGGCTCGCAGGCTCACTAGCTGTGGCTCACGGGCTCTAGAGAGTAGGCTCAGTACTTGTAGCGCACAGGCTTAGTTGCTCTGCGGCATGTAGGATCTTCCCGGACCAGGGCTCAAACCCGTGTCCCCTGCATTGGCAGGGGGATTCTTAACCACTGTGCCACCAGGGAAGCCCGTCAATGTTTTTAAATGCTATGAATTACTACCTTCTAGTCCATAATGCTGTACAGAGACCTACTTTTTTTTCTGAAACTTATCCTTTTCCATTTGTGACTTTACAATCTGATTAATATTAACACACAAAAATACAAACAAATGTAGGAACACCAACTAACAAGTACATTTAATTAAAAATGTATTTGCACTGTGAATGCTGTTCCAATGCAAAAATAATAAATAAATTTATTTTGTAGAACTACTGGAGCAGTTAAAAATGAAGATTAAAACTTCATTGCTTTTACTTAGCAACTTGGTCGTGCTAATGAACGCTAATAACCTTTTCCAGCTCATATTTTATTTTCCTGCCTTTACTGGCTTGAATAATTGAAAACTGGGTGATGGGTTCAGCTTTTGCCTTTTTAATTGGGTGAAAAATCTTATAATTACATAGTACAGTTTACCTCAACAGGCGTAACAGTGTAGATTTAAGGAAATTGGTTGTTATTTTAGACCAACTTTGATTAAAAATCTGCTGGTTATTGTTCAAAGACTCTTTTTCGGAGACTTCCCTGGTGGCGCAGTGGTTGGGAGTCCGCCTGCCAATGTAGGGGACACGGGTTCGAGCCCTGGTCTGGGAAGATCCCACATGCCGCGGAGCAACTAAGCCCGTGCGCCACAACTACCTAGCCTGTGCTCTAGAGCCCACGTGCCACAACTACTGAGCCTGCGTTCTAGAGGCTGCGAGCCACGACCACTGAGCCCACGAGCCATGACTACTGAGCCCGCGTGCCACAACTACTGAAGCACTGAAGCCTGCGTGCCTAGAGCCAGTGCTCCACAACAAGAGAAGCCACAACTAGAGAAAGCCCACGTGCAGCAAAGAAGACCCAACGCAGCCAAAAAGAAAAAAAAAAACAAAAGACTCCTTTTCTCAATCTATACTGACTGACCAGACTCTGAATGTTTGTCACCTCTGGGCTTGCTTTTTGGAGAAATTATCTGAAAATCCAGGCATAATCAATACTATATTCTTCCTAAGGTCCAGGACCCCTTTTCATACTTCATGCCATCATAAAACCCAATAAAATATTCTAAAAATAAAAAGGTATAATAACTGTCACTTAAAAGCTATGAACTAAGTACCATTGGAGATCAGAAGAGAGGACTCCCCAGAGGAGACAATCAAGACAGGCTTCATTGAGAAGGTGATAATTATGCCAGGTTTTCACTAGAGCTTGGCTAAATTCAGACTGGAGGGAAAAGCGTATTTCAAACAAAAAGGAGTGTGCTTGGAAACATTAAGCACATTTAGCCAGCTGGAAGATAAAGGTGTTTGGAAAGTAAACTGGAGCTGAATTGAGGGGGTGGGAGTGGAGCTGAGCCTGGACTGTCACACGGAGGTTTTGGTACTCTATTTGGTAAATCTTTTTTTTTTTTTTTAACATCTTTATTGGAGTATAATTGCTTTACAATGGTGTGTTAGTTTCTGCTTTATAACAAAGTGAATCAGCTATACATATACATATATCCCATATCTCTTCCCTCTTGCGTCTCCCTCCCTCCCACCCTCCCTATCCCACCCCTCTAGGTGGTCACAGAGCACCGAGCTGATCTCCCTGTGCTATGCGGCTGCTTCCCACTAGCTATCTATTTTACATTTGGTAGTGTATATATGTCCATGCCACTCTCTCACTTTGTCCCAGCTTACCCTTCCCCCTCCCCGTGTCCTCAAGTCCATCTGGTAAATCTTGAGGAGTCACCGAGGATTTTGAACCATTCAGTCTTAAATCAGAGCAGTGAACTAGGAAAATTTAATATGGTAACCAAGAGTAGAATGGAACCCAGGGATGTTTACTATAGAGCTAGGAGCTAAAAAAACGTGCTCACTGGTATTGAAGGCCTTGAAGAACTATAAAGGGATGTTGTAGACATAGAGCTCATGTACTTGTAACCTTGGGTGTTAGAACAATGTCTTAAAAGGTCCCCAGACCGCACTAATGAAGGTGAAGAGCAGCAGCTGGTGTCAGTAGGCAGTCAGAACTGCAGAGAGGAACTGCTGAGAAATCACAGAACCAGGACTCAGCCCTTGGGAGCAAAAGCTTGCCAACACCTCCTCATCCTCAGTCAGAGGCAGCAAGGAAGGCAGCCTCCCTGGAGAGAGCTTGGAGAGGAAGACCAGTGTCATCAGAGGATTCACTTTCAAGTAAGGGAGGCAAGTGGGAATAATGAGGGCCAGGTGGGGTGAGGAGCGGAACAAGCATTCCTCAGGGCCAATGAAAAGGTCAGTAGGTGGGACGGCCAGATCTGAGTGAGCTAGACAGGGTTAGGATTAAGTTTAGTAGGAAGTAAGTTAGAGGAAGAAGTGGCAGGCCACATGATTCCACAAAGTATCCATAAAAATCATAATAAAGTCACAGGCATAGACCTATCACCAGGATGGTTAGCTAAACTCCTGGCTGTGAGTGTAGTCAAAATGATTCCATCTAGTTCCTTGCACAGTAAAAGATCTTTGGCTGGATTTAGACTTTAAATGGCCCTAAGAACTGAAAAAAAGGATCATGCACCTCCACACCATAAGTAATTCCAATAAACACAATGACAATAAAAGAAGGGAAAGGAAGGCAACTAAGTACCCTTTTTTCTCATGATGGCTGAAGTGTTCCTTTTGTAAACGATTCAAAATTAAATTATTTCCAAAAACAACATAAAAATAAAAACAAACAAACAAAACCATCTATTTTTAGGTCTCCTTGTTTTGTTGCAGCCTGAAGTACATGATTGTCTGCCTTTAAAAAATGGAATTTGGTTCATAATGCGTAAACCACTGCACTTTCAATCAACTGTTTTCTAATAAATATTAGCCATTAGTGCTAAGGATGTTTATTCAGCTTTCTTATGTGTATCTAGAGAAGCTTAATATTTAACACTGTAAAAGTAGAGTGGTAATCAAATTCATTTGTATAAACCCTTGAGTAACTAAAACCTACTTTCAAGGAAGATAAATTATGATGAAATGTAGGAGCATAAAAGATTTATATCCAATGGGCACTTATAATCTATGGCTTTGTCAGGTATAAATTTAATACAAGGCCTACATTTTGTACCTAAAGCTTATATAAGTAAAATCAAATGTAAAGTATTATCATTAATTACAGTAATAAATAGTGTAATAGTAATTGATGTGAATAATAACTAAAACATTGATTCTCAATCATTAAAAAGATTCATTTAGGTTTGCTAAAAGTACTTATTGTGACACACACACACACACACATATATATGTACAAAAAACTACATACCTATATTTTAGAAAATTTTGATAGAACTTCAAGCATTGCAATAAAAAGCTCTACTGACTAATTTTGGGAATGCCAGATTTACTTTATCAGCACACCTATTTTTCAAACATTCTCATTAGTCAATGTTGTACTCCATTAGAAAATACTGTTACTCCCTGGCTGCTGACTTTTGGAAGCTATATGGAGTTCTCAGCAGAGCACAAAACTGCAGAGCACAAAACTCCCTATTTGCATTCACATACTAGTTTTCACAGGCGAACATCTAAGGATGCTTAATGAAGTGAAAGGGACTCAGGGTTTTCTGATTTTATAATTCTTTCTAATAGGTTCCATCGGTGGTGAATTTTCTGGGTCCGTAAGTCTAGGAAAATGTCTCTGTTTTGCCCTCCTACATAAAGTTCATGTACATGGGTATAGGTTTCTAAATCACTTATCATTTTTTAAATTAGAAATATGTAAAACAAATAAAAACTTCAGAGTAGCATAAAACAAACATTAATGGAACCACCATCCCAATTTGTCCATTTTTAACATTGTGTCATATGTGCTTCAGATCTTTTGTTTATTAAGAAATAAAAGTTATTGGGCTTCCCTGGTAGTGCAGTGGTTGAGAATCTGCCTGCTAATGCAGGAGACACAGGTTCGAGCCCTGGTCTGGGAAGATCCCACATGCTGCGGAGCAACTAGGCCCGTGCGCCACAACTACTGAGCCTGTGCATCTGGAGCTTGTGCTCCACAGCAAGAGAGGCCACAACAGTGAAAGGCCTGCGCACCGCGATGAAGAGTGGCCCCCACTTCCCACAACTAGAGGAAGCCCTTGCACAGAGATGAAGACCCAACACAGCCATAAATAAATAAAAATTAAAAAAAAAAAAAAAGAAATAAAAGTTACAGACAGAATTGAGGCCTCCTATATAAACCTATCAAGAAATTACTTAGAACTATAGAATCTCCTAAAAATACTTCTCAGATATATGAACTTTTTAAGTTATTTATCATTGGTTTTTAATTAATTGCACAGTGATCAAAATGTCTGTATTATACCAACATTTGGTGCTTACTGAGTTGGCTTGATGCCATAGTACATGGTCCACTTTGTAAATACTCACTGTATGACTGAAAATACGGTTTATTTTCTAATTACTGGGTTCAGGATTCTAATATGTACATTAGATCAAGTTTGCTAATTGTTCCCAAGGTCTTCTACGTCCTTATTAATTTCTCATTTTTAGTTGTTTGATCCAGTGGCTCTCAAAGTGTGATCCCCAGTCCACCAGCATCAGTTACCTGGGATTGTTGGAAATGCAAATGCTCAGGTCACCCCAGACCTACTGAATCAGAAACTCTGGGGATAGGGAGTGAGGCCCAGCAATCTGTTTCAACAAGTCTTGCAAGTGATCCTGGTCTATGATGAAGTAGAAAAAACACTGGCTTGATCTACATATTCTTGAGCCAAAATGGTGTAGTATTTGCATATAACCTATACACGTCCTCCCATATACTTTAAATCATCTCCACATTACTTATAATACCTAATACAATGTAAAAGATACGTATATAGTTGTAAATACAAATGTAAATGCTAAGATTTGCTGTTTGGAACTTTCTCAAAATTTTCTTTCCCAAATATTTTCAATTCACGATTCGTTGAATCCAAGGATGCGGAACCCATGGATACAGAAGGCCGACCGTATGTTTAATATGCAACAATTCCCATTGTGGATTTGTTATATTTTCCTTGTAAATATGTTTGCTTTTCTTTAGATATTTAAAGGCTATGTTATTTGGGTGTATATAATATCCAAATTATTCTACTGTCCTGGCAAACTGTTCCTTTAACACATCATAAGATAATCCTTTTCTGTATACTAATTGTCCATCTTTGACCCACATTATCCTCCAAAACTAAACCAAACTGATATGTCCACAGGATTGTGAGCATACCAGGCATGAATACAATCTTTCCTTTGAGGCTTATTTTCTGAAAGACTCTTGGAAACATGGACAGGGCACAGGGTTGGATATTGGGGTAGGGGGATGACTGGCCAACTCAAAGCTTTGAGAAAAAGATCATAAAAAGACAGTGTCCAAAGGTGAAAAGAGACAAGAAAATTCAGACAGATTGTCCCACTATGCAACTTACTGAAAGGGCCAGTCAGAGAAAGAGAAGGTGTTATGAACTGAATTGTCCCTGCCCCCTGCCAAAATGCCAAAATTCGTATGTTTAAGTCCTAACGCCTAGTACAAAATGTGACTACATTTGGAGACAAGGCCTTTAAAGACGCAACTAAAGAAAAAAGAGATCATATGGGTGATCCCTAATTCAGGATGACTGGTGTCCTAAAAGGAGATTAGGACACTGAAGCACAGAGGAAAGACCATGTGAAGATATAAAGAGAAGATGGTCTCCTATAAGCCAAGGAGAGGGGTCCTCAGAAGATTATCAACCTTGCCGACACCTTGATCTTGGACTTCTAGCCTCCAGAATCCTGAAAAATAGATTTCTGTTGTTTAAGCCACCCAGTCTATGGTACTTTGTTACAGCATCCTTAAAAAATTAATAAAGAAGACAAGTGCAGGATGGAAACTAAAGGCTCCATACCAAAACAGCAGCAGATATTGACCAAGGACAGGATATGGAGCCTGAAAAATAACCTCTGGAGCCTGGAAAAGTTATAGATGCTTTTTACAGAGTCTCTAAAACCACAAATAAAGAGAACATTGTAAACTGCTCCTCAAACATGTTTATTCATTCAACACATCTTAAATATACTAATATCACTATTGTTCAACAAATATTTATTGAGCACCTACTATGTGCCGGTCACTGTTCTCTGGACTTGGGATACTGCAGTAAACAAAAAGATTTAACATTCCTGCCTTCACTGAAACATCCACTCTGGTGGGAAGTAACAGACAACGAACAACAGAGCTATTAAAAAAATAAGTGAATCATATAGTGTGTTGGAAATGATAAATGTTATAGAGAAAACAGAGTAAGGGGGATTAAGAATGATGGGTAAGTGTTGTTTACAATTTAAATACAGCTCCAGGATAGGTTTCATTGAGAAGATGAAATTTGAGCAAAGACTTGAAGGCAGTAGATAAGTATTGACCTTGGGTTCGGTACTGTATTAAGCAATACACAGGGATTATCTAATTTATCCTCAAGATATTTAGAGTGGAAAACTATATTATACCTATTTTACAGATAAAGAAACTCAAACTTAGGAAAGCATGGAGCTATTGCGTGGAGCGACCGGGATAAGTGAACAAACCAAATATTCAGTGAGTAACCAAACCCAGCTCCAGACCTTCCTAAAGTGCAAATGAGGGAAGCATGGAAGAAAATAAGTAATTATAGTAGGAATGCCAAGTGCTAAACTAGAGGCAAGTATGAGGGATTATAGGCAGAATGAAGGTGCAGCAAATCTAGGGCATCTTTTTCAAAGGGAAAATCCCTTGGAGAAGTGAAAGTGAATTTCATGTGCTGTGTTTAAATAGAGTTTTCGACACAACATATACTCAGTAAGTTAAAATGCAAATCAAAATATTCCTAAGAGAGATAAAAAGACTGCTATATAGTAAAAGAAAATAATTAGCCAAAGATAATGGACCAATTAAACAAACTATAGTATGTAGACATGTTAAGTAGATATTAAAATGTCTAAAAATAATTTTAATGATATGAGAAAGTGCAGACATGATATTGAGACAAAAACCATATAAATACACTATCTACAGTTTTGCCTCAGCTCTGTATGAGTTTGTGTGTGTGGTATGTGCATGTGTGTGTATCAGATACATAGACACAGGGAATGACTGGAAGAAGGAAAGCATTTTTTCCCCAGTATAGCAGGATAACAGATGATCACGTGCAAAGAACAATAGTTTAAACAAAAGGTTTTTTTCTTACACATTTAAAAAAAAGTCTGGAGGTTGGCAGCCCAGAGCTGGTATGAAGGTTTCACGAAGTTATCAATGACCCAGGCTCCTTCTAGTTTATCATTCTGCCATCCTTACAGTATGACCCTCATCCCCAAGGTCCAGTGAGGCGGTGGAGCATTACCCATCAGGTATCTATTCTAGTCAGCAAGACGGAGGACAAGGGGAAGAGGAAGGGTACCCTCCTGCTGGTAAGATGATTTCTCATCAAGACCACACAACACTCCTACCCAAACACAGATACCCATCTGTAGCACAGCAAGGATACACCAACTTTACATGGGTGGCAGAACGCCAATCTGTTTTTGTTGCTATTTTTCCGAACTAAGAAAGAGGGGAGAAGAGATTAAGAAAGTACCTTGTAGTCTCTGTCATAAGACTCTTCTATATTCTCTAAATTCTGTACAGTGCATGGGTAATATTTACAATTTTGAAAACAAAAGGTTTTCTTGCTTATGATACTCAAAGTTATTAAGTGATACCAAAACATAAGTGCTCTGTAAAGAAAGGGCTTAAAGTTAAAGAGAAAAAAACTAAATTATTGACAGGTTAACTTAATGTCTACTTATCATAAATATTAGGGAACTATCTTAGATACAACGTCTAGGCATATTTAATGTATTTTCTGTCTATAAGCATACTACCAAAATAATTATTCCAAGAAAGGCTTATTAGGTAATAAAACATACTTTTAAAAGAGCTGCAAAATTACATACTTTCTAATGAGTTCAACATTTGGAAAATCTTTAGATAAACTCTGAACACAAGATAATATGATCAAGATCAATGTAGAATTCCCAAAATAAGAGTAAATTTAAGACAGCATATGATTTTGACAGTAAATGACTTAGAAAATAAGTCACATTTTGTATAGCAGCATATTTTGCTAAATTGATAAAAATCACTATCTACATGGCAATTCTAGTATGACTTATACTGTATAGTACAATGGAAATAATGTCTAGGAGACATTCATTAATGTCTGTAGAATAATAAAGAAGAAATAGCAAAAACCTCTACCCAGTTGAGGAAAAAAAGACTTCCCAACAACAAACTATGCATCTACTGTTATTAAATATTTGAGAAGGACCAGAATTATGTTGTTTACCCCACTAACCATAGGGCCAACATATTGCTTAAAATTTATGAGATGTTGATGAATCAATTTAACATCAGCTCAGGATGTTACAATTACCATATTAAATATATGTATCAATTATAAGATGCAACTTGATTTCAAATAATAAAACATGAAAAAAAATCTTAAAATTAAGGAAATACACTATCAATGTTTCGTACCTAACCAAGAAAGTTGTGTATTTTTCAACATCTAACAGGTGATAGTTGCTGGTAGTATTTATTCATTCATTATCAAACTAAAATCAAAACTTATTGATGTCAGGCATTCTTTTAAGCCCTGGGGATACAGGTATAAACAAGACAAATCTCTGGTTTTTGAGCTTACATGTTACTGTGGGAGACAATTAACAACTAAATATAAAGTAAAATTGCAGGTGGCAATAAGTGCTACAAGGAAAAATAAAACTGGTAAGGAAAAAAAGCAAGCATTAGGGGAAGGAAGGGTATTTAGAATTTGGGCAAGGCGAGTCTCTCCAGGGAGATGTCACTTAGGCAAAGCTCAGAATTAAAGGAGGAAGGGTGCCACATGAATATCCAAGGGAAGGACAGCCCAGACAGAAGGCTCAGTGAGTACAAAAGCCCTGAGGCATATGTGCTTAAACAGCAAGTAGAGCAACTGGGAGGAAAGAGGAGGGAAGACAGAGGAGATGAGTCAGAAGGGCAGCCAGAGGCCAGATCAGGCAGGGCCCCGTGGACCATGTTAAGGGTGTTTGGGTATTACTCAGTGTGCAAGCGGAAGCCACTGGGAAGGTTTACAGTAGAGCAGAGACATGATAGGACACGTTAGAAGGATTGTTCTGGTGGCTGGGAAGAAAAGAGACTACAGACAGACAAGGGCACGAGCAGAGAAACCAGCGAGTGACAGACTGGCAGTTGAGAGGGGCAGCGGCAAAGACAAGGAGGTGGTAGAGATGAGAAGTCAGATTGGAATACAGGGTAGAGCTGACAGCACTCGCTGGTGGACTGGATACGGGATGAAAGTGAAAGAGAAGAGTCAAGCGTGACACCAGTGTGTCAACCCAAGCAACTGGATGAACATTGGTGTCATTTCCTAAGATCAGGAATACACTGGGAGAAACAGGTAGGAAAGAGAAGAAATCAAGAGTTCGGTTTTGGACACATGAAGTTGAGATGCCTAACAGGCATTCGGGAAGAGATGCTAACTATACCATTGGATGTACAGGTCTGGAGCTCAGAGCAAAGGCTGAGGCAAAAATTAAAATTGGGCATCATCACTACATAGACAATATTTAATCAAGTAGACAGGACTTGATACCATCGGACTAGATGAAATAACCAGGAATAAATGTAGATAAAGAGACAGCCAACAGCTGAGCCCTGCAGGATCTCAACATTTGGAGTTTGGTAAGAGAAAGTGAATCCAGCAAAGGAGACTGGGAGAGAATCACCACTGCCGTAGGAAGAGAATCAGGAGAGTGCCGTATAATGGATATCTGGTGAGAGTGTGTCTTAAGAAAGATGAGGACAACTACAACTATATCAAATGCTACTGACAGCATGAAAAAGATGCGACCAACTCTGCACTTGGTGACTAGTTTTGTTTTGTTTTGTTTTGTTTTTGGTTACAACTAATAGAAAGTAACCTGAGCAAGTCCAAACAAAACCTTTTATTTATTTTATGTTATTCATTAGACAGACACAAACAACTCTCTTGCAGCCAAGGCAGAAATGGAGTTGAACTTCATGATGGAGAAAGGTGGCCATCCCATAACTCCCAAATTTCAACATGCTCTACAGTTCCAGCTGCACATAAAGACCAACTGTAGGACCAATAGCCAAATCCCCAGAAAAGATAATCTAATTTGCCCAGCTTGGATTAAGTGTCCATCCCTGCAGTTTCTGTGACTCCTACAGGGCAGTGGGGGCGTGTCTAACATCACTGGCTTCATCCAGGACCTGATCAAATAGGAATATGTTGGGCAAATCCTAACTGTAACCAAAGCCTGCCAGCATTCTGACCATTGTTCCAAGAGCTGTGCTGAGGACAGTGCACATATTATCCCAGTAATCACGATCGCCAGTTAATGTAATCTATAGATAAGAAAACCAAGACTCATAAATGCTAAATAACTCATTACACAGCTGATTAGGTGGCAAAGCTAAGATTTTCAGAATCTCATGCAAATTTACCCAAGCTAATTTGGCCATGCACAATATGAAGCTCTTTTTGACTGTTACTATCAGTAGTTACAAGTAAATGAAAGTTCTGTATTTTTGTTTCTGGACATCACAAACAGGTATGAAAAGCAAGTCTTAGAATAAATGGTGACCCGCTTAGAACATTAATTAGCTAGAAGTGACAAAAAAGCAAGCAAACAAAAATACTGTTCTTTAAACCTGTTTATAAGCTCAGTGAGGTCCCAGGTTTCTATTCTTTTAGGGATTCTGATCATACATTCCATGCAACAATCTATAGAGAGGATTCTGTTATCCTTATGCAGGTATTAAGCAACTACAATCCCCTGATTATCAGCTGGCCAGTTTGGGATTCATGTTTCAATTGTCATTCGTGAAAGCCACACTAGATTGCTATGCCATGTTCTTGCAGGGGTAGGATGTGTGTCTAAGATATTGCAGCCAATCCATGAATCCTGAGTATCACTTTTTATGTAAAAAATAAAAACTCATTCTAGCAACCATTATGCTAACTAACAAGCTGTGAATTTCACCAGTAAAAATCCACTTTGGACACTGACTGGCTTACTAGTGTGAAAATTAATAAAAGGAAGGAGAAAAACCATATGATCATCTCAATAGATGCAGAGAAAGCTTTTGACAAAATCCAACACCAATTTATGATAGAAACCCTCCAGAAAGTAGGCATAGAGAGAACTTGCCTCAACATAATAAAAGCCATATATGACAAACCCACAGCCAACATCGTCCTCAATGGTGAAAAACTGAAACCATTTCCACTAAGATCAGGAACAAGACAAGGTTGCCCACTCTCACCACTATTATTCAACATAGTTTTGGAAGTTTTAGCCACAGCAATCAGAGAAGAAAAAGAAATAAAAGGAATCCAAATTGGAAAAGAAGAAGTAAAGCTGTCACTGTTTGCAGATGACATGATACTATACAGAGAGAATCCTAAAGATGCTACCAGAAAAATACTAGAGCTAATCAATGAATTTGGTAAAGTAGCAGGATACAAAATTAATGCACAGAAATCTCTTGCATTCCTCTACACTAATGATGAAAAATCTGAAAGTGAAATTAAGAAAACACTCTCATTTACCATTGCAACAAAACGAATAAAATATCTAGGAATAAACCTACCTAAGGAGACAAAAGACCTGTATTAAGAAAATTATAAGACACTGATGAAAGAAATTAAAGATGATACAAACAGATGGAGAGATATACCATGTTCTTGGATTGGAAGAATCAACATTGTGAAAATGACTATTCTACCCAAAGCAATCTACAGATTCAATGCAATCCCTATCAAACTACCACTGGCATTTTTCACAGAACTAGAACAAAAAAATTTCACAATTTGTATGGAAACACTTAAGACCCTGAATAGCCAAAGCAATCTTGAGAAAGAAAAACGGAGTTGGAGGAATCAGGCTCCCGGACTTCAGACTATACTACAAAGCTACAGTAATCAAGACAGTATGGTACTGGCACAAAAACAGAAATATAGATCAATGGTACAGGATAGAAAGCCCAGAGATAAACCCACACACATATGGTCACCTATCTTTGATAAAGGAGGCAAGAATATACAGTGGAGAAAAGACAGCCTCTTCAATAAGTGGTGCTGGGAACACTGGACAGCTACATGTAAAAGAATGAAATTAGAACACTCCCTAACACCATACACAAAAATAAACTCTAAATGGATTAAAGACCTAAATGTAAGGCCAGACACTATCAAACTCTTAGAGGAAAACATAGGCAGAACACTCTATGACATAAATCACAGCATGATCCTTTTTGACCCACCTCCTAGAGAAATGGAAATAAAAACAAAAAATAAACTAATGGGACCTAATGAAACTTAAAAGCTTTTGCACAGCAAAGGAAACCATAAACAAGATGAAAAGACAACCCTCAGAATGGGAGAAAATATTTGCAAATGAAGCAACTGACAAAGGATTAATCTCCAAAATTTACAAGCAGCTCATGCAGCTCAATATCAAAAAAACAAACAACCCAATCCAAAAATGGGCAGAAGACCTAAATAGACATTTCTCCAAAGAAGATATACAGATTGTCAACAAACACATGAAAGAATGCTCAACATCATTAATCATTAGAGAAATGCAAAACAAAACTACAGTGAGGTATCACATCACACCAGTCAAAATGGCCATCATCAAAAAATCTACAAACAGTAAATGCTGGAGAGGGTGTGGAGAAAAGGGAACCCTCTTGCACTGTTGGTGGGAATGTAAATTGATACAGCCACTATGGAGAACAGTATGGGGGTTCCTTAAAAAACTAAAAATAGAACTACCATATGACCCAGCAATCCCACTACTGGGCATATACTCTGAGAAAACCATAATTCAAAAAGAGTCATGTCCCACAATGTTCACTGAAGCTCTATTTACAATAGCCAGGATATGGCAGCAACCTAAGTGTCCATCAACAGATGAAGGGATAAAGAAGATGTGGCACATATATACAATGGAATATTACTCAGCCATAAAAAGGAATGAAATTGAGTTATTTCTAGTGAGGTGGATGGACCTAGAGTCTGTCATACAGAGTGAAATAAGTCAGAAAGAGAAAAACAAATACCGTATGCTAACACATATATATGGAATCTAAAAAACAAAAACAAAAAATGGTCATGAAGAACCTAGGGGCAAGATGGGAATAAAGACGCAGACCTACTAGAGAATGGACTTGAGGATATGGGGAGGGGGAAGGGTAAGCTGGGACAAAGTGAGAGAGTGGCATGGACATATATACACTACCAAATGCAAAATAGATAGCTGGTGGGAAGCAGCCGCGTAGCACAGGGAGATCAGCTCGGCGCTTTGTGACCACCTAGAGGGGTGGGATAGGGAGGGTGGGAGGGAGGGAGACGCAAGAGGGAAGAGATATGGGATATATGTATATGTATAACTGATTCACTTTGTTATAAAGCAGAAACTAACACACCATTGTAAAGCAATTATACTCCAATAAAAATGTTAAAAAAATATTAATAAAAGGACACTTCAACTAAAATTGGAGTTGGGATGGTCTATACAGGGAGCTCTCATGCCCTACCACACTTTATCAATTACCCCAAGCAGGAAGACATGAATTACCCCAAAAAAGAAGTTACTTTACTGACCCCCAACAAAAAGAGATATACCTTACACTCCCAAACAGTAAGTGAAACTACTTTACTACCCCAGCAGGAGGAAGGAAGACTTCCTCCTTGCCCAGCAACACGCCCAGCCAATGGAAAAATGCCACGGTTCAGCCAATGAGAAGCTGTCCTCATCTGAAATTTTATTTTCCTCCATTGAACTTTCATCTTTCCCTTACTGATGACTTCCTTTCCTTGTCCCGCCCTCCTTACTATAAAAGCCTTCCATGTTGTATAACTCCAGAGTATCTGTTTGCCAGATGAGATGCGCCCAATTCATGAATCTCTTAATAAAGCCAATTAGATCTTCAAATGTACTCAACTGAATTTTGTTTTTTAACGCTAGCAAAACTTCTCCTGTTGACTAGAGATTTAGACATGGGATAATATGCATCTCCTCAGTTCAGCCTTTTAATTAAATCCTTAGCTCTTGGTTTTGTTTATTCCTAGGGCATAGACCACCCTAGGATACAGCTTAAACTAACACCAACATAATATAACACTGTCATAATGAAGTGTTTTAAGTCCAGACCCTTCTACCACATCTCAACACAATCTGAGTTCTACAGCTGCGATTTGTTTTGCTCTTGTTTTCATATTTCGTGATGCATTTTTAACCATTCGGTCTTATCTTCTTCATTCCTAGAATGTACCCTATTTTACTTCTGCCTTGGATTACAGAATATGAGACCCAAATGACAGCCTTAAAGGCCATGTTAATAATTGCTTTAATTTATAAGTGAGAAAACTTAAGACCGAGAAAATAAAGGAACTTATCAACAGTTACATTTCTAGTCAGTGGTACAGATGGGACCATATATAGGCCATCTAGATTTCTGCTCTTTCCACTGTGCTCGACTGCCTTCACTGGGGATGAAGTTTCTGACGCAAAAGTACACTTGTGGAAGGACCATCTTTGACATCAGAGAATACGTCATAAACTGTATGCAGACCCATCACAATGGAATTATTCTATTCCCTCAGCTTTGGGCTTCACTAAAAACATGTACATCTGGATGAAGAGTGACACAGTATAAAGAATGCTGCATCCAATACCTCACATCACAGAGGGAATAAAGGGCAGCTGAAATTGGCCGACTGGAAAAAAACTGGAAAACCAAAAAGCAGCTGCCAGCCTACAGTCAAAGACAAATCCTTTTGCCAAGTCTACAAGAATACATTTTTCATTTGATCCAAGCAGATAACTTTACATTACAAATATAGAAACTCAGGCACCACTGCCCATCCCCCAAACCCCTCAAAAACAAGCAAACAAAAAATTAATTCAGCCAGTTGTTGAAATACCTGAATAACTGGTAGTACAACCACAACCAAATATCTGTCAGGTGCCCTAAGCAGAACAACAAAGACTTTAAATCCACAGATTTCTCATTAGGTGTTTTGGCGAAAAAAAAGTAAACAATCAGCCAAAGTGTCCCCATGGAGTAAGAAATACAAACAACTAACGGGTGTGAATAATAGATAAAACTTTATCTAAAATCTGCAGCAGGAGGTCCTGTCAATAGTGAGCATGAGAAGGACCGACAGGGTTGTTAGCTCAATACACTAATCACTGTTCCACGTTCCCATTTTAACACTCAAAAGAGGGAATGAGCAAGCTCAGGACAGAGTCCAAGCACAGGGGCCCCAGGAGGCCTGTTGGAGTCTGGCTGAGGTGGAAATGACCCCAGCACACAGCTCTGAGCCTCTAGTGAGCTGACACAAGACAGAACAGTCAAACAGAACTCAAGCTGCCAGGCCTTCCTTTCCACAGCCTAGTGCATCCGCCTCCATACACAGGACACGAAAAGCAGCGTATTGATCCTGAGTTAAGAGTGCATGTCTAACAAGGGACTAGTTTCTCTGGAATCATCACTCGCTCTTTCTGGGGATGAGCGGGGATGAAGAGAAAAGAGACTTGAGGATCAACTCTACTACTACCTGTGTTAACTTGGGCAGATTCCTCAACCTCTCAGCCTTCTTTATTTGTAAATGGTTTTATTACACATTCTGCACGACTGTGGTAAAGACTGAATGAAATCATGAATGCATGTGAAATATCTAGTACATTAGACAGTCAGGAAACATAGTCTCTAAGATAATCATTGTCGTCACTGCTACTGGCTCCCCTCCCACGTGCAGTAACAGGCTAGACTACTTACCTGGTAGAACCAATTCTCCCCACTGCCCCCCACCCCTGACTTACAAATGTCCAACTTATTTATTTATTTATTTATTTATTTATTTATTTATTTATTTGGCCAACTGGCATGTGGGATCTTAGTTCCTCGGCCAGGGATCAAGCACGTGCCCTCTGCTGTGAAAGTGTGGAGTCCTAACCACTGGACTGCCAGGGAATTCCCTGTCCAATTTAATAAAAGGCAGGAAATAAAAATGCCTTCTGTCCCCACTGTCTCGCTTCCCTGGCTGTCATGGGAGCCATCAGAGAAGAAAACTCCAGTCTTTTCACAGAAGGAAGAGAAAAAGGTGAAAAGCAAGGCTCCACACCTTACCTCGCAGTGGACGGAAAGGAAGTGTTGGCCTTCGAAACCCAGTGGCCCCCGGCCCACAGTAGCTCCTCTACGTTCCCTGAGTGTTTTCACGTAGGTCTGTTAGACAGCTTAAAACCCCAGCAATTAGTGATTCAAGTATCCTCAGAAAAACACAAATTCCTGTGTTCAGTTTAGGGTTATGCTCACATTATGCCTCATCTATACACTTATGAGAAGTAGTTCAATCGAACTGCTCTCCTCATAGGGTACGTGAGGGGGAACCAAAAATAAAGAAAATGCTGGAATGCCACAGAGTGCTTTCTAAGAACAGAGCAGGCTGAGTGCAGCTGAAAAGGGCAGCGTGGGAAACAAGGAAAGTCTAGGGTGTTGAAAGTCTGGTAGGAGCATTGAAAACCAAAACTAGCCAATTTAAAAATGTGCCCACAAGGTGGCCACTAGGTATCCAGGGAAGAGGAGGAAGTCCTCTCCTCCTTTTCCCTCCTCTGACTTGGTTTCTTCCTTCTCCCAAGAACTGGAATGCAGTCTTCCATCATTAGTACCACAGTGAAGCTTTAACAGGGCTTAAAGGGGATTTTCGTGAGCCAGCTAATAATCTTAACTTCATTTGTTTACCTTTTTTTCATATAGGAAAATGAGTTCTAAGTTCCACAGAACTCACTCACATGACTCCCTGAAAAGAAGAACCTATATCTTCTTGTTTAAGACAGATAATTTATTTCATTAAACTAACAGATGAGCAGATGTATGGATGACCGAATAATTGAAGGGAAAGCCTTCATGACAAGCCAGCGCCAGGAGCAGCCGGATCAATCTCCCTCTCTCCCCTGATCTCAGTTTGGTTTTCTTCTAAACACATATCATTATCTGACCTTATAATACGTATTTGTTTCTCAATTCATTGCCTGTCTTCTCTACTAGAACATAAACTCCATGAGGGTACATACTGTTTTCTGGTTTGCTAAAGTCCTCATCTAAAACAACCTCTGGCAACTGTAAATGCTCAGTAAGTATTGATACTTGCTGAATACGTGGATGGCTGATCTGAAAAGGCAATGTCTTCATAAGATACTTTCAGATTGAACACTAAGCCTTGAAGAGCAGTACTCTGGGCCTCCTCCCTCACTCAGTCTCCACTTCTTGTTTCACACCACAAGTACCTGACTACTGTCTGGACTTGTGATCATTTCCTTTTAAATAATGCCCCACGGATGACTTTGAAGCACTGGAGATCACTTGTCATGATATGAGCGATTGTCCTTGGCACCACTGCTCCCCCAGGTTTTTTTTTTAATGGCAAGCCTTCAAAGAGAGATTCCACCTGCACCAAAAGTAGATAATTCCACATATATAATGAATCTCTCTGGGTTTTTTTCAGTGCCATAAACTCTTCCTCCTCTGAAAAGACCTCTGAAACCAAGTCACATATACAGAAATGTAAGATCTTCCCATTTCTTTTTCTGTAGAAAAAATAAATACTGATATTTAGAAAAATAAGACGAGGGGACACAATCACCTATTTCATATTTAGTGTCTCAAAATAACTTCCTGTAGAACCATCTGCTTCTAATATTAGAGAAGTCTCCTCTATCTAAATAATGGTACAATACCATTTATTTCTAATTAGTTATTATTCTTTTGGTTTCAAAAAGCCATGACTATTAAACCAATGTCAAATCTGTATTTCCAGACCAATGTATTCATTGCTTATACTGATTGTTATAAAGTAGTAAATCATTTCCCCACTTGGACAAACTCTCACATGAAGTGTTTGATAATTTTCAAAATAAAGCAGGCTATCAATAGGCAAAGCCCAGATGCTTTGTGAATCATATTTATAAGTCTGGCAGTAATGACTTCTTTATATTTGGTCACCCAGCTTCCTCATGTAGATAAGTGGGTGAAATAAGCTTCACTTTATAACCTTGATCTCATTATAAGAATTCAAAGATGGAAAGGGGAATTTAGTAACTAATTAATTATTAATAATCATAAAGGTACATCACTTGGTAGTAAACATTCAAGGCCCAGAAAGAGAGCTGTAATTCTTCTTCAGTTGGAGACTATGCTTAGGAAATAACAATTTTTTAAAATAATTAACTCTAACATACTTAGTCTAAGATATTTCTTTAAAACAATGTATAACTAATATATTTCATAATCTGGATGAATAAAGGGTTCTTGTGGGTGTTTAGGACATTTACTGAGTTCTATGTAATTCAGTCCTAGTTAAATCAACTCTTCATTCCTAGAAACTTAAGTGCAAGAGGGGAGGGGCAAGAAGTGGTTTTGGAAAATAAACACTTCACTCAAAATATACATGAATAGGATATATGCCATGTCTACAATCTCCAAAATAAGTACACTTCTTTTTCCTGTCAGTGTTATTCCTGAAAAAAATCATTATAAGACAAGCAACTTTGTTTTCGACATGACCAGCTGTATTATATTGAAGGTCTGGAAGAGCAAAGGTCTATCATAGAAAAAATGTGGCTACACTTTTCTGTTAGAATGAAATCCAAACTAAATTGCATAGGCAATGTATAGCTCAGAAGGGGACATGAAGATACTCTTCTTAACATAAGGCAAGATAGATGATAATAGCATTCTTAATAGCGGAAGCTGCATGGCAGAAGTCAAATCAGATGTCTCAGACTTGCTGCAGCCAAGTCAAGAAGCAGTGCATGCAGGTTTCAGGGGAGTTCAAACTTAAGTGTATTCAGCTCAAATCTCATCTGAGATGTTGTTGCCCAAAGGTGGCACAGAGAGATACTTTTACAATTATAACTCTAGAAATAAGACCATGTTTTAGCTATTGCTTACTGATGTCACTCTACAATTTGCATGCATTACAAATGCCCTTTTCATTTAGTAATCATACTTAACATGTGTTTAACTATTTGCAATTTAGAAAGTACTTTTATAAATATTACCTCTTATCCTCTGAAGTAGGTGTTTTTATTCTCTGTAAATAAGGCAACTGAGGCTTAAATAATTTAAATGTCATTCTTGAGGTCACTTGATAAAACCTGGACTCAAATTTAGTTTGACTCCAGGGCCAATAAACTTTCTACCAAATCAACTTCCCAGCTTTTCCCAGATCTTTATCTCACCCAATTATATGTTAATTCTGTAATCAGACAGGTTGCATTTTCCACATTCACTAAAAAAAAAAAACAGACCAGTCTAATTTCAAGCCTACATGAAACAGGCCCTCCCTTCCATCATTTACTTTTCAATTCAGTAATAGTACACTAAGCAAGCCAAATTAAACTCATTTTTCAGCCAGAATAAATGACAAAAGTAGTCCAAATAAACTATAACTAGCACCACCTAAACCAACTATAACTTTTACCGAGTGATAGCGGTGGGGGAAAAGATGGCAGTGGGGAAAGGAGTTCCCAGTTTCATTGGTGCCACTTCTCATGAAGTAAGCTGGTTTTAGCTTGTTTATTTCTACTAAGAGGTGCCCTGACTCACAAACTGTATCCTGACACACCATTTCTAGAAGTTTTTATACCATATATAATTCTATCCTACCTGTTCAACAAGAGTTTTCTTCTTCGGCAGCTTCATAGGGCAAAATCAACTTTGGCTTTGATAAAGAGATCAACATCTTACTAGCTGGATTAAGCTGCCACTCTCCATTGAGAATCTGGTTGAAGAACAGTAGCACAGGTTCAAGGGTTTCCTTTCACTGACCTCTCAAGTGGGAAAAACACACATATTGAATGAAATTAGCAGAAGAGTCCATTTAGGAGCCAAAAATCAAAGAGTTTATTTTATTTCCTACTCTGGACATTTAGGTAGGTCCCCCTAGTATCTTTTCAATATTGTTCTTTTTGTGTTTAAATCCATAAATTGAGTAAAATTTCTATTCATACTGCCTTACAGTAGACTAAGGTAAAAACAAGATATCAGACATGAAAGTATTTTGAAAACAGTTGAATTAAAAACAAAGTGTTATCAACTGAATGCTTCACCTGTATGAAGAAAATGCACCAATCCCCTGGAGCTGAAAAAAAGCCATCTTATTTTTCAGTTCTATCATTGTCGGTTGTTCATTTGGGAACCATAACAGAAGTTGTTATACTTTTGTTCTCACATGATAATGTACACACAATTTATTTTTCATTCTACTAGTTGTCTCTGTCCGACTTTTAAATTTTGTTTTATTTTTAATTCATTGAGCCCAAGTGCCATGCTGCATGATGTTTATTGGGAATACCAGTGAATAAAAGAATAATGGGGAAAGACAGTCATTAAATAAATACATTTACTACTGCAATAGCTGCCATGGAGGGACAGGTACCTAGTGCTATGAGAAAGTAGAAGAGGCGCACCTGACCTAGTCTAAGAGGATGAGAAAGGTTTCCATGAGGAAATAATATTTAAACATACAGATTCTTTTTCTCTAGTTTTTGCTGCCAAGTATAAGATCCATGGTTTCTATTCATTAATGTTCTTGAAATGCTCGTCTTCCTATCTTCCAATCCTAAACTGATACTATTGAAATAATTTTCATTTTTTTGAAATCTTCAATTCATATTTTTACTCTTTCTCCAAATCTCACGCTACTTCCTTTAAAACAAAAAACAAAAGATTTTAGACTTCAGGACCCAATGTGGCTTTTATTTTTTTAATTAATTTTTATTGGAGTATAGTTGCTTTACAATGTTGTGTTAATTTCTACTGTACAGCAAAATGAATCAGACATACATATACATATATTCCCTCCCTTTTGGACTGTCTTCCCATTCAGTTCACCACAGTGCAGTAAGTAGAGTTCCCTGTGCTATACAGTATGTTCTCATTAATTATCTATTTTATACATAGTAATCAATAGTGTGTATGTGTCAATCCCAATCTCCCAATTCCTCCCACCACTCCCCTTTCCCCCTTGGTATCCATACATTTATTCTCTACATCTGTGTCTCACTTTCTGCTTTGCAAATATGATCATCTATACCATTTTTTCCAGATTCCACATATATGCGTTAATGTACGATATTTTTCTCTTTCTGACTTACTTCACTCTGTATGACAGTCTCTAGGTCCATCCACGTCCCTACCAATGACCCAATTTTGTTCCGTTTTGTGGCTGAGTAATACTCCATTGTATATGTGTACCACATCTGCTTTATCCGTTCCTCTGTTGATGGACATTTAGATTGTTTCCATGTCCTGGCTATTGTAAATAGTGCTGCTATGAAAATTAGGGTGCATGTATCTTTTTGAATTATGGTTCTCTCTGGGTATATGCCCAGTAGTGGAAATGCTGGGTCATACAGTAGTTCTATTTTTAGTTTTTTAAGGGAACTCCATAGCATTTTCCATACTGGCTGTATCAATTTACATTCCCACCAACAGTGCATGAGGGTTCCCTTTTCTCCACACCCTCTCCAGCATTTATTGTTTGTATATTTTTGATGATGGCCATTCTGATCAGCATGAGGTGATACCTCATTGTAGATTTGATTTGCATTTCTCTAATAATTAGTGATGTTGAGCATCTTTTCGTGTGTTTGTTGGCCATCTGTATGTCTTCTTTGGAGAAATGTCTATTTAGGTCTTCTGCTCATTTTTTGATTCGGTTGTTTGCTTTTTTGATATTGAACTGCATGACCTGCTTGTATATTTTGGAGATTAATCCTTTGTCAGTTGCTTTGTTTCCAAATATTTTCTCCTATTCTGAAGGTGTCTTTTCGTCTTGTTTATGGTTTCCTTTGCTGTGCAAAAGCTTTTAAGTTTCAAAAGGTCCCATTTGTTTATTTTTGTTTTTATTTTCATTATTCTAGGAGGTGGGACAAAAAAGATCTTGCTGTGATTAATGTCAAAGAGTGTTCTGCCTATGTTTTCCCCTAAGAGTTTTATAGTGTCTGGCCTAACATTCAGGTCTTTAATCCATTTTGAGTTTATTTTTGTGTATGGTGTTAGGCAGTGTTCTAATTGCATTCTTTTACATGTAGCTGTCCAGTTTTCCCAGCACCACTTATTGAAGAGAACTGTCTTTTCTCCATTGTATATTCTTGCCTCCTTTGTCATAGATTAGTTGACCATCGGTGCATAGGTTTACCTCTGGGCTTTCTATCCTGTTCCATTGATCTATATTTCTGTTTTTGTGCCAGTACCATATTGTCTTGATAACTGTAGCTTTGTAGTATAGTCTGAAGTCAGGGAGCCTGATACCTCCAGCTCTGTTTTTCTTTCTCAAGATTGCTTTGGCTATTCAGGGTCTTTTGTGTTTCCATACAAATTGTGCAATTTTTTGTTCCAGCTCTCTGGAAAATGCCATTGGTAATTTGATATGGATTGCACTGAATCCGTAGATTGCTTTGGGTAGTTTAGTCATTTTCACAATATTGATTCTTCCAATCCAAGAACATGGTAGATCTCTCCATTTGTTAGTGTCGTCTTTAATTTCTTTCATCAGTGTCTTACAGTTTTCTGCATACAGGTCTTCTGCCTCCTGTGGTAGATTTATTCCTAGGTATTTTATTCTTTTTGTTGCAGTGGTAAATGAGATTATTCCTTCTCTTTCTGATCTTTCATTGTTAGTGCATAGGACTGCAAACGATTTCTGTATTAATTTTGTATCCTGTGACATTACTAAATTCACTGATTAGCTCTAGTAGTCTTCTGGTAGCATCTTTAGGATTTTCTACGTATAGTATCATGTCATGCGCAAATAGTAACAGTTTTACTTCTTCTTTGACAATTTGGATTCCTTTTATTTCTTTTTCTTCTCTGACTGCCATGGATAGGACTTTCAAAACTATGTTGAATAATAGTGGTGACAGTGGGCAACCTTGTCTTGTTCCTGATCTTAGAGGAAATGCTTTCAGATTTTCAGCATTGAGAATAATGTTTGCTGTGGGCTTGTCATTTATGGCCTTTATTATGTTGAGGCAGGTTCCCTCTATGCCCACCTTCTGGAGAGTTTTTAATCATAAATGGGTGTTAAATTTTGTCAAAAGCTTTTTCTGTATCTACTGAGATGATCATATGGTTTTTATTCTTCAATTTGTTAATATGGTGTATCACATTGATTGATTTGTGTATATTGAAGAACCCTTGCACCCCTGGGATAAATCCCACTTGATCATGGTGTATGATCCTTTTAATGTGTTGTTGGATTTGGTTTGCTAGTATTTTGTTGAGGATTTTTGCATCTATGTTCATCAGTGATATTGGCCTGTAATTTTCTTTTTTTGTGATACCTTTGTCTGGTTTTGGTATCAGGGTGATGGCCTCATAGAATGAGTTTGAAAGTGCTCCACCCTCTGCAATTTTTTGGAAGAGTTTGAGAAGGATAGGTGTTAGCTCTTCTCTAAATGTTTGATAGATTTCACCTGTTAAGTCATCTGTTCCAGACTTTTGTTTGTTGGAAGATTTTTAATCACAGTTTCAATTTCATTGCTTGTGATTGGTCTGTTGATATTTTCTATTTCTTCCTGGTTCAGTCTTGGAAAGTTGTACTTTTCTAAGAATTTGTCCATTTCTTCCAGGTTGTCTACTTTATTGGCATACAGTTGTCTCTAGTAGTCTCTTATGATCCTTTGTATTTCTACAGTGTCAGTTGTAACTTCTCCTTTTTCATTTCTAATTTTATTGATTTCAGTCCTCTCCCTTTTTTTCTTGATGAGTCTAGCTAAAGGTTTATCAATTTTGTTTATCTTCTCAAAGAACCAGCTTTTAGTTTTATTGATCTTTGCTACTGCTGTCTTCGTTTATATTTCATTTATTTCTGCTCTGATGGTCATGATTTCTTTCCTTCTACTCACTTTGGGTTTTATTTTTTCTTTCTCTAGTTGCTTTAGGTGTAAGGTTAGGTTGTGTATTTGAGATGTTTCTTGTTTCTTGAGGTAGGATTGTACTGCTATAAACTTCCCTCTTAGAACTGCTTTTGCTGCATCCCCTAGGTGTTGGGTCATCATGTTTTCGTTGTAATTTGTTTCTAGGTATTTTCTGATTTCCTCTTGATTTATTAAGTGATCTCTTGGTTATTTAGTAGCAAATTGTTTAGCCTCCATGTGTTCGTATTTTTTTAGTTTTTTTTTTCCTGTAACTGATTTCTAATCTCATAGCATTGTGGTCAGAAAAGATGCTTGATATGATTTCAATTTTCTTAAATTTATCGAGGCTTGATTTGTGACCCAAGATGTCATCTATCCTGGAGAATGTTCCATGAGCACTTGAGAAAAAAGTGTATTCTGCCACTTTTGGGTGGAATGTCCTATAAATATCAATTAAGTCTATTTGGTGTATTGTGTCATTTAAAGCTTGCGTTTCCTTATTTATTTTCTGTCTGGATGATCTGTCCATTGGTGTAAGTGGGGTGTTAAATTCCCCCACTATTACTGTGTTACTGTCAATTTCCCCTTTTATTGCTGATGGCAGTTGCCTCATGTATTGAGGTGCATAAGTATTTACAATTGTTATATCTTCTTCTTGGATTGATCCCTTGATTATTATATTGTGTCCTTCCTTGTCTCTTGTAATAGTCTTTAATTTAAGGTCTATCTTGTCTGATGTGAGTATTGCTACTCCAGCTTTCTTTTGATTTCCATTTGCATGGAATATCTTTTTCCATCCCTTCACTGTCAGTCTGTATGTGTCCCTAGGTCTGAAGTGGGTCTCTTGTAGACAGCATATATACAGGTCTTGTTTTTGCATCCATTCAGCTAGTCTGTGTCTTTTGGTTAGAGCATTTAATCCATTCACATTTAAGGTATTTATCAATATGTATGTTCCTGTTACTGTTTTCTTAATTGTTTTGGGTTTGTTTTTGTAGGTCCCTTTCTTCTCTTGTGTTTCCCGCTTAGAGAAGTTCCTTTAGCTTTTGTTGTAGAGCTGGATTAGTGGTGCTGAATTCTCTTAGCTTTTGTTTGTCTGTAAAGCTTTTGATTTCTCCATTGAATCTGAATGAGATCCTTACTGGGCACAGTAATCTTGGTTGTAGGTTTTTCCCTTTCATCATTTTAAATATATCCTGCCACTCCTTTCTGGTCTGCAGAGTTTCTGCTGAAAAATCAACTGATAACCTTATGGGGATTCCCCCGTATGCTATTTGTTGCTTTTCCCTTGATGCTTTTAATATTTTTTCTTTGTATTTAATTTTTAATAGTTTGATTAATATGTGTCTCAGCATGTTTCTCCTTGGGTTTATCCTGTATGGGACTCTCTGTGCTTCCTGGACTTGACTATTTCCCTTCCCATGTTAGGGAAGTTTTCGAATATAATGTCTTCAAATATTTTCTCAGGCCCTTTCCCTTTCTCTTCTTCTTCTGGGACCCCTATAATTCGAATGTTGGTGAATTTAATGTTGTCCCAGAGGTCTCTGAGACTGTTCTCGTTTCTTTTCATTCTTTTTTCTTTATTCTGCTCCTCGGCAGTTATTTCCACCATTCTATCTTCCAGCTCACTTATCGGTTCTTCTGCCTCAGTTATTCTGCTATTGATTCCTTCTAGTGTATTCTTCTTTTCAGTTATTGTGTTGTTCATCACTGATTGTTTGTCCTTTAAGTTCCTCTAGGTCTTCCTTAAACATTTCTTGTATCTTCTTGATCCATGCCTTTATTCTATTTCCGAAATCTTGGATCATCTTTACTATCATTCCTCTGAATTCTTTTTCAGGTAGATTGCCTGTTTCCTCTTCATTTATTTGCTCTTGTGGGATTTTACCTTGCCCCTTCATCTGCAACATATTTCTCTGTCATCTCACTTTGTCTAACCTGCTGTGTTTATGGTCTCCTTTCCACAGGCTGCAGGGTCGTAGTTTCTCTTGCTTCTGTTGTCTACCCCCTGGTGAGTGAGGTTGGTCAAAGGGCTTGTGTAGACTGCCCGGTGGGAGGGACTGGTGCCTGCGCTCTGGTCGGTGGAGCTGAGTCTTTTCCCTCTGAAGGGCGGGGCTGAGTCAGGTGGTGTGTTTTGGGGTGTCTGTGAGCTTAGTATGACTTTAAGCAGACTGTCTGCAATGGGTGGGGCCGTGTTCCTTTCTTGATGGTTGTTTGGTGTGAGGTGTGCAGCACTGGAGCCTGCAGGCAGTCATGTGGGGCCGGGTGTTGGTGTTGATATGAATACCTCTGGAAGCACATACACCAGTTAATATTCCCTGGGCCTGGGAATTCTCCGGCGGTCCAGCATCCTGGACTCAGCGCTCCCACCCCAGAGGCCCAGGCCTGTCCCCTGGCTGGGGAATCAAGAGCCCACAAGCCACACCATGTAGCCAGAGAAAAAGAAAAGAAAAGAGGAAAGAATAGAGACAGACAAACGACACCCTGGACTAACAGCAAAAGCAACAGTAAAGAAACAGCAGCAACAACAACACACACACACACACAAAGACAAAAAAAAAAAAGAATAAACAAAGAATTAAAAAATGAGAACAGTCAATAAGGACTAAACTAACAAAAAATGAAAACTAAAGCAAAAACAGAAAGCAAACAAACAACAAGAGTAGCAAGAAAACATAAAATATACACATAAAAACCAATCCAAAAAAAAGAGAAAAAATAAAGTAAAATAAAAAACAAAGAACAAAAACAAGAAAAAAAAACCTACAAAACAAAAAAAAGTAAAAATAGAAAAGTAAAAAAATTAATTAAAATAAAAATACATATTAAAAAATACGAAAATAAAAGATAAAAAATAATAAAAGCAACAACAGCCACAACTGAACAAAAAGAAAGAAACAGAAAAAAGAATAATAGTAATAAGAATATTTTCCTGGGGCCTCCGCTGTCAGTGTCCTTGTCCCCACAGTGAGGCAGAGCTAATCCCCACCTCCCCAGGAGGCCCTCCAATACCTCTAGGTAGGTCTCTGGGCCAGCCATGGGCACTGTGGGACCAGCTCAGACTCTGACCTGGCCCAATTCCTGCATGTATTTGTCCCGTAAGGCCACTGCTGCGAAGACTAGACCATTCTCAATTGTGGGAGCACTCATTGTCTATTCAGATATTCCACAGACACGGACTTACCAAGCCAATCTAGGGGATTTAACCTGTGGCTTGTGCAGCTGCACAGAAAGATTTCCATTCCCCTTCCTTGGTCGCACTGCCCTTGGGGTTTAGCTTTGGTTTTCACCCCACTTCTGTGTGCCATCCTCAGGTGTTTGTTCCCTGCCCAGGTGAGAGGGAGCAAAAGCAGTGGCTGCTTGGGGCACACTTACTCACTCAGACCAGGGGGTGCGCAAATTGCCTGCAGCGTCAGGAGCCAGCAGGCGGTTGTAACCAACTGTAGTGGCTCACTCTGTTGGGAGTCCCTCCCAGTGCCCGTGGAGGCAGGAGCTGGCGTGTGGCGGTGACAGCGGCCCCGCCCTCCACATGCCTCGCAACCGTGGCGCCTTGCTTTCCAGGCAGACCACACTTCCTCTAGGGGCATTCCTGGCCGCACATCCCATTCCTCCCATCCCCTCTGCTGTATCTGTGCAGTGAATAGCATTCCTCTACCCAGATCAGTTCTCCCACCCCCAAGCTTTTGCACTCAGCCCCTGCCAGCATTGGCGGATGCTCGTCCGAGGCAGGGCTTCCAGGGCTGATTCCCAAGGAGGCTTTGGGATGAGCGGCGCTCAGGCCCCGGAGCCCTCGCGGGTGGAACAGACCCCGGCCTGAGGGGCAGGTGGGCACGGCTCAGAAGGGAAGCCCTCCCATGGCCCAAAGAAGCTGGCAGGTGCTGGAAGGGGCTGTAATGGCAGCTTTGCCCCTTACGCGCCACTCAACACTGACGCCTTGTTTCTATGGTGTCCCAGGATTTTTCTGCAGACTTTCCCGGTTGTGGAGCTCCTTACTCCTGTCTCTTCAGGCTGTCTTTTCACTGCCAATAGCTGTCTTCTCCCTGGGTCTACGCTCCAAACCCCACTTTCCAGCACCCAGCCCCGCTCTGCAACAGGTGACTCACGACTCAGGCTGGAATGCGCAGAGCGGCAGTGTAGACCATGCGCGTAGTTCTTACTTTGTCCTGCCTTTCACAGACTGTCTGCTGCATTCTCCTTTGATCCCCTGAAGGTTCTTTTCTGTCCCAGTTGATTTCCCCACCCTGAGGGAGTTTTTCTGAGTTCAGGAACCTCCCTTCACTTTCAGCTTCCCACCAGGGTTGCTGGTCCCTTTTTTGATTCCTCTTTTCTTCTTTCTTTCGTCCTACCTGGTTGTGAGGGGATTTTTCTTGTTCTTTTAGGTGTCTGAAATCTTCTGCTAATGTTCAGCAGGTGCTTTATGAGAACTATTCCATTTGTAGATGTATTCTTGATGCACTTGTGAGGAGCGACAAATTCTGCGTCCTCCTATTCTGCCATCTTGACTCCTCCCCCAATGTGGCTTTTAGAACTAACTGCTGAAAGCTAAATGAGGCCTAAGAATATTCCTATCTGCTCTGGTCACAAAGTGACTTCTTATAATTCAGAGAAAAAGGAGAAACATAAATAAGTTAATATATAGTGAAAAATCAAGCAAAATACATGGCAAAGAAAATGTGACCACCATTCTCTTGCCCTTTGTTTTCAAGGCTCTTGGGGGCATTCTTACTATTTTTCATATTTGGATAACATGTCCATTACCCTGGAGAACTATGTCCTGAAATGCACACTTTTCCCCAACAAAAATCAGTAAAGCATACAGAGTTTTTCAGAGAATCTAAGGTAAGATGATATGGTCTCAAAAAACTACAAAAGAATAACAGTACTTAGCTACTTCTAGGAAACAGAAGGGATGCAAGAACAGCCAAAATAATTTTAAGGTAAACCTAAAACCAAATGGCATAATACCGTTTTGCAGTTTAAAAAAATGCTTGTTTTTAAAATACAGATGTATGGTATCAGCTAAAGCAATGAATCTATCTCTAAAGCAAGATACTAAAGAGAATATTTTATGAATTAAAAAGCAGAACCAAATCACATTAATTGGGACATTTTTATCACTACTGGGCAATGACTACGTGTGAATTAAACTGGTGACATACTAACGTTCCTGACAATGTAACTTGGTCAGAAGACACTGTTATAACTCTACAGGAGGAATCAAAGAAAATACATGTGGAAAGTTTCACTCCGACATTCAAAGAGTAGAGCCTGCACTTAAAAGTCTTTAAGGGTTCCTGAATATGGAATCTCCGTCAATTAATCCAATTCTCTTTTTTTTAAATTGTAGACTCTGACCTTAAAAAGAAGACACATTCTGTCTGATTTTGAAGCATATCCAAAGTACACCTTGAACAGCCCAAAGCTCTCAGTTCAACACCTATTCTTTCCCATAGATCCTCAGTACTGACAGCACAAAGAAAAGAAAAAATTAAGCACAGCTTCTTTTTCTCTAAGAATGTCACTCCTTTTTATCAACAGCTATTGTCATTTTTGCATTTCAAAGGCTCAGAACACACATTTAAAATGTCCACTATCGTACAGACAAGCCAAAGGGGGAGTATGAGTGTGGGTGTGTAGACAAATTGAGGGACAGTCTGGCACCAAAAACGAATCATTTTGAAGATGACTTTAAGAAGAAGCAATTTAGTTTAAATCCCAAGAGCCTAGAATTAAGGTATTAAGGACAGGGAAATAAAGGAACTAGAGTAGTGGAGTTAATCCATGTGAATAAACAGCATAGATCTACTGGATTTCTCTCTCTGAATCCTGTTTGCTGGTAGATGCTCTTGAATCCTTTCCAGGTCTGATCTTTTAAGTCACATGCTCAGATTATTTCATCAGGTTTTCCTCAAATAGCTGTATCTTTATTGAACTGAATATTAAGGTAGTCTTTTCAGGTCTTCAACTATTTTCTGTATTTTCCTGGGACACAAGTCACATGTACAAGCACCATCTTATTAGAAAAATATACACAAAACTGCTGCCAACATATATTTATGATAATATCAATCAGTCAGGAAGTACTCAGTGATAATACAAAATTAATATACAAAATGCAAGGGAGGTAGATGCCAAAAAAATTGCACACTCAATTGCATACTGAAGATAATGTAAACATCATGAGGCTGGATGACCGTGCTTATCTTATTCCCTTTGTAATTATCTCTAGCCTCCAACACAACAGAACAGGCACTGAATAAACATTTGCTGAATAAATAAGTTTTCAAAAATGCTGCAAATGAGGAAATTAAAATGGCCACAGTTGTTTCAGTTATCTGTCTTACCATTTGCCTTATCTCTCTGCTGCCTTCTGGTAATGGCAGGAAACCCCAAATTCCACTTTCCTGGCTTACTCTCCAGATTACCTATTACAACAAACCTTCTACTAATTCTGTATTTATGTAACAGAATTATCCATGAACTTCCATACACCTGGTCTACAATAATAATTGTTGATAATTATGGCTTGTTAGACATTAAATTACTTTTTAAACAACAAAGGTTACCTTGTGCTCAATACTCTTTGAATGTATTTAGTTTTTTAAAAAATCCATAACTTTGCATTACCCCGAAGATAAAATGAACAAAAAGTACTATTATTCAACCATGTTGAATGATGATGTTTATTATACATTAATCACTGTGAAAGTTCACATGATAAGATAAAGTGATAGACAGAAAACAAGACATGGAAATTTTAAAAGTACATTGATATTATTTCAGACCAAAAAAGAAAAAGGAAAGGATTAGCCTTGACTATGGCACCGATGTCATTTAGAGGTCTAGCATGTCTCTCTCCATCAGTTTCTTACTGAAATAAAAGACAATACAAGTATTTCATATACAATGTGGTCAAATGGTTAATTTCTTAGTCAGCTATGTATTAGCACCATGTAACACTTTGGTAGCTATATACATGAGAAGAAATTCTCAATTTATCATCATCAAATGTTTTCCCTAACATGCTTCCTTGAGACATGATATTACAAAGATATAGGAGAAACTGTTATGCACTCTAGATGTTTATGTCTAGGTGGGACATAAACAAACTGGCAACACAAAGAGAGGTACAACTCTCTACATGCCTAAGGGAAAAACAGATGGCGCATGCTAGTGGGAGATGGGGCAGCTGGCAGCAAGAGCTAATTGGAAAGGACTTTTAAGAGTTCAGGTTTACAGGATGGACAAAATTTAGACAGGCAAAAAGGAAAGGCAGAGAATAGGCTTAGACTGGATTTAGGGAAAAGAATGTGGCAGAGGTAGGAGGTTAAAAAACAGTACCATTGGGGAATGAAGTTAAAAACAGTAAGAAAATACTGTAGTGGGCTTGAGCTTTCGATTTTGGTTTAAGGCTTATGTACCCAATGCCTAGTGAAGCCTGGTTCATGGTAGACACTCAACTCTAGCAACCCTCACTTCCTCTCCACTTGACATTGGCCTCCTACACTCCTAACCTAACCCCAAAAGTTGTCCTGGGAACTGCTACACATTTAAAATCTTAAAAGCCAATCTGGCCACAATCTTCCATCTTTCTGGCTGTCGCAAACCTCCATTCCCACTACACCTTCAGTAAGACAGAAACTTTACTCCCTTCTGACATCATTCCCTACTGGGGGAGGAAGAAAATAATAAAGCAAGCAAATAAATATAAACCCAGAGCATTGAATGCGCTGTAAGGAAAACAGAGTGTAACAACAGAGAGTTATGGGAAGATCTAGTCACATAGTGTGGTCAGAGGAAAACTTTCTGAGGAGTGACATGTAAGATAAGACATGAAGGAGAAGGAGCCAACTCTGGGAAGAACAGAGAATAGGATGCTCCAGCCAGAGGGAACGGCACATCATACAAAGGTTTGTAGATGAGAAAGATCCTGGCTTCATCTAGGACGAAACAGAAGGAAAGGAGGTCAGAGAAGGTGACAGGGGCCACATTACACAAGGCTTTGTGAGCTGTGATAAGGAGTTTGTAACTTACGCAAATTGTAATGGGATTTCATCGAAAAGTTTGAAGCAGGAGGGTAACATGGTCAAATCTGTTGGTAAAAGATGACCATGACTGTGGCATGCAGAAGTGGTGCTAGAGGCAGGATGGGCATGGGGTCGCTGCAGGGAAGTTTCGGACACTCCAGCTAGTACAGAACCGGCACATGGTAAATGTACCAGATACAGATGACAGAATTAACGAATAAATGAGTCAACAACTTTAAAGCTGGGAGTGGTAGTCACCAATTAGTTTTAGAATGATTAGTCTGGCAATGCGTTTTAGACTATAGAAGAATCCATGTTGGGAGAGCGTTAGTCATAGACCCTGAATATCTGGACTACTAAAAAACATTCTACAGTTGACTATGCCTTCTGAAAATTCAGTCAAGCTTTACAGGATTTCCAAGAACAGCGTAGCAGAACAGGGATCTTATTTATGCAAAAAGGATTAAATCAGTCTGTGTAAGCTGTTCCTCAAGTTTAATAAGAGTCTTTATTTATCTTGTGTCTGGCCAACTGTGTGTGTGTGTGTGTGTGTGTGTGTGTAATATAATGTGTTTAGAGATGCTGAAGACTGATGGTCAATCAAGAAAAATCCAAGCTGAAATTGTTAAGGGCTGGGACATGAGCCAGTTTGCAATCACCATAGGAACTGCTTGAGCTGAGTTCCTTGATGCCATTCTGGTCATGAGCATTCCTCAAAGGACACCACTCTGCATAGTTTAGTTCTCTGATGCAAAAGGTGTAACTTCTGAAATCAGGCTGAACTGTTTTAAAAAGGAATGCCAATAAAATTAAGCTCAACCTATTCACTGGTTATAAGAACAATAAAAATAAATGGTGGCCCTTATGCTATACAAAAACTCTATCAGAAACATATGGAGGTACACTTTGAGAGATCTAGCTCTGAATCTCATCTTCATTGAATTTTTTTTCATTTGCTTTTCATGGAATCATTTAAAAGGGGAAAAAGGAGGTGAAAATTTCATCAGTTCCTAGTAGAAACTTTTCCTCAGAAGTAATAAAGAAAAAGATATTTTCTTGGAGTGAAGTGGAGCTTTTCAAAAACATATATTATTTTTAAAAGCAAAAGAGATAGATTACTGAGCACACAGATTCACATTCTCCTGCGTTGCAAATGTCTTCAGGTACAATGAAACTCTAAGCACAGTAATACCAATTTATTATTTCTAGTTCCTATGGAAATATGCATTCAATTAAGTGAAGGCAATTGATATGGACACAAGTACAAAGCAAATACATTAGGGAGAAGTCATATAATAAATAACTCTAGTAAAATGAGCTCTGAGATATCAGAAAAAATAGCCAAAAAGGACGCCAAAGTCACTGTGGAATGTTCTCTTAAGTTACTAGCCACCAGTACCATTATGAAAACAAAAGCAAAAACATAATCCTACATTTTAGAATCCCACACTTGAAATTTGCCATGTGCAAATAAACATCACACATAGAAAGATTAAGGCTGAGAAAAGACTACACCAAACTCAAAGAAAGGAAAGGAGGGAGGGAGGGAGGAAGGGAGGAAGATTTATCAATACATGTGACGAACAAGGCCTTGTTCAATAAACCTCAGTATCTAAAAATGAATACCAATCTCCTAAATAAGGAGTACAAATAAATAAATAGGAGTACATACTTCTTTTATTTTTTTACAAATCTGTTAGTTATTCAGGACTTGTAACCTCCAGACAGAGAATTAGATGAAAGTATAAATACATAAAAAATCAATCGGCAAATATTTGTTGGCACTCTGCTATGTGCTAAGCACTATGGTAAGGTCTGTAAGGAAAAAAACTAAGTTTTAATTCATTTTGACAAGAATTTATTGTGCATTTCTGTTGTGCCATGTACTAAGATAATCATCAGAGGACATAAAATAGATGAGACACCACTCTAGCAAAACAGAAATTGTTTGCAATATAATTTATGGGCAACACATGCTACTGAACTGGCATAAGATGAAAAATGGGCCAAATGAACAGTACAGATATGTGTGCTAAGAGTTTTCATAACAGAGAGACTATTTAGGCTTAGTCTATCAGAGTTTTTCACAAGAGAGATGGCAATTGACTTGGGCTTGAAAAACAATGGAGGGAGAGAAGCAGAAAAGTTAATACAGTTGACAAAGGTGATAGGGCAGGAATTTACAAGGCTTGTTTGGGCCCTGATAAGACCTGAGAGTTTAATTTTGAGGAGACTGGAAACAATGATGGAGAGTAGGCTGGGCCAGATAGAGAAATACCCTTTAATGGGTAAGGGGTCTTTGGAGTGATGACAATACTTCGGAACTAGAAAGAGGTAATGGATGCACAAAACCAAATGTTATGTTGCATGAATTTCACTTTTTGTTAATGTTGATGATGAAAATTATTATTATCGTTAATTAGAAAAACACTGGAAATATCTAAACATCCAACCATGTAGAGACCGAATGTTGAAAATCTATATGATAATGTTGGAAAGTCCATATGATTAAAAAACTGTATATTCTCTAAATACAATATTAGAGGAGAATATTTAATGACATAAAAATAGGTTCATGGTATACTGTGTAAAACAGCAAATTGCCAAACAGTTTACCGTATCAAATCTATAATAAAAGAGACTGGAATGATGTACTCCAAAATGTTAGCAGTGTCATCTCTGGGTGTTAGGATCATGAGTGATTTAAATTTTCTTCCTTTTTCCTTATTTTTCATAGTAAACATCTAAAAACATCTATTTTTAAGATAACATTTATTAGAAATGTTTTCATGTAAAATGCAGTATTTTATCAGAACGGACTCATTGCAGATACAGAACTTAGCAAGATGATTCACGATGTTTTTCTAGATAGAGCCAGGCATAAAGTAAAAGATTTGCACACAATATGCTACTTTAAGTAGCAATTTACAACATTTGGTGGAATTAAAATGAGCTGTAGGTGAATAGCTTACTCCATAGCACATGCAAATTTCCAATGATTTTCTTTCTTTTTTAATCTCATAGTATTTATTCTCAATTCTGCCCCAGAGTGACAGCATAAAGACTAGTCTCTTTCTACATTATTTTTGTTTGTAAAATTCTATCAAATAACAGATTTCAAATGTAGCCCATGGTCTCCCTCCTTTTCTTTTGGCTTGATACTTGTTTTTCTTTGAAGGTATTACTAACCAAGAGGGCTCATCCTCTCAAAATACGAAGTTCACCATCATTGCTCACTTCCTCATTTCCTCACTCTTAACAACTTTCTCTGAATATGGGCAACTCGTGTCACTACAATCTTCAATTCCAAATTATTTTAACTTTTCATTATTTCCAAGGTGGGACAAAATAAAGGCAATCAGGTAAAGCCTTTAGTTCAGATTTCCTCCATATTTCATGAAATCCATCAAACAATTGCCCAGATTATATTTCACAGTAAGATGAGCAAAAGCACACCTCCCTCTTCAGCTGTAGCCCCTTTCCTCGTGCATTCATGGATGCCAAAATCAGAACCTACAGTTCGGAAGCTGTACACAGTTGCATCTTGTTTTGAGTTTTTGTTTGCAAACTGTCAGTAAGATCAGAATAAATTGCATGATATGCAGTCCAATATGTATATTCTTGAGCACATCTCAATGTATCCACCAAAAAACATTCATAGCTGCAGGTGTACAAAAAAAAAGGCAGAATTATGGCTTGATTTGCCTTGATAAGCATGGCAATTTTCTGTATACTTTTCATAAAGTGCTAATCAATTTCAGCTCAAAATAGATTGAAACACCCAAGAGATTGCTGCCATAGTCCACAAATGTTTGTCACTAGTAAACTGTGGCAATAATGCGAATTCTGAAGAGGAAAACTGCAACTGAACTATACCTTATAAAAATCCCTTTCATTTGCCTTAATAATCCTTGAAGAAATGCTAAGAATTATTTAGAATTATTTTGAAATCATGTAAGTTTGAAATTTCTATTTTTTCTTGTTACATCTAAGTCTTGCTTGTCACATAGTAACATCCGTTGAGTATGGTTATAGGTGGATTATATTTAGAACTGTTTAATGATGATATTTAAGAATCAGATATCACATCCATATTGCTTAATATTCCTCTAAAATATAATTACAGACATCACATACAACTTGGAATTGGATCATCACAGACTTCTGCAATAAATTACTTTGTCTATATCTTTAACCAGTAGATGTAGTGCAATTTTTTGAAAATGTTTTGTCAATATTCTAGTCCTTCCATTAAGGTTATTTCACAAGCACTAAGAGGTGCTAATATTCATATTAATGCACCTTTTCGAGGAGCAGTACTCCTGCCATATGAATCACTCATCTGCCAGGGATGTTTTGCCAAACACAAGTGCCAAAACTTTGCTGAGGACTGTCACACACCTACAAGGGAGCCTCTGCTCAAAACTGAGCATACACTTTCCCTTTCGTTAAGTGTGAGACACAGTCGGTAATGACATTTAGATCCGGATATGGTATGTTCTCCATGGAAAGTAAGAAATTAAATGAGAATAGATAACATTTCAAATTTTCACACCTTCCTCTTCAAAACTACAAAAGTGATAATATAATCTGGGGGGAATAAAAGTTACACAATTTGGCTTTAGAAAAAAAGAGTACTTAAAAGTTGTGACTTTAAGCAACTTCTGTGATCACCACCTGCTAAAAAATGTTTTGCCAAAATCAGAGGCAGTAGAGTGTAGTAGACACAGCCTCTGCAGCCAGAAAGCCTGAGTTCTTATGTTGACTCTGCCATTAAATATGTGACCCTGAACGTGACTTGTCCTCACCATGTCTCAGTTTCCTCATCTATAAAAAGGGGGTTATGAGAGTACCTAACTCAGGGTGAAGTGAGATAATTAACACCTGCAAAATTCTGAGGATTAAATGAGATAATACATGCAAAGTTCTTCCCAAAACAGGTTCTCATCAATTTTTAATAAATGTTAGCTACTTTTATCGGCATCATCAGCTTCAGCATCATCATTTCAAAGAGCAGTGAGTGCTCTTACCTGACGTGTCTGCCAAGTGTTTGTTTCTAGGTCTGGGTCCTCATGTATTACATAAATTAACCTGTTTTCTAAAGGAGATGATAACATGTTTGGAAATTAAGCCAGTGCTGCATGAGATGGTAAAGCTCTTGGCCCAAATTACCATCTACTAATCCTGGTAAAATAAGGATGAAAAAAATATGTGAAAGATAGGAAACACACTTAGAAAGGGTGATCTTGACTCTCCTGAACAAACAGAAAACTGTCATCTTTTGCTTATTCCAGACCTAATATAACAGTAGCTGTATTCACTGATAAACTGTTCCCGTGATGTTTTTATTCTCACTCATTAATCTCGTCTCTGGAATTTAGCTAGTCAGTCACCTCTAGTTAGCCATTAGATTTTCAGGAGCCACTGGGGAAAAGGTTTACACATTCTGACCTTGAAAATTTGATTCTGATACTGTTTCAGGGGAGGAAATTCATTTTATTTACCCAACAAAGAAACAAAAACACACTATTCAGGAAAAACTTTCTAATGTACTTACAATATAACCTCGAAAATACATTTCAAATCTTCTTAAATAATTACTACAATCAAAAGGAAAACATCTGGGCTTCCCTGGTGGCGCAGTGGTTGAGAATATGCCTGCCAATGCAGGGGACGCGGGTTCGAGCCCTGGTCCGGGAAGATCCCACATGCCGCGGAGCAGCTGGGCCCGTGAGCCACAATTACTGAGCCTGCGCGTTTGGAGCCTGTGCTCGGCAACGAGAGGCCGCGATAGTGAGAGGCCCGTGCACCGCGTCGAAGAGTGGCCCCTGCACCGCGATGAAGAGTGGCCCCCGCTTGCCACAACTAGAGAAAGCCCTCGCACAGAAACAAAGACCCAACACAGCCATACACACATACATACATACGTACATACATAAAAAAAGAATGTAAGCAGACAAGAATAGCATTAAAAAAAAATAAAAAATAAAAAAAAAAAAAAAAAAAAAGGAAAACATCTGACTGACCTAACTCAAAAAACATTTAACAACCTCCACACCAAGCAGCTTGCCTTTTTTCCCTTCCCTTTGGAATATTTCTATTTGCTAGTTGCTATGGAGCAAATCAATGTACAAAAGCAGTCAAAATGGAAACACAGTCACGTGAATTCAGGCTATGAAAAACTATATATGTATTTAGATGTTGTTTTCCTGAGATCACAAAGAGTCATTTGTCATTTTCCCCTTAGCATCTATTAGGTTTTATGTATTTGTGTTTTTCTTCAAAATGTCAAAGCACCAGCATAAATGACTTCATGAGATAAATTATTACCTTGTTCACTTTTCCAAAGACAATTTTATATACAAGTTATAGATGAAGGCTGCAAATACTGCTTTACACGTGAATCTGGTGTTGTTTATATTATCATCTCATAATTAGAGGCACTTCCTCAAGGACAAGGTTTTGGAACTTTAGCCATGTATTATTAAGTTAAAATTAGATTTTACGAGAGGTTACCCATTCGGAAAAACAGCATTCATTGTTATATTGTATATTTTGAAGACAGCAAAGCAAGATCATGACATTTTCAAAAATACTTTATACCTAATAAATATTCAACATGCATTTGTGAACTGATGTGAGTAAATACCCTTCCTGTGCAAAAGACTTTTAAATATTTGTTTTCAAAAGTACCTGAACATATCGTACAAGATGGCTGTTAGCCATTTTTTAATCAGTAATTTACACAAGTAAGGGGGCACCCATCCCAGAAATGGGCAAGAAAAACCACTGTAAAGAGAGAGAAAAGTAAAGAATATGTTCATATTAAATAATTTCATATTAATGCTATTCTTATCTTTATAAAATGTGTATTATTTTAAATTTTATAATATATGCATTTCATTAATACAGTTATGTGGAATATGTGATCTGGAATATATGATCCAATTTGTTTTCACCAATGGTGTGTGTGCTCAAAAGAGTTTGAAGACTACACAAAAAGGAAAGCTCTTCATTCGCAGATTGAATTCATGCAGTTGTTTCATATGTTATTAAGATTTATTTGCTACAGGTCTAACAGTTTTATCAAACGAGGCTGGCATGTGTATTAATATATATTTCATTGCTTGGTAGTATACATAGTAAAAGCATACTGCTTTGTAATCACACACATGTCAACTTCAAATTTTAGCTAATATTCATGGAGAGGAAAAATTTTTTTAAATGATGAATAGAGTAAGTATATTAAGTCTTTATAGCTGTAAAGATTTTTACCCTGAGAGATGCAATGCATGTATCTTAGGCAAACTTCTGAACTTTCCAAAACTTAAGTTTTTACATGTATAACATGGAGATAATGCCTCACAGATCTTTTTTTTCGGGGTGGGAGGGGCGGTTCACAAAAGCCAGGATGGTAGTTCGTATTAACATTTTTAAGGTCCAGGAGTCATATGTAAAACAAAGTAACAAGTGTTTGCAATAATGTGCAAAAACTGGAACCTTGACACATTGCTGGTGGGAATGTAAAATGTTGCAGACACTGTGGAAAACTGTTTGGCAGTTCTTCAAAAAGTTAAACACAGAATTACCATATGACCCAGCAATTCCACTCCTAGGTAATATACCCAAAAGAATGGAAAACAGGAACTCAAACAGATACTTGTACATCCGTGTTCACAGCAGTATTATTCACAACAGCCAAAAGGTAGAAACAACCCAAGTGTCCATAGGTGAATGTATAAACAAATTGTGGCATATATATATAATGGGATTATCATTCAACCATAAAAAGGAATGAAGTTTTGATACATGCTACAACCTAGATGAGCCTTAAAACATTATGCTAAGTGAAATAAACCAGACACAGAAGGACAAACCTTATATGATTCCACTTATGTGAAATATCTAGAATAGGCAAATTCAAAGACAGAAAGATTATAAATTACCAGGAATTAGAGGGAGGAGGGAACGGAGAGTTACTGCTTAATGGGTACAGAGTTTCTGTTTGGGGTGATGAAAAAGTCCTGGATTTAGATAGTGGTATTGGTTGGTCAACATCAAGAATGTACTTAATACCACTAAGTTGCACACTTGAAAATGATTTAAGTGGTAAATATATGCTATGTTCATTTTACCACAATAAAACATTTAAATAAATAAATATAAAATTATACTATCACATCCTCTCCAGAATAATTCTTTCTATTCTAGTCTCCTCCTCTTTACAGTAAAAATTACTGAAAGGGTTGTCTTCACTCATGGCGCCCACTTCTGATCTAACTCCGCAACCCCTTTCAGCCTGGCCTGGGCCCCATAGGGCTCCTGAAGTGCCTTCACCAAGCACACCGCCCAGAACCTCACTGCCAAATCCTTCCCTGACATGCCCACTGACCACTGCCTCATTCTAAAAACACCGTGTTCCCTCAGTTTCTTTAAATGACACACTAGGTTTTCCTCCTTCCTCTCTGACCCACTCCTGCCCAGTTTTGCTATTTGTTTGTTTTTTGTTTTTGTTGGTTTGGTTAGGTTTGGTCGTGGGCTGTTCACCCTCTGTTAATTCTTTAATTTTTGTCCTCTGGTTCCACATTTTAGACTTCTTTAGTCCATTCCATGGACTCTCACTAGGCTTATCCGTCCCCTCCCAAGGCTTCAGTGAAAATGGATGTGTTTTCCCAAAATCTCCCCTTCATGTCCTTAACCTTGGTGAAACGCTCCATCATTCACTCAGTAGTCTGAGCCATAATGTCATCCTTTGCTTTTCCCTCCCCACCCCACATGCACATAAACTCACATGCAATGTTCTTAAGTCTTGTTAAGTCCAGCTTTTGAATAGCTCTGGAATTCATTCACTCCTTTTTATGCCCACAACCAGTGTCAGTTATTGCCCTCACTGTAATGTACTTAGTAAATGACAGCAGTGCCTCTTGTTCCATTCCAATCTCTTCTCGTCAATGCAGCCAGACTTAAATTTCTAAAGTACATATTTTCCCATACTCTTCTCCTGTACAAAAATCTTTCATGGTTCCTCAATGCCATCAGAATCATGGTAAAAGGTGACCATGATTATATAACCTCCTTTATTATATAACCATGATTATATAACCTCCTTCATTATATAACCTCCTTTTATCTTTGGTGTCTCTTCTCTCCCCACCACCAAACTCAATGTTCCAAGCAGAGTAAACTCCTCTCAGTTATGACGGCAGGTTCTCTGAGCCCTACAGGCAGATCACCAAACCTGGACTTGTGAGAGTGAAAAAGAAACCATCCAAATAGAACAACAGGCATAACAGACTATCCCAGGAAAACTGGAAGATGCTCTCTCAGCCCACAAGCCCTCTGCCCTTATTGTTCTCTCCAATGTCTCCTCCAACCATTTCATCTAATTAACTACCAGTTCTCATTGAACTAAGCTGTTGCTTCTTCCATAAAGATTTTCCTGAAGCCCCAGAAAAGAAACCCTGAAATCCCTAAACTTCCTACGTTTTCCCACTTCACTCTTTATTTACCCCTTTCATAATCTTTATGGTACTTTATAGTAATTTTCTGTTTATTTGTAAACTCTCCCCCTGCTCCACTGCAATTGCCTTTACACTCTTTGAGGACAACACTTATTAGCATTGTATATCTGAACCCAGCTCAGTCTCTGACAGGATGGTAAGCAGTCGATAAATATTTGAATAAACAAATGTTTTCAAATTATGAATTGATAACCATAAAGCAAAGAATCTATTAAATACATATTTGGACATAGTGATTTCAGTATTTTAGTTAGCTTTTAATTATTCTACAAATAATAATTTACTATATCCATTGTATATTTCTATTTGATCTGTAATCATGTATTATATCATAACCCTGTTAAAGGCTCAAAGACCAATCCTAGGTATTTATTCTGTAGAAACAATTATGACTAAAAATAAATAAGCTTTGGTCTAAAAATTATATCTTCTCTTCTGTTTCTTTGTTTTTATTGTGGTAAAATATACTTAATATAAAATTTACTATCTTAACCATTTTTAAGGTCTTAACCATAACAGTAGGGTTAGGTATATTCAATTGCCAGAACTTTTTCATCATGCAAAACTGAAATTCTGTACCCGTTACACAACAATTCCCCATTTCCTGTTTCCCCAGCCTCTGGCAACCACCAAATGATTTCTATGAATTTAACAAATCTAGACACCTCACATAAACGGGATCATGCAGTATTTGTCTTTTTGTGACTCGCATATTTAAACTTCGCATAATAGTTCATCCATGTTGTAGTACATGTCATAATTTCCTTTTTAAGGTTGAATAATATTTTACTGTATGTATATACCATGTTTTATTTATCCATTAATCCATTAATGGACACTTGTGTTGCTTCCACCTCTTGGCTATTGTGAAAAACACTACCATGAACATGGTCACAGTTTCTTTTTTTTTTTTTAATTAATTAATTTATTTATTTATTTTTGTCTGCATTGAGTCTTCATTGATGCGCGCGGGCTTTCTCTAGTTGCGGTGAGCGGGGGCTACTCTTGGTTGTGGTGCACAGGCTTCCCACTGCGGTGGCTTCTCGTTACGGAGCACGGGCTCTAGGCGTGCAGGCTTCCATGGTTGTGGTACACGGGCTCAGCAGTTGTGGCTCGCGGGCTCAGTAACTGTGCCTCGCGGGTTCTAGAGCTCAGGCTCAGTAGTTGTGGTGCACGGGCTTAGTTGCTCCACAGCATGTGGGATCTTCCCGGACCAGGGATTGAACCCGTGTCCCCTGCATTGGCAGGCGGATTCTTAACCACTGCATCACCGGGGAAGTCCCACAAGTTTCTTTTAATAACAGAAAATAAACAACAGCACAATCATTAAAAATAAAGAAGTAAAAGTTTACAGAAAAGAGAAATATTTTACCATGTGTATACTTATTGCTTTTTTTCTATAGATATTATTTTTAGAAGAAATTTTATCTTTGTGACTCACGCTTTCACTAACAGATATACATTTAACACAATCCAAATATCATGTCTGTTCTAAAAATGAATATTCATTCACTTTAATGACAAAGTAGCTCTTTTTAGCTACATTTAGAAGGAACTTACTTTGGGAAAACACTTGTTTTCTGATTTTGGGATATATTTGATTGACATAGCATAAAATACTTAATTTCATGCATAAATATGTAAACAACTATGGGCCCTTTGGGGCTGCATCTGAGATTTGCCACCAAATTTGCACAGTCCAGAGACTCCAAGGCTGGGAACAAAGATAAGCAGAATTAAATACACTGAGAACACAATTCACAATTACGAAACTTCTGCAATCTGTCTTTACTCACTGCCCTCAGATGCATCATTGTCAGCATCTGACCCCGTTAGGTGGCTGATAAGAGGATTTTGAAGGCCAGCAGATTTTATTTTTAACCTCTCCATATGGTTGACCTTCTAGTTTCAATGTGAGCATCATCTGCAGAGATGATCATCAAATGGCAACTCCTACCCTAAAATGTTTTGGGTAATTTGGTCAACTCAAAAGTGATGCTCAGTTAAAGAACAACACGTGATCTTCTTTGTACTTTAAAGTCTGTACACAAATACATTCTAAAAGGTCTGCCGCAAATACGTTTTAAAAGGTCTGCAGGGCTATAGACAAAAATTTCAAAAATAATTTACTGACATTAGGATTAAAACAATTTTTTTTCAAACTATATGCAATGTTCTGCTTGTATAATGAATAAAAGTGTAACAGTAACTTTTACTGGTAAGATTTTTTATCAGCTAAGTTCTTTTTTAATATGAAACAAATAATATTTCAAATTTAAAATAACTAAAACACAGAAAGCTAATAAGACTTTATAAAAAACTTTCAAATGTACACTGATGTATTAATATGTCAAGTCTAATATTAGCAATACCAATGATCCATATAACACATTATGTTATTACATTTTTCAAAATAAAAAGAGATATTATTTTATCTGTAATTCATGGTCCACAATTTTATACCCTCTTGAACCTTGAAGATAAAGATGGCAAATATGACTTTCCATTTATGAAAGTTTTGTATATAAGAATAATATAGAAAAAAGTCTACAGGAGGAGGAGAGAAGATGGCGGAAGAGTAAGACGCGGAGATCACCTTCCTTCCCACAGATACAGTAGAAATACATCTACACGTGGAACTGCTCCTACAGAACACCCACTGAACGCTGGCAGAAAACGTCCGACCTCCCAAAAGGCAAGAAACTCCCCCCGTACTTGGGTAGGGCAAAAGAAAAAAGAAATAACAGAGACAAAAGAATAGGGACGGCACCTGCACCAGTGGGAGGGAGCTGTGAAGGAGGAAAGATTTCCACACACTAGGAAGCCCCTTCGCGGGCAGAGGCTGCAGGTGGCAGAGGGGGGAAGCTTCAGAGCCACGGAGGAGAGCGCAGCCACAGGGGTGCAGAGGGCAAAGCGGAGAGATTCCCGCACAGAGGCTCGGCGCCGAGCAGCACTCGCTAGCCCAAGAGGCTTGTCTGCTCCCCCGCCGGGGCGGGCGGGGCTGGGAGCTGAGGCTCGGGCTTCGGTCAGATCGCAGGGAGAGGACTGGGGTTGGCGGCGAGAACACAGCCTGAAGGGGTTAGTGCACCACAGCTAGCCAGGAGGGAGTCCGGGAAAAAGTCTGCAGCTGCCAAAGAGACAAGAGACTTTTTCTTCCCTCTTTGTTTCCTGGTGCGCGAGGAGAGGGGATTCAGAGCGCCGCCTAAACGAACTTCAGAGACGGGCGCGAGCCGCGGCTATCAGCGCGGATCCCACAGCAACAGGGGCGCAGAGGAAAAAGCGGAGAGATTCCCGCACAGAGGCTCAGCGCCGAGCAGCACTCACCAGCCCGAGAGGCTTGTCTGCTCAGCCGCCGGGGCGGGCGGGGCTGGGAGCTGAGGCTTGGGCTTCGGTTGGATCGCAGGGAGAGGACTGGGCTTGGCAGCGTGAACACAGCCTGAAGGGGTTAGCGCACCACAGCTGGCTGGGAGGGAGACCAGGAAAAAGCCTGCAGCTGCGGAAGAGGCAAGAGACTTTTTCTTACCTCTTTGTTTCGCGGCGCGCAAGGAAAGGGGATTCAGAGCGCCGCCTAAACGAACTCCAGAGACTGGCGCGAGCCGCGGCTATCAGCGCGGACCCCAGAGACGGGCGTGAGACGCTGGGGCTGCTGCTGCCGCCTCCAAAAAGCCTGTGTGCGAGCACAGGTCACTCTCCACACCGCCCCTCCCGGGAGCCTGTGCAGCCCGCTACTGCCAGGGTCCCGTGATCCAGGGACAACTTCCCCGGGAGAACGCACTGCGCGCCTCAGGCTGCTGCAACGTCACGCCGGCCTCTGACGCCGCAGGCTCGCCCCGCCTCCTCCGTACCCCTCCCTCCCCCCGGCCTGAGTGAGCCGGAGCCCCCGAAGCAGCTGTTCCTTTAACCCCGTTCTGTCTGGGCGGGGAACAGACACCCTCAGGCGACCTACACGCAGAGGCGGGTCCAAATCCAAAGCTGAATCCCGGGAGCTGTGCGAACAGAGAAAAGAAGGGGAAATCGCTCCCAGCAGCCTCAGAAGCAGCAGATTAAAACTCCACAAACAACTTGATGTGATGCATCTGTTGAATACCTGAATAGACAACGAATCATCCCAAATTCAGGAGGTGGACTTTGGGAGCAGGATATATTAATTTTTCCCCTTTTCCTTTTTTTGTGAGTGTATATTATATGCTTCTGGGTGAGATTTTGTCTGTATAGCTTTATTTTACTTCACTATATTATAGCCTCTTTCTTTCTTTCTTTCTTTCTATTTTTTCTCCCTTTTACTCTGAGCCGTGTGGACGAAAGGCTCTTGGTGCTCCAGCCAGGCATCAGGGCTGCACCTCTGAGGTGGGAGAGCCAATTTCAGGACACTGGTCCACAAGAGACCTCCCAGCTCCACGTAATACCAAACGGCAAAAATCTCTCAGAGATCTCCATCTCAACATCAAGACCCAGCATCACTCAATGACCAGCAAGCTACAGTGCTGAACACCCTATGCCAAACAACTAGCAAGACAGGAACACAGCCCCATCCATTAGCAGAGAGGCTGCCTAAAATCATAATAAGGCCACAGACACCCCAAAATACACCACCAGACGTGGACGTGCCCACCAGAAAGACAAGATCCAGCCTCATCCACCAGAACTCAGGCACTAGTTCCCTCCACCAGGAAGCCTACACAACCCACTGAACCAACCTTAGCCACTGGGGACAGATACCAAAAACAATGGGAACTACGAACCTGCAGCCTGTGAAAAGGAGACCCCAAACACAGTAAGATAAGCAAAATGAGACGACAGAAAAACACACAGCAGATGAAGGAGCAGTGTCAAACTGCTTAACAAACCAGACTTAACAAATGAAGAGGAAATAGGTAGTCTACCTGAAAAAGAATTCAGAATAATGATAGTAAGGATGATCCAAAATCTGGGTAATAGAATAGACAAAATGCAAGAAACATTTAACAAGGACGTAGAAGAACTAAAGAGGAACCAAGCAATGATGAAAAACACAATAAATGAAATTAAAAATACTCTAGATGGGATCAATAGCAGAATAACTGAGGCAGAAGAAAGGATAAGTGACCTGGAAGATAAAATGGTGGAAATAACTACTGCAGAGCAGGATAAAGAAAAAAGAATGAAAAGAACTGAGGACAGTCTCAGAGACCTCTGGGACAACATTAAACGCACCAACATTCGAATTATAGGGGTCCCAGAAGAAGAAGAGAAAAAGAAAGGGACTGAGAAAATATTTGAAGAGATTATACTTGAAAACTTCCCTAATATGGGAAAGGAAATAGTTAATCAAGTCCTGGAAGCACAGAGAGTCCCATACAGGATAAACCCAAGGAGAAACACGCCAAGACACATATTAATCAAACTGTCAAAAATTAAATATAAGGAAAACATATTAAAAGCAGCAAGGGAAAAACAACAAATAACACACAAGGGAATCCCCATAAGGTTAACAGCTGATCTTTCAGCAGAAACTCTGCAAGCCAGAAGGGAGTGGCAGGATATACTTAAAGTGATGAAGGAGAAAAACCTACAACCAAGATTACTCTACCCAGCAAGGATCTCATTCATATTTGATGGAGAAATTAAAACCTTTACAGACAAGCAAAAGCTGAGAGAGTTCAGCACCACCAAACCAGGTTTACAACAAATGCTAAAGGAACTTCTCTAGGCAAGAAACACAAGAGAAGGAAAACACCTACAATAACAAACCCAAAACAATTAAGAAAATGGGAATAGGAACATACATATCGATAATTACCTTGAATGTAAATGGATTAAATGCTCCCACCAAAAGACACAGGCTGGCTGAATGGATACAAAAACAAGACCCATATATATGCTGTCTACAAGAGACCCACTTCAGACCTAGAGACACATACAGACTGAAAGTGAGGGGATGGAAAAAGATATTCCATGCAAATGGAAATCAAAAGAAAGCTGCAGTAGCAATTCTCATAACAGACAAAATAGACTTTAAAATAAAGACTATTACAAGAGACAAAGAAGGACACTATATAATGATCAAGGGATCGATCCAAGAGGAAGGTATAACAATTGTAAATATTTATGCACCCAACATAGGAGCACCTCAATACATAAGGCAAATACTAACAGCCATAAAAGGGGAAATCGACAGCAACACAATCATAGTAGGGGACTTTAACACCCCACTTTCACCAATGGACAGATCATCCAAAATGAAAATAAATAAGGAAACACAAGCTTTAAATGATACATTAAACAAGATGGACTTAATTGATATTTATAGGACATTCCACCCAAAAACAACAGAATACACATTTTTCTCAAGTGCTCATGGAACATTCTCCAGGATAGATCATATCTTGGGTCACAAATCAAGCCTTGGTAAATTTAAGAAAATTGAAATCGTATCAAGTATCTTTTCCGACCACAACGCTATGAGACTAGATATCAATTACAGGAAAAGATCTGTAAAAAATACAAACACATGGAGGCTACACAATACACTACTTAATAACGAAGTGATCACTGAAGAAATCAAAGGGGAAATCAAAAAATACCTAGAAACAAATGACAATGGAGATACGACGACCCAAAACCTATGGGACGCAGCAAAAGCAGTGCTAAGAGGGAAGTTTATAGCAATACAAGCCTACCTCAAGAAACAGGAAACATCTCGAATAAACAACCTAACCTTGCACCTAAAGCAATTAGAGAAAGAAGAACAAAAAAACCCCAAAGCCAGTAGAAGGAAAGAAATCATAAAGATTAGGTCAGAAATAAATGAAAAAGAAATGAAGGAAACAATAGCAAAAATCAATGAAACTAAGAGCTGGTTCTTTGAGAAGATAAACAAAATTGATAAACCATTAGCCAGACTCATCAAGAGAAAAAGGGAGAAGACTCAAATCAATAGAATTAGAAATGAAAAAGGAGAAGTAACCACTGACGCTGCAGAAATACAAAAGATCATGAGAGATTACTACAAGCAACTCTATGCCAATAAAATGGACAACCTGGAAGAAATGGACAGATTCTTAGAAATGCACAAACTGCCGAGACTGAACCAGGAAGAAATAGAAAATATGAACAGACCAATCACAAGCACTGAAATTGAAACTGTGATTAAAAACCTTCCAACAAACAAAAGCCCAGGACCAGATGGCTTCACAGGCGAATTCTATCAAACATTTAGAGAAGAGCTAACACCTATCCTTCTCAAACTCTTCCAAAATATTGCAGAGGGAGGAACACTCCCCAACTCATTCTACGAGGCCACCATCACCCTGATACCAAAACCAGACAAAGATGTCACAAAGAAAGAAAACTACAGGCCAATATCACTGATGAACATAGATGCAAAAATCCTCAACAAAATACTAGCAAACAGAATCCAACAGCACATTAAAAGGATCATACACTATGATCAAGTGGGGTTTATACCAGGAATGCAAGGATTCTTCAATATATGCAAATCAATCAACGTGATACATCATATTAACAAATTGAAGGAGAAAAACCATATGATCATCTCAATAGATGCAGAGAAAGCTTTCGACAAAATTCAACACCCATTTATGATAAAAGCCCTGCAGAAAGTAGGCATAGAGGGAACTTTCCTCAACATAATAAAGGCCATATATGACAAACCCACAGCCAACATTGTCCTCAATGGTGAAAAACTGAAACCATTTCCACTAAGATCAGGAACAAGACAAGGTTGCCCACTTTCACCACTATTATTCAACATAGTTTTGGAAGTGTTAGCCACAGCAATCAGAGAAGACAAAGAAATAAAAGGAATCCAAATCGGAAAAGAAGAAGAAAAGCTGTCACTATTTGCAGATGACATGATACTATACATAGAGAATCCTAAAGATGCTACCAGAAAACTCCTAGAGCTAATCAATGAATTTGGTAAAGTAGCAGGATACAAAATTAATGCACAGAAATCTCTCGCATTTCTATACACTAATGACGAAAAATCTGAAAGTGAAATTAAGAAAACACTCCCGTTTACCATTGCAACAAAAAGAATAAAATATCTAGGAATAAACCTATCTAAGGAGACAAAAGACCTGTATGCAGAATATTATAAGACACTGATGAAAGAAATTAAAGATGATACAAATAGATGGAGAGATATACCATGTTCCTGGATTGGAAGAATCAACATTGTGAAAATGACTCTACTACCCAAAGCAATCTACAGATTCAATGCAATCCCTATCAAACTACCACTGGCATTTTTCACAGAACTAGAACAAAAAATTTCACAATTTGTATGGAAACACAAAAGACCCCGAATAGCCAAAGCAATCTTGAGAACGAAAAATGGAGCTGGGGGAATCAGGCTCCCTGACTTCAGACTATATTACAAAGCTTCAGTAATCAAGACAGTTTGGTACTGGCACAAAAACAGAAATATAGATCAATGGAACAGGATAGAAAGCCCAGAGATAAACCCACACACATATGGTCACCTTATCTTTGATAAAGGAGGCAAGCATATACAGTGGAGAAAAGACAGCCTCTTCAATAAGTGGTGCTGGGAAAATTGGACAGGTACATGTAAAAGTATGAAATTAGAACACTCCCTGACACCATGCACAAAAATAAACTCAAAATGGATTAAAGACCTAAGTGTAAGGGCAGACACTATCAAACTCTTAGAGGAAAACATAGGCAGAACACTCTATGACATACATCACAGCAAGATTCTTTTTGACCCAGCTCCCAGAGAAATGGAAATAAGAACACAAATAAACAAATGGGACCTAATGAAACTTAAAAGCTTTTGCACAGCAAAGGAAACCATAAACAAGACCAAAAGACAACCATCAGAATGGGAGAAAATATTTGCAAATGAAGCAACTGACAAAGGATTAATCTCCAAGATTTACAAGCAGCTCATGCAGCTCAATAACAAAAAAACGAACAACCCAATCCAAAAATGGGCAGAAGACCTAAATAGACATTTCTCCAAAGAAGATATACAGATGGCCTACAGGCACATGAAAGAATGCTCAACATCATTAATCATTAGAGAAATGCAAATCAAAACTACAATGAGATATCATCTCACACCGGTCAGAATGGCCATCATCAAAAAATCTAGAAACAATAAATGCTGGAGAGGGTGTGGAGGAAAGGGAACACTCTTGCACTGTTGGTGGGAATGTAAATTGATACAGCCACTATGGAGAACAGTATGGAGGTTCCTTAAAAAACTACAAATAGAACTACCATACGACCCAGCAATCCCACTACTGGGCATATACCCTGAGAAAACCATAGGTCAAAAAGAGTCATGTACCAAAATCTTCATTGCAGCTCTATTTACAATAGCCAGGACATGGAAGCAACCTAAATGTCCATCGACAGATGAATGGATAAAGAAGATGGGGCACATATATACAATGGAATATTACTCAGCCATAAAAAGAAATGAAATGGAGGTATTTGTAATGAGGTGGATGGAGTTAGAGTCTGTCATACAGAGTGAAGTAAGTCAGAAAGAGAAAAACAAATACAGTATGCTAACACATATATACGGAATCTGAGGAAAAAAAAAAAAGGCCATGAAGAACCTAGTGGCAAGACGGGAATAAAGACACAGACCTACTAGAGAATGGACTTGAGGATATGGGGAGGGGGTGGGGTGAGATGTGACAGGATAAGAGAGTGTCATGGACATATATACACTACCAAATGTAAAATAGATAGCTAGTGGGAAGCAGCCGCATAGCACAGGGAGATCAGCTCGGTGCTTTGTGACCACCTAGAGGGGTGGGATGGGGAGGGTGGGAGGGAGGGAGATGCAAGAGGGAAGAGAAATGGGAACATATTGTATATGTATAACTGATTCACTTTGTTATAAAGCAGAAGCTAACACACCATTGTAAGGCAATTATACTTCAATAAAGATGTTTAATAAAAAAAATAAAGATAAAAAATAAAGTCTACAAACTTTAAGCTATAAGATGAATAAGTTCTGAGGTTCTAATGTATAGCATGGTGACTAGTTGATAACACTGCAATGTATAACTATAATTTGCTAAGAGAACTTTAAGGTTGACCCCCAAAACATATACATATATATTTATATATTCCTCTTTACCATAAATGTACGGCTGTGCTCCTGGCTTCTCTAATCTCTTCCAATCATCTATTTTTATTTCTGCTCAGTACCATGCTGTCTTAATTGGTAGAGTTTTATAATAGCGAGTCTTAATATCTAGTAGGTCAAAAATCCCCAATTCACTCTTCCATTTGCTGTTAAGAATCAGCTCGCATGTTCTATGTGGGGGAGGGAGGTGAAGGAAATTCATTTTAGTTTCATAAAATCTCTAAAACAATTTGGGGAGAATCACATCTTCTGTAGATTGAAATTTTCTATTGAAATAAGATTTATTTCTCCATTCCTTCAGTTTTTCTTAAGTGTCTTTGTTCTATAATTTTCTCCATATAGTTGTTGCCTATTCTTGCTAGAGTTATTCCTAGGTACTTTATAATTGTGATAATATTATAAATGGTATCTCATTGCCTTTTCTAAATAGTTGTAGCAGAGTACAGAAATGCAATTGATTTTGTATATTGATTTTGTTTGCAGTATACTTGCTAACCACTTTTATTCATTCGAATACTTCATCTGTAGATTCTTTTGGTTTTTCTACAGGGACAAGATATCCTCAATGACTAGTGATAGCAGTTTCTTCTTCTCCAATGCTAAGAATTCTTCTTTTTCTTCCTGTGTAAGACTTCCTATATAATGCTGCAAATAAGGATTATCTTATCTTGTTGGTGAAAGGTGTCTTATCTTGTTTCCAATATTAAAAAAGAATGTTTTCAATGTTTCACCATTAAATATCACATCTGCTGAATATTTATACCTTCTAATGATAGTCTGTTCATTTTGTATCATGAATAGATACTGAATGTTATGGAATGCATTTTCTACATCTCCTGAGATTAAATTTTTTTTTAAATCAAGAATTCAGTGGGGGACAGATGGATTGAGAGTTTGGGGTTAGCAGACGCAAACTATTATATATAGGATGGATAAACAACAAGGTCCTACTATACAGCACAGGGAACTAAATTCAATATCCTGTGATAAACCATAATGGAAAAGTATGAGAAAGAATGCATATATATGTAACTGAGTCTCTTTGCTGTACAGCAGAAATTAACATTGTAAATCAACTGTACTTCAATAAAAAACTTACTCTGCATCCAAAAAAAAAAAAAAAAAAGAATAATATAACATTCTTATGGCCAAAAGGCAAATGAAAAGATGCTCAACGTTGCTAATTATTAGAGAAATGCAAATCAAAACTACAATGAGGTATCACCTCACACCGGTCAGAATGCCCATCATCAAAAAATCTACAAATAATAAGTGCTGGAGAGGGTGTGGAGAAAAAAGAACCCTCCTACACTGTTGGTGGGAATGTAAATTGGTAGAGCCACTATGAAGAACAGTAGGGAGGCTAAAAAAACTATTAAATAGAGCTACCATATGATCCTGCAATTCCATTCCTGGGCATATATCTGGAGAAAACCATAATTCGAAAAGATACATGCACCCCAGTAGTGTTCATTGCACCACTATTTACAGTAGCCAAGACATGGAAGCAACCTAAGTGTACATCGACAGATGAATGGATAAAGAAGATGTGGTATACTTATATGGTGGAATATTACTCAGCCATAAAAAAGAATGAAATAATTCCATTTGCAGCCACATGGACGGACCTAGAGATTATCATACTAAGTGAAGTAAGCCAGACAGAGAAAGACAAGTATCATATGATATCACTTATATACGGAATCTAAAAAAACTATACAAATGAGCTTATGAATAAAACAGAAACAGACTCACAGACATAGAAAACAAACTTAGGGTTACCAAAGGAGAAGGGGTGGGGGATAAATTTGGAGTTTGGGATTAACATATAACACTACAATATATAAAACAGATAACCAACAAGGACCTACTGTATAGCACAGGGAACTCTACTCAATATTTTGTAATAACCTATAAGGGAAAAGAATCTGAAAAAGAGTAGATATATATGTATATATAACTGAATCACTTTGCTGTACACCTGAAACTAACACAACATTATAAATCAACTAAACGTCCATAAAAAAATAATAGAATATTAAATTATTCATCTATCCATTTATTCAACAAACATTTAATAGACATTCGTTATCTCCCAAAGACAGATTCAAAGATATATCTAACAAAAAGAAGAAGAGAAGAAATTCTTAACACATCAAGGACTTTAGTTAGGTGACAAAGACAAAAGTTAGCATATTATTAGAGCATATAAGTAGTTCACTGAGAGTGGAAGGGAAGGAGATTGGGGGTACAGGATGGAACAAGCACAGAATTCTCCCCTGAGAAGTCAAAAAAAAAAAAAGCATCTTGCAAAGAAGACTAGTAAATAATTCACTGGTAAATTCACCTGGGGTTGAGCCCAGGGTTTCGTGGGTAAAGTGACAAGTCTCTAAGCAGAAAGAACGAGCAGGACAAAGGCACAAAGGCCAGTAAAAAATGTTTAAAATATTTTTCTCTATAGGCTTTTATTCATCAGTCCTGAGAAAAGAAAACGTACAATTTTATTTATTTCTGAGATGAGCTTTCAATGGGCACTGTTACTCAAAAAAGCAAAACAGTGTAATTCTTTTAACATTATGATCTCCTACTTATCCACAGGGACCCCGTATTTTTTGGACAAAGCTGGCTCTTCATTCATTTTCTTTTATAAATTCCCATTTACTCAAGACTTAGGAATGACACCATATACCAATTATAGGACCAAAGAGTGACTTTAGATATTTATCCAAGACAGTTTGTAGAAATAATTATAACTTAAAAAAAAAAATTTCTCATTTCCTGGCAAAACCTGAATCAGAACAGCATTGAGCAGGGTTAAGGGGTAATTTCAATCAAGCCACACTTTTTTCTGATACAGTGGTTGCAACATGTTTATAGAATACCTGACCTATGAGAAACTCTCTCTGATGTCCGTACAAAGCCCCTTCAGGCAACAGTGCAGTGTGGCTGCAGGAACTTTAGAACAAGGACAAGAAAAAGGAGAGGAAGAGATTTGCTCCCCACTTGGACACATTACTACACAAGGAACGCTTACAGTAAGTTCTAGCTGCTGACAAACACTGTTATTCATTAATATCCTAGGAATTAATGGAATTTTAGGGTGTACCTGACATGTTCAACAGTTCAGACTGAACTGTGCCCTGACATTCTTTTAACAGTAGCTAGCAAAATTGAAAAGATATGAAAAGAGAACAGAAAGGATTTCTATTACCTCTAAATGTAGATACATCCAGACCCAGGCAGAACATGAAAAGATTTCAGATGAAAGTCAATTGTAACTGCTTCTTACTCTCTCTCCCTCTCTCCCCCAACCAGAAGACACGAAATCATAGTTCCACTGAATAGATGGCAATGTCTTTTATGACATAATGTTATGAATGAAGAACCTATTAGTGTGCTTAAATGAACGAACTTATTTTCAAAAATCGTATTTGGGAAAGAGTTCCTGGAAGCATATGCAACCACGCGATGACAAAACTTACTCTGTGCCTAGCACCATCTGCTGACACCCTTCCAGGCAATTCTTTTAATATAATAAACTATACAAGCCAAGAAATGTAAGGTTGTCAGCAGGATGTAACCACACCCACTGTACATGTGTACCCAATGAGACAGTCTTTAACAGATTCTATAGCTATTTGCAAAAGAACAAAAGATGGACTGAGCAATTGCATTTGTTACTTTTCCCCTGTCAGCCACATTTAATTTACAGTATAAATCATCCAGATTGGTATGTGATGGTAAAGATAAAACACGAATTGTAGTTTTTCTCCCTCCTTTGATGGTAGATGCTGTCATTTTAACATGAATGATTGACATTCGACATCAAGCAGTTTTCTGGAAAGGAACTTGTGCACCTCTCAATGGCACATCTGGTATCTGCAGATGGTGTGGATTAGCATAATTTTCCCAGCAACGATGCGCCAAAAGCATAACGCAAAATAAGACTTATGCCTGATGTCAATTGTTTGTTTCTTGCCAGTGTTAATATAAAATCTTCTAAAGACGGTTCTAATGCTTACTTCTAATGCTTACTATCAGCTCAAACTACAGGGGAAAACTCAGGAAGCAATCCTGACTGCCCTGGGGGGGGGGTGGATATGAATTAACATTTATGACAGCCCACTGCCACTACTGCTCTCTCTTCATCTTGCACAAAGATGGTAAAGTCACCCACTAGGGGTGTGACAGGTACACAACAGGGAGTTAACACAATGCATGCCCCCTATAATGCATGAAGATTTGATCTGTGTTGTACCTATATGTGTGTGTACTTAATATATCCATACTGCAGTAGGAGCAGTATTTCTTTCAAATAAGCATTAAGTAAGCTATACGTTCTGTGAGTACAAGAATACTATGGAAAAACCGAGCACCCAATTTATAAAAGCAACAACACTAGGCTCCTTGAGAGATATAAAAGAATATAAGAGCCTTTCCTCGATGACTTTAAAATCAGGAAGAAAGAAAAGCTCAAGTTATTAATTTATGGTGTCATATGTCATAAGTGATATGAGTCCTATTCAATATGACTTGAGGCAATGTATAAATGCCTCATAAAACAAAATAACACAAGAAGGCCTATAAAAAGATGTATCAATTTTTACATGGAATAGGCTAGAAAGGGATCTCATGAAGGGAGATACCATATGCTCAAGACCTGGAATATAGGTTGTATTTTAGTAAGCAATATGTTCAAGAGAAGAAGAAAAAATCCAGACCTAAATGGTTTAATTCAAGGGTAACAGGACAGCAAATCACAAGTGGCATATAAGGAAATCTGTGACATCCCTATTGACCAACAGGGTTAACATAGGTGAGTAATGGGAATAAAACTCCACATAGCAATGAAATAGAAAAAGAATTAGAGGAGTGATGAAAAGAACAGGTACACCATACAAATCAGAAATTCAGTTCCTAGGTAATGTATAATTCATTTATACAACACTAAGTTATTTATAGCTCACCTAGTTCCAAAATTCCCAGTATTTACTGATACCTACTCAACCCTGTTTCTAAAATGATTTTAAAAGAGTTCACAAAGAAAGCATACAATGTATAACGTGAAAATAACTTGGTGAGTAAAGCTGGACAAAGTCAGCCTTTTATTATACAAGTAGTGATAGTGACCTAAACCTCTGAAACATCTGTCTTCCCCTATCCCCTGAGTCGCTGTGTTCCTCATGTGTGCAAACACCTCCCAAGCATTCTGAGTTCGGGTTCTCCTCAGAGTAAGATTACTATAAAATTATAAGCAGTAATCCTCTAGCCTTTGAGCTCTCGATACTATTTCTTAAACTCATTTTAATTTTAATGCAATTTAAAATGATAAATACTGGGAATTCCCTGGCGGTCCAGTGGTTAGGACTCTGTGCTTCCACTGCAGGGGGCAACGGTTCGATCCCTGGTAGGGGAACTAAGATCCAGCATGCCTCACAGTGGCCAAAAAAACAAAAAAAAATTATAAATACTGTTATCCTAATATGATCGAAATTGTGATTTTAAAGGCAATTATGTTTCAGATCTAAATTAGAAAGACTATTCCCAAACCAAAAATTTTTTAAGATTTGTAGTTACACAGGGAACTATATTCAATATCTTGCAATAAACTATAATGGAAAAGAATCTGAAAAATACATATATATGAAAACTGAATACCTATATATATATATATATATATAGTGTGTGTGTGTGTATATATATATATATACACACATATATATATATACCAGAAACTAACACAACATTGTAAATCAACTATACTTCAATAAAAAAATTTGAGTATAACAGCACATCTAAAAAAATCTAAAAAATTTGAGTATAACAGCACATCTAAATAGAGAAGCAACCGAAAAACTACCCCATGAATGGTTATTTTCTTCTTTGCAACAAAAACAACAACAAAGATAGATAAAATAATATAATTCTTTCTAACTTCCTATTAATTACTAGCTAAGTGATCATAAAAAAAATCATTCCACCTCAATTTCCTCATCTGCAAATATAGACAAAAGTATCTAATATGCATGATTATTTCCTTCAAGGAAAAAGAAGCTGTTGGGAAATCAGACAAGAAGTCAACATATCTAAGTGGTTTTAATTATGAATAAATTCAAGTATATCAAATATTTTCAAAACAGAAAAGTTTCGAAATTTAAAAACTATTCCTATGGTGGTCCAATAGTTCATTAATAAATTTAGAGATATCTAGAATATTACTGGACAAAAGTTTGCTTTTATGGAGTTTTATAACAGCACATCAGTTTATATGTATAATATATAATGCGTATGATCAAATGGTTCACCGGTTAATCAGCAGTCCAAGTGTCATTTTAAAATAATATGAATCTGAAATAGAGTTACAGATGTAGAAAACTTATGGTTACCATGGGGTAAGGGCATGGGAAGGGATAAATTGGAAGATTGGGATTGACATATACACACTACTATATATAAAATAGATAACTAATAAGGACCTACTGTATAGCACAGGGAACTCTACTCAATACTCTGTAATGGCCTATATGGGAAAACAATCTAAAAAAGAGTGGATATATGTATGTGTATAACTGATTCACTTTATTGTACACCTGAAACTAACACATTGTAAATCAACTATACTCCAATAAAAATTAAATAAAATAATATGAATCTCTACACCTTCAATTTAATTTTTTTGCAAAGCTAAAACTTTTCTAAAAAATAACGTAAGGTATGTTTGATGAGAAAAGTAACCATTTTTGAATATAAGAAATTACTTTGTGCAAATATAATTTTAAAAGATAAAAAATAAATAAAATAAAGCCTATAGACTGCTAAATGACAATTCCATCCTTTACAAATACTTCCTGAGCATTTAGAAAACAATGCAGTCAGTGATGCTGAAAAATGGATTATCTAGCCTACTCTAAAAAACCTACAAACGTCCTTTCATGTATCCAACAAGAATTTACAGAGCATATATTGTATGCCAGACACTCATCTAGGCTCTGCAGATATAGAAGAAAGCAGAAAAGTATGCTTGTGTGTACAGTCCAACAGAGAAGACAGACATCACTTAGAGAATCATACAGATAAATGTGAAATTACATTGTGGTAAGACAACAATGTGACGAAGCTACTTAAAAAAAAAAAAAAAAGAGATACATAGAAAAAGTAAAAAGTTTATGCTACTCTAACATAAAATGACCAAGATCATTTTACTATTAAAACTGCTCACTTTGCAGATGAAATAATACAACACAGTCATACCCACTCCCCCAAATTATCAGAAGCACAAAGTATACCTTAGACTGCAAACTGAGAATACTGCCAATAAACAGCTGGCAATAGTTCAGGTATTTAGGGAATTCTAATCTGAAGAAGTCAACCATTAAGGTGCTCATAAATATACTTCAATCCTGTCCTTTCTCCTTGACTCTTCAAAAGGGAAACTTCTGGAAAAATCTTAGCCCTGAAAAATACAGGGAATCACTTAAACTAAAAATCCTTTCTTGGTAATTCTCTAACAAGGTTCTCAAATAATTTGTGTCATTTTTATTACACGCTTGAGCTTCTTAAATCCCTAGACGATTATATTATTTATATTACCATAGTAAGTTAATATTTTTGCCCATATTTTATCAAATGTAGTTCTCTCCAGACACCATTCTGTTTCTCCTAAGATAAAAGCAAGGAGCTGCTAGTTTCTGATATGCTCAGATATTTCAGTGTTTTCTTTTTTCTCACTGTTGAGAACTTTTATTAATTCTCCCAATCTGTGTAAGTAGAAGAATAAATCTCTTAAAGGCATCTTCTGAAAGCGAGAACCCCATCAAATAACCTCTCAGAGTCAATCCCTTCCCATAACTTACTAATAGTTTACTTTTGAGCAAGAGAGCTAAGCCTCTTAATTTTAAATTCTTCATTTATAAAGCAAATATGCTGGGAGGAATAACAAATGAGGCCTAGCACCTGACATAATAAATGTTACCCCAAAATAAATACATGCATGTGTGTGTGTGTGTGTGTGTGTGTGTGTGTGTGTAGATATAGATAGAAGATAGATAGATGAGTAAACTCCTGACAATCTAAAGAATGAAGGTGAGTTTGTCAATAACCTTAGAAAATTCAGATATACTTTAAGGACTATCACAGGACTGAAACAAGCCCCTTGACTTGTCTTTTTTTTTCCTTTTAATAAAGTGGTTAAAGATAATATATTCTAAGTATCTTCCAAGGAAAGGGAATCTTCCAATACAACAATTCCTCCAAGAGAAGATACTGCCTAGATAGCATATGGATGGATAAGAGTGCAAACACTGAAACCAATTATCAAAGAAACCTGACAGCTGTTTGACATCACATACTCTGACAAACAAAGATGTGTAATTTTTTATGAAACTGATCCACTGTTGTGATGCTTCGTGTTAGATGCTTCATATGACTGAAAATTGTATCTATCACCACAGTTACTAGTCACAGTTTCTTGTGATGAGCTTAATCTGCATTTCAGTATACCTGATACTAAATATAAGAAAATACCAAGAACAGGGACTTCCCTGGTGGCACAGTGGATAAGACTCTGCGCTCCTAATGCAGGGGGCCCAGGTTTGATCCCTGGTCAGGGAACTAGATCCCACATGCATGCCACAACCAAGAGTTCACATGCCACAACTAAGGAGCCCATGAGCCGCAACTAAGACCCCGCAAATCAGATAAATAAATAAATATTAAAAAAAAAAAAAGAATACCAAGAACATTAACCAAATATTTAACAAGTGCCTGCTATATCCCAGGCACTGTTCTAGACACTGGGGACTTATCAAGGAAGAAACACCAATGCACAACACCTCCCATCACATATGGTCAAGGGATGCTGGCAGGATGCCCAATAGACAGCTATGTAATAAGGAGAAAGGCAAAATGAGTGGACAGAAAAACTCCTTTAAAGGCGATAAATATCATTGGTGTGGCAAAGGTACTGGCTGCTCAAAAATGGAGCGACCTTTTCACATATAAAGCAGAGCCACCACGGATGGCAACAGCCTCAGGCCAATTCAGCAGCAAAAACCAAAACCCACAAGTGAACTATCTGGTTAGATACCAGTTTTCCCTCTCCCTCCCTCCCATGTGCTATTATATTATTACAGTCCATTATCTAAAGTCATGATGCCTCTTCCCCCTCCATCTTCATATATACAAAGAAGCCTCTTTCTTCAAGGTCTACTCCAATGCTTACCTCTTCCATGAGGTAAGCCTTCCTGATCCCTCCAAGTGAATGGGATCTTGTCCTTCTTTGTCTCTCCCAAGGCATGGTTTCTTCCAAACTGCCTTTACTACTAGATGGTACACTTTTAGTGTTTTTTTTTTTTTTTTTTAAATCTCCTTCTAGATTGTTCTGTTTGCCACATATGGGGTAAATTTCTAAAGAATGTGTGTACCTTACCCCTATTTAGCCTTTACAGAAAAAAATACATTGTCTGAAAAATAGAAGGTACTTGAGAGATATCTGGGGAATTAAATTCAGAAACAGAGTTTACTATGTAGCTAGCTACTTATAAACACACACATATATATAAAATACCAAAATAATCTAACCTAAATTCATTTTTTATAAAAACTTCTAAAGGATTTCCCTATTTACCTCTTACAATTTCTAAAATATTTTCATCAAAAGTTTCAAGGCCCATTGATGCTGACAAATAAGTCACTTAAATCATCGTGTTCGTATTAACAATAATGACTTCACTTTGGCATAAATTAAGAATTATTGGGTTTCCCTGGTGGCGCAGTGGTTAAGAATCCCCCTGCCGGGGGCTTCCCTGGTGGCGCAGTGGTTGAGAATCTGCCTGCCAATGCAGGGGACACGGGTTCGAGCCCTGGTCCGGGAGGATCCCACATGCCGCGGAGCAACTGGGCCCGTGAGCCACAACTACTGAGCCTGCGCGTCTGGAGCCTGTGCTCCGCAACAAGAGAGGCCGCGACAGTGAGAGGCCCGCACATCGCGATGAAGAGTGGCCCCTGCTTGCCGCAATTGGAGAAAGCCCTTGCACAGAAACGAAGACCCAACACAGCCATAAGTAAATAAATAAATAAATAAATAAAAAGAATTATTTAATTTCACGAAACCACATGTCCTTTTAGTATATGGGGGATGTTACACCACACACTTCTTACAGATCACACATTCTCCAGATGTTTTTTTCACACACAGCTCTTCAGCACCTTTCTTTCATCTCATCATCCATGTCTATACATACAACCATTCTTTCTTTCATTTAAAACACACCAGTGTATTGAGTGTAACACCTTGATAAGTATATGGTAGATACTAGATAAATGATTAACTGGGCTTTCTCTTTTCATTTAAGGATTCAAATTTCCCAAATACCTTAGCCAAATTATTGAGGAAGTTTATCTGTGTATCAAGAACAAATTTCTGTCCCTTTTTCTACTAAATTTGGAATCATGTCTGGCCACCCATACCAAGAAAACAATAATAATAAATAAAAGACAAAAGAGTATTAGACATCATCTCTTTCCGGAGTTTGTTTCGCAGTTTCCACCTCACAATAAAAGCCTTACACAAATTACCTTTCTTTGCAGTGCCAAGAATGACTTAACGCTACAAGGTCTATTACATATACATCCTGACCTCCTATCATATATTAACTTGTGGAAAAGGTAGAGGCTCAAAGCTGAACCATCTCCTGCTGTGCACTGGCTTTAGTGTGCTGAACCATGGTACTTTAGAAGTGGACCTATTAGACTGAGAGCACATCAAATGTTATACAGTGCTCAGTTGGCACTTTAAAACTGATTATTATTAGAATTGATAATAATAAATATGAATAGCCATTCATTGAAAGAGAGGTCACTAAAATTCTAGGTGGCTTTATTCATTGCTTACAAATAAGTATCTGTCAACATTTCCATCAAACACATCTATTTCTAGAATGTTACAGCCACAAAACTTATTTTGGAATAGAAGCACCATTAAAAATGTCCATCAAAGACTATTTCTTCATAAAGTTAAAAATAAGTTCCATTCAGCTCTATGAACTTGAAATGCTTAGAATACCATATGTACTTCAATAACATATCTGTTTACTTCTGAAATGGCTATTGATGCACAATCTCAGGGTACAAGTCAAACTTCTAAAAATTAATCAATGACATAAAATTAAGTTATAATGCTGAGATTAGTAGATTTTCATTTTCTAGTAGAAAATAAGTTTCATAATGACAAAAATGTAAAATATAAGATTTCAAAATATTTAACGCATGTAACAGAGTAGTTCATTACTGGCAAAAACAAATTTTATGTTTAAAGGTTATATTTTATTGAGGGTGTTAATGACCAAAGTTAATGTTTTTAAAAATAACTGGAATTTTTTTATAACAAGAATTATCTATAACATAGCTTTATAGGTTTGTTCTTCAAATCTTATTAATGTCATTTTTTTTGTCTTCACCCACATATATGGTGCCAAAGTTTTCCCTCCCTCATTTCCATTTGCTACATATAACTGCTCTTAATTTACGTTAGAAAAAATGTCAATAATTCCAGTCACAAAATTTATAATAAGCACATGTAATGAAAAAAATTATATACTCTTTCCATTTCAAAACTGAAAGATGAGAAATGCCTGTTGACATTATTTTCTTTATCATACGATTCTTAGTGTCTTACATGTTACCACTGGGTTCATGGGTATCAATTTCAGTGCAGGAAAGAATGCCACACCAAGGTTCTAGTTCGAGGTCGCCTTGTAACTCTGAATTCTAGTTCTGCTCCTACGTCTCACCCTACACTAACACATTAAAATTTATTTGATAATTACTGAAAACTACCTGTGAAGCTATCTTCACTTTCTGAATGCATTCACCTGAATGCAGTTAGTGACTGCCCTCTATTTACCAAGTACTGTATCTGAGGCCGAGATTCAAAAGATAAACAAAAACTTTCATATCTTTGACCTCATGAAGCCTGGAATCCAGCAGAGAAAAGAAACATTATGCAAATAACGACATGAATATTTATATATAATCATGCCACCTGCTTCAAAGGAAAAATTTAGTGAGAAATGGAAGTGTATAACCAGGGAAGGTTTCTCTGAGGAAGAGACATTAAAGCTGAGACATTCTGGATGAGCAAGGGTGAGACAAGTGAAGGGGGAGGGAGGTCCAGTCAGAAGGGATGAGATGTATGAACCCAAGGAGGTAGGAGGGGCTTGGGGTCTTTAAGGAACTGAAAGGGAACCATCAGAGCCAGAGACAGGAAAAGAGGCAAGATGAGTGTCCTGGGTGGATTGTCAGATGGTACAGGGCCTTGCGGATTACTGTCAGTGTCATGGATTGTGGACTTCATCCTAGGTGCAAGGAGAAGTATACCATCTTCAATGGGAAGTCAGAAGCCAAAGGAGTTCCAGTGATGTAGTCTGTGCCTTCTGAGGTACAGAGCAGGGCAGAGAAGGGACAGGAGCCTGTAGAGAATAAGCTATAGAAGATGTCACTGAACGGTCTTACACAGGGCTGTGATTTGATGAGACTTGCGTTTGTACAAAAGTCTCTGTTTGCTAAGGACAGATGAGGATACTTGCAGTACAAGGAAAATTGATGATGTCTAGGACTGTGGGGATAACAGTGGAGATGCACAGAAGTAAACAGATGAGAGATTAACATATGAAAACACAATGGCCAAGACATGGTGATTATAAGGTAGAGAGGGGACAGAGAGAGGGTGGTGTTGAGAATGCCTTCTCAGTTTCTGAAATAAGCAAGGGCAACAATGAATCACCCCAGATTGTGTACTGTCAAAGGAACAACAAAGGCAATCTTTATTGCGCTTGAAATTTTATTTCTTCCCCAGGGCTTTAGTTAAATCACTCTAAAACTAAGATGTCCCATTTAATTTCTAGACATGTGATATTAAAATGTGTACATTCAAATAACAGTACATATTTAAATTCAAAGCCCTGAAGAAAAACTTTGAGAAGTGGATACCCTCTGGCTCAATACCATGTTTATAAGAGTCATCAGGTTTTTAATGCTTCTACACGTGCACCTGCATGCACACTCACAAACATTCCCCATCAAAACTGTTAGCCTAAACAGAGGTTTGTTTTTCCCTTCTAAAAGTAATATTTGCTTAGGTGACAGGAGTGGAAGTGGACTCAATGGTTTTTCTCTCCCTGATAATCAATAATCGATCAGGAAAATAAAAAGAGAGAACTTATTTCTCCCTCCATCAGCAAAACCTTTAGATATGGTTATAAAGCTGGGAAAACATAATACGAAACAAATAAGACATGTGGCAACCAAGTAAAAGTACATTATATCATGGTAGCTAGGCCTTAGTTACATCAAATGGTCCAAAAATGCTGATGTTTCAATTTATCATGAGAATTAAATTTAAAAATTGAGGAGGGGGCAGGAAACTCATTGGCTTCTATAACCACAACTAACACATAAATGAGTCTTCTTGTCAGAGCCTAAGAAGAAAAAAACCCAATACTATCATGTTTAGCAGAAGAATGGGCAGTGGAAGGGGCTATAGATACACAATATGAGAGAAAATAATGATATTAATCAGTAATATAAGTCCCCTAAATGTTTTTCCTTTTAAAAGCAGAGAAATTGCTTTCCTTTATTTATCTGGTTATAAAAATTTGTAAATTTTCATATGTTATTAAAAATGAAATACAATAAAAATGAAAACACAATCTCATCAGCCAGAGAAAACCATTTACCACTTCAGATGATCAGATTATCTTTCTAGACTTATATGTATATATACAAATTTTAATTGACTCATTTTACACGTGTTTTATAAACTTTTTTCACTTAACCACATATCACAGACACCTTTATGTAAATAATAATATAGTTCTACATCCACATTTTAAAGTCTGCATAATTCTTGATAATGTGGATATAACATAATTCATTTACCTAATTCCTATTGTGACATATTTCAGTTGTCTAGTGTATGTTTCCTTTCATAAACAACTATGCAATGGATATTCCTGCACATATGCTTGGATATTCCTGCACATATGACTGTGTACATGTGAGATTTTCAGCTTAAAAAAATCCAAGAAATGGAATTGCTAGATCAAAGGGCAAGAATATTTCTACGTATTTTAATACATATTCCGCAACTATTCTACAGAAAGGTGATTCCAAGTTTATACTCACATCAATGACATACAAGAGCAGTCATTTCCTGACATCAATTATTATTAATTGTTTTCGTCTTTACCAATTTAAAAGGTGAAAACCAGTCTCTGAAAGATGTTTTGTGTGCATTTTTATTACAAAATTTCATAAGCTATTGGCAAGATCTTTTTTTTCTAATGACCTGTTTCTATTCTCCAAATCCACAGAAGTAGAATCACTGGAAGTGGGTCCCAGGACTGCATTTTTAACACGCTCAGGAGATGATTCTCATGAACACTCAAATCTGATAATCACTAGCCCATATGTTAAATGTTTATAGTGCTGAACAGCTTACAAAAGGTTTGGCTTACTTTGTCTCAAAAGAGCTACCCAATAAGCAGGTAGAACAGGAAGATCCGGAGATACTTCCAGAAATTTTAAAAGAAAAAGACTCAGAGAGGCTTAATAACTGTCCAATGTCCCACAGCTAACAAAAGAGAAAACTCTTCATAATATTACAAAACAAAGATAAGAAATTCTCCAATTCTCCAATTTCAGAAACCTTAAAATTGTGCATCTTAAGTTAGAGAATATTTGGTAGTAAATTGTGTGACTTAGCCAACTCCCATTAAACCTTAAGGTTAAAATTCAACACATAGGGAAGCATTATATAATGTTTTTGTGTTTCAAACTGGTATTTTTAGAAAGGAATTAAAAAGAAACACTTTAATAGAGAAAACAAGGAAGAAGCATGTGTTGGGGAGGAAGGTGTGGTCCAAAACCCTCAGTAACTCTCTACACTGATGGAACCCCACAAACAGCTATAACAGATCCAATGCATGTTGAAAAGGGGAGTATTTTCTATGACCAGATGATAAATGCCATATTAAAGCAACCTTGTGCACTGCAGTGCAATGGTCTCCGATGTGGAACCATGATCCAGTGGGAAAACAAGTGTTTTGGAGCAAAAAGACCTTTGCCATTTACTAGTTATTCTTTCTGTCACAATTTCCTAATCTGTAAAATAGGAACAATTCCAATCTCACAGCATTTTTATGAAGATGGAAAGAAAATAAGTAAAGTGATCTGTATCTGGTAGGTGCCTAGTTACTCTAATTTTTTTCTAAAGATATGATTAAGAATTAGAGTTGCATTTCTGAAAGACTGACTTTCTAACTTGGCAGAAACTATTATCCCATAGTATTTTGACAGCTTAACTAACTGTTCAGTGCACAATAGCTGTAGTAGGCAATCAAGCAAAACAGGACCCACCAACAAGTCTATTAAACCATCAAAGAAAAGTTCAGTTATTGCTGAAGAGAGTGTGATGTATAGTTAGTGAAAAAAAAGACTTCTGCAATACTCAAAATATTATCTGCATATGAAGTTTAATTTGGAGGGCATTTCATGCAAAAGTAGAAAACTAATAATGCTTTCCTGGGACTTCCCTCGCAGTCCAGTGTAAAGACTTCATCTTCCAATGCAGGGGGTGCGGGTTCGATCCCTGGTGGGGGCGCTAAGATCCCACATGCCTTGCGGCCAAAAAACCAAAACATAAAACAGAAGCAATACTGTAACAAATTCAATAAAGACTTTAAAAATGGTCCACATGAAAAAAATCTTAAAAAATAATGCTTTCCTTTCTTGAGGAGATAAGCTTAAATGCCAAAGTAATGGAACAGATATTGGTCATGTATGCTATATCACTAAAGACAGACATATAATACTTTAAAATCTGGGGAAAATTAAGATTTTTTTAAAAAATAATTTGGTAAGTTCTCCAGTAGAAATCATTCTTTTCAATGATTTTTGATAAAAGATAAATTCTGAGTACTAATGTTCAAGAAATAGTAGTTAGCATTTTCTTATATATTGAAGTGATTTCTCAAAAACAATCTTGTATAGTAATATAAAGCTACCTATGTTTCTTGAAATGTAAAGGAATATAGGACATACCTCATACATTATGCACCCCTTTAAATTTAAAACAAGTTGAAATTGAAATAAATTTAACCTTAAAACTACTAATTGTTTCTTATATTCATCGTGTTTGCAAAAGTAATATATCCAACTTTTCAATCCTGGATTTTGCAGTTCTACATTTATGTGTATTTTTGCACATTAAGAAAGTCAGGGACTCACTCTATAATGTTTATGCAGGTATAAATAGGTAGATATAATTATCATCTATGTTTTAAAAAAAAAGAAAGAGGCTACTTCATTTCTTAAAGGATTAAAAAATTTCACTACATTTTAGTTAATGTGCCTAAGGAAGCCGTGGAGCGTGGTCTGTGATCTCCTCAGGGTGAGGCATGGTCTTTTTCTCTTTTTACATCAACAGGTCTATGTTTGCCTAGCGCAATAAAGACACATTATAAAATGTTTATTGAATAAATGAATCCCACATTATTCAAATACTGGTGCTTTTCATGGATAAGATGTAATGCACTTCACATTTCATCACTTCACTGGGTTATTAGACTTCTTAAGACAAAGCACATCAACATTATATCTTCCAACATAACTAGATTAATAATTCTGAGCAAAATAGAAGACACTGTTATCATTACTCATGTTGGTTTTGTTTTTAATTGAGCTGGCTGAAAACTGGACTAAATAGGCTCCAATTCACTACAAATGATCAGGTGTGCCCACAGATACAAACTGCCTGAGGCTTCCTTTGCTACACTTAGTATATTTTAAAATATTCCTTTTAAAATAAAAAGAAAGATATATTTTGAAGAACGAATCAATATTAAGGCTCTTATCTGGATGATATTTTAGAGGACATAAGGCAGAGAATACCTTTGTGGGCTGGAAAATTTTAATACTCATCCAGAAGGTTGATTTACAATATCTTGATCATTGGAGTATTCTGAAGTTTAATTGATTAATATTTATGAAATGCTCAAAGTGCAAATTCTCATACTTATGATGCAAATATGAAAATATTTATACCAAGGTTAGCACTTGCTATTTTGAATTCAATCCACAGTTCACTAAGAATCAATACAAGCACACACCAGCAGAATGCAGTTTACATCAAATAAATACAGTATTTTCATAACACTGAATTTAGACACATTTGTAAATAAAATTCAAACATCTCTTGATGAGAGTTTCTATGATATAAATCAATTTTCTAGTTTTCAAACCTTGTCAAAAAATTACAGAATCAGGGGAGAGGGTCCCAAGATGGCAGCATAGGAAGACCCTGAACTCACGTCCTTCCACAGACCCACCGAATCTCACCTACGTATAGAGCAATTCTGCCTGAATAAGACCTGAGGGCTGATTGATTTTTATGTGCAGTTTCTGCAAATAAAAGGACCACACAGAAATGGGTAGGAGGACAGAGACACAGTATCCAGAAGAACCCAACTCCTCATGCTATGACCTACAATAGGGAGGGATATTGCTGAGGGGCCAGAATGCAAACTCACTTGCCCTGGGACACAGTGATAAAACAGCAGTTTAAAAGGCTGGGCTATACAGGAAGGAAATCCATTTACTAACACTAGAGCTTCTGTCAAACAGGCAGGAAACTACTGGAGTCCTCTCCCAGGCTGGAGGCACCAGCAAGAACCACTGTTCGAGGACCCTCAGGACTACCAGTAGCCCATGCCCCCTCCAGCCACAGCCTTCCTCTCAGGGTGGACACAGGCACAGTGCTCCCCAGGGACTGCCCCCAACCCAGCCTGCCCCATCTCCAGCCACCCTGAGGAACCACACTACCCAAAGACTACACCCAGCCAGGGCTCATTCCAGCTCCAGCCGGCCTGTCAAAGCCACCAGCACAAGCAGTCTACACAGGGGACACTCCCACATAAAGCCAATTCTTCAAGACCAGGAGAAGTAGCAGTTTTGCTTAATTCATAGAAATAAAAATCTAAAGTCGAACAAAATGAGGAGACTGAGTAATATGTCCCATACAAAAGAACAAAATAAAATGCCCAGAAAACACCCTAATGAAATGGAGATAAGTAATTTACCTGATAAAGAGTTCAAAGAAATGGTCATAAGAATGCTTATTCTTTGGAAGAAGAATGGAGAAACTCAATGAAAATTTTTTTAAAAACTTAAAAAGTAGAACTGAAATTAGAAATTAGAACTGAAGAATACAAAATGCACTAGAGGAAATCAACAGTAGAGCAGATGATACAGAAGAACGGATAAGCAATGTGGAAGACGAATGGTGCAAATAACCCAATCAGAACAGCAAAAAGAAAAAAGATTTTTTTAAAATAAGGAGATTTTAAGGAACAACATCAAGCATATTAATGTTCCCATCATGGAGGTCCCAGAAGAAGAGAGAGAGAAAGGGGCAGAAACCATGTTTGAAAAAATAATGGCTGAAAACTTCACTAATCTGAGGAAGGAAACAGACATCTAGGTCCAGGAAGCACCAAAAGTCCCAAGCAAGATGAATCTAAAGAGATCCACACCAAGACATAGTCTAATTAAAATGGCAAAAGTTAAAGGTAAAAACAGAATTTTAAAAGCAGCAAGAGAAAAACAACTAATCACATATAAGGGAAATCTCATAAGACTATCAGCTGATTTTTCAGTAAAAATTCATAGGCCAGAAGGCAGTAGCAAGATATAGTTGAAGTACTGAAAGGAAAAAACTTGCAACCTACAATGCTCCATCTGGGAAGGTTATCATTCAGAATTGAAGGAGAAACAAATTTTCTCAGACGCAAAAACTAAAGGAGTTAACACAACTAAAACAGCTTTATGAGAAATGGTAAAAGGTCTTCTATAAGTGGAAAAGAAAAGGCCACAACTACGAACAAGAAAACACAGGATAATATAGGAAAAATCTCACTTATATATAGTAAAGTCAGTGCATCAGCCACTTAAAAAGCTAGTATGAAGGTTAAAAGAAAAAATACTATAATTCACTATAACTACAATAAGTAGTTAAGGGATACACAAAATAAAAAGGTGTAAAATACGACTTCTAAAACAGAAAATGTGAAGGAAGGAGGTAGTAAAAAGGTGCTGCTTTTAGAATACCTTCAAACTTAAACAACTATCAGGTTAAAACAGGCAGCAATATATACAGGCTGATATACATATGAACCTCATGGTAACCACAAACTAAAACCTTACAATGAATACATGCACAAAAAAAGAGAAAGGAATCAAAACATAACACTGAAGAAATATATCAAACCACAAGAGAAGAAACCAGGGGAAGAAGACAGGAACAAAGAAGAATTACAAAAATATCCAGAAAACAATGAACAAAATGGCTATAAGTAAAAACCTATCGATAATTACCTCAATTATAAATGGACCAAGTGTTTCAATTGAAAGACATAGCGTAGCTGAATTAATTTAAAAAACAAGACCCATCTATACACTGCCTACAAGAGACTCACCTCAGATCTAAAGACACACACACAGAATGAAAGTGAAAGGACAGAAAAAGATATTCTATGCAACTGTAAATCAAAAGAAAGCCAGGGTAGCAATAATCATATCATCCCTTAAAACAAAGACTATAACAAAAGATAAAGAAAGGTAATACATAACGATAAAGGGGTCAATTCAACAAGAGGATATAATATTTGTAAATATTTATTCACCCAACATAGGAGCACCTAAATATATAAAACAAATATTGAAGAAATAAAGGGAGAAATAGACAGTAATGCAATAATAATAGGGGACTTTATATCACGCCTACATCAATGGATCCATCATTGAGACAGAAAATCAGTAAGGAAACACTGACCTTAAACAACACATTAGACCAGATGGACTTAATAGATATACAGAGAACCATACATCCAAAAGAAGCAAAAACAAAAACAAAAGAAAAACATTTCAAGTGCACCTGGAACATTCTCCAGGGACAGATCACATTTTAGGCAACAAAACAAATCTCAATAAATTTAAGAAGACCAAAATCATACGAAGCATCTTTTAGACCACAATGGTATGAAACCAGAAATCAACCACAATAAGAAAAATAGAAAAAACATAATCACATGGAGAGTAAACAACATGCTACTCAACAACCAACGGGTCAACAAAGGAAACAAAAAGAAAGTTTAAAAAAAAAAACACTTGAGACAAATGAAAATGGAAACACAATGGCCCAAACTCTAAAGGGTGCAGCAAAAGCAGTTCTAAGAGGAAAATTAATAGTGAGATAGGCCTACCTCAAGAAACAAGAAAAAATCTCAAATAAACAATCTAAATGTACATTTAGAGGAACTAGAAAAAGAACAAGCAAAATCCAAAGTTAGTAGAAGCAAGAAAATAAATATTAGAGAGGAATTAAATGAAATAGAGTCTTAAAAAGCCACAGGAGAGCTCAATGAAACTAAGTTGGTTCCTTGAAAAGATAAATGAAATCAACAAATCTTTAGCCAGACTCATCAAGAAAAAAGAGAGAACCCAAATAAATAAAATTAAAAATGAAAGAGGAGAAATTACAACCAACACCACAGAAATACAAAAGATAAGAGAATACTATGAACAGTTATATGCCAACAAATTACACAACCTAGAAGAAATGGATAGATTCCTAAAAACATACGATCTTCCAAGATTAAATCATGAAGAAATAGAAAATCTGAATAGACCAATTACTAGAGACGAAACTGAATCAATAATCAAAAAACTCCCCCCAAACAGAATTCCAGGTCCAGATGGCTTCACAGGTGAATTCTATCAAACATTTTAAGATGAGTTAATACCTATCATTCTCAAATTATTCCAAAAAAACTGAAGAGTAAGGATCACTGCCAAACTCAATTTACAAAGCCTGCATTACCATGATCTCAAAACCAGACAAAGACAATACACAAAAAAAGAAAATTATAGGTCAATATACCTGATGAACCTAGATGCAAAAACCCTCAACAAAATATGAGGAAACCAACTAAAACAATACATTAAAAGGACCGTACACTGTAATTAAGTGAGATTCATTTCAGGAATACAAGGATAGTTTGACACTTGTAAATCAATCAATGATATACACCCCATTAGTAAAACAAAGGATATAAATCATATGATCATCTCAACAGATGCAGAAAAAGCAAAATTCAACTTCCATTTATGATAAAAACTCTCAACAAAGTGGCTACAAAGGAAATACCTCAACATGATAAAATCATATATGACAAACCCATAGCTAATGTTATACTCAAAGGTGAAAAACCTAAAAGTGTTTCCTCTAAGAAGAGGAACAAGAAAAGGATGTCCACTCTTTCCATTTTCATTCAAAATATTATTGGAAATCCTAGCCACAGCAATCAAGCAAGAAAAAGAAATAAAATGCAACCAAATTGGAAAGGAAAAAAATAAAACTATCAGTATTTGAGGATGATATGATAGTGTACACAGAAAACCCCAAGGATGCCACCAAAATACTATTAGAACTAATAAATGAATTCAGTAGTTACAGGATACAAAATTAATACAGACACTAATAACAAACTATCAGAGAAATTAAGAAAACAATCCCATTTACAATTGCACCAAAAAATAAAATAAAATAAAATAAAATACCTAGGAGTAGCAAGGAGGTAAAAAACTTGTACTCTGACTCCTGTATGACACTGAGGACAGAAACAGAAGACAACACAAATAAATGGAAAGATATACCATGCTCATGGACTGGATGAATCAATATCATTAAAATGTCCATACTACACAAAGCAAACTACAGATTCAATGCAATCCTTATCAACGTACCCATGGCATTCTCAGAGAACTAGAACAAATAATCCTAAAATTTGTATAGAACCACAAAAGACCCCAAATAGCCAAAGCAATCTTGAGAAAGAAGAGCAAAGCTGAAGGTATCATGTTCCCAGATCTGAAATTTTACTACAAAGCTATACTAATAAAAACTGTATGGTACTGGCACAAAAACAGACACCTAGATAGATGAAACAGAATAGAGAGCCCAGAAATAAACCCATGCCCATATGGTAAATTAATCTACAACAAAGGGGGCAAAAATATACAATGGGGAAAAGGCATGCTCTTCAATAAATGGTTTTGGAAAAACTGGACAGCTACATGCAAAAGAATGAGACTAGACCACTTCTTACACCATGTACAAAAATAAATTCAAAATGGATTAAAGACCTAAAACCATAAAACCATTTTTTTCCTAGAAAAAAAATAGGCAGTAACCTCTTTGACACTGGACTTAGAAATATTTGGGGGGGGGGGGATGTCCCCTCAGCCATGGGCAACAAAAGCAAAAATAAGCAAATGGGACTAAATCAATGATGTTAGAACACTTCCTCACACCATACACAAAAATTAACTCAAAGTAGCTTAAAGACTTAACTATAAGACATGACACCATAAAACTCCTAGAAGAGAACATAGGCAAAACATTCTCTGACATAAATCATGGCAATGTTTTCTTAGGTCAGTCTCCCAAGGCAAAAGAAATAAAATAAAAATAAACAAATGGGACCTAATCAAATTTATCAGCTTTTGCACAGCAAAGGAAACCATAAACAAAATGAAAAGACAACCTATAGAATGGAAGAAAATATTTGCAAATGATGTGACCTATAAGGACTTAATGTCCAAAATAAATGAACAGCTCATACAGCTCAATATCAAAAAAGCAACCAACCCTATCAAAAAATGGGCAGACGACCTAAATAGACATTTCTCCAAAGAAGACATATAGATGGCCAACAGGTTCATGAAAAGATGCTGAATATCTCTAACAATTAGAAAAATGCAAATGAAAACTACAAGGTATCACTTCATACCTGTCAGAATGGCCATCATTAAAAAGTCTGCAAATAATAGGGACTTCCCTGGTGGCCCAGTGGTTAAGAATCCACCTGCCAAAGCAGGGGACATGGGTTCGAGCCCTGGTCCAGGAAGATCCCACATGCCACGGAGCAACTAAGCCCGTGGACCACAACTACTGAGCCTGCATGCCACAACTACTGAAGCCTGCATGCCTAGAGCCTGTGCTCCGCAGCAAGAGAAGCCACCACAATGAGGAGCCCACAAACCACAACAAAGAGTAGCCCCTGCTCGCTGCAACTAGAGAAAGCCCGCACGCAGCAACAAAGACCCAACGCAGCCGAAAATAAGTAAGTAAATTAATTTTTTTAAAAAAGTCTACAAATAATAAATGCTAGAGAGGGTGTGGAGAAAATGGAACCCTCCTACAATGTTGGTGGGAATGCAAATTGGTGCAGCCACTATGGGGAACAGTATGGAAGTTCCTGAGAAACTAAAAATAGAGCTACCATATGATCCAGCAATCTCACTCTTGGGTATATAACTGGAAAAAATAAAAACTCTAATTCAAAAAGATACATGCACCCCAATATTCACAGCAGCACTATTAACAATAACCAAGACACGGAAGCAACCTAAGTGTACCCTGACAGATGAATGGATAAAGAAGTTGTGGTATAAACACACACTTTCCTATTCTTACTCAGCCATAAGAAAGAATGAAATAATGCCATTTGAAGCAACATGGATGGACCTACAGATTATCATACTAACTGAAGTAAATCAGACAAATACAAATATCATATGATATCACTTATATACAAAATCTTAAAAACGACATAAATGAACTTATTTGGAAAACAGAAAAAGATTCACAGACATAGAAAAACAAACTTACGGTTACCAAAGAGGAAAGGGGGGATGGATAAATGAGGAGTTAGTGATCAACAGATATACACTATTATATACAAAATAGATAAACAACAAGGCCTTACTGCATAAAACAGGGAACTATATTCAATACCTTGTTATAACCTATAATGGAAAAGAATCTGAAAAACTACGTATATATAAAACTGAATCACTTTCCTGTACACCAGAAACTAACACAACATTGTAAATCAACAACAACAAAAAACGAGCAGAGGACCTGAATAGGCATTTTTCCAAAGACATACAGATGGCGAGCAAGCACATGAAAAGGTACTCAACATCACTAATCATCAGGGAAAAAGATAAGAACAACAAGTGTTGGCAAGGATGTGGAACAAAGGGAACCTTGGTGTACTGTTAGTAGGAATGTAAACTGGTGCTGCCACTATGGAAAACAGTATGGAGGTTCCTCAAAAAATTAAAAATAGAACTACCATAAAATCCAGCAATACCAATTCTGGGTATTTATACAAAGAAAATGAAAACACCAATTCCAAAAGATGTATGGACTCCTATGTTCACTGCAGCACTATTTATAATAGCCAACTACGGAAGTAACCTAAATGTTCATTGGTAAATGAATGGATAAAGAAGGGGTGTGTGTGTGTGTATATATACACACACACATATATACATAAATACACACACACACACACACAGGAATACTAGTCAACCATAAAAAAAGAATGAAATTTTGCCCTTTGTGATGACACAAATGGACACAGACGGTATTATGCTAAGTGAAATAAGTCAGACAGATAAACAAATATCATATCATTTCACTTATATGTGGAATCTAAAAAACTGAACAAGTAAAACAAAACAGAAACAGAGTCACAGATACAGAGAACAAATTGGTGGTTGCCAAAGGGTGGGAGGGACAGATGAAACAGGTGAAGGGGATTATGAGGTACAAACTTCCCGCTATAAAATAAATAAGTCACAGGAATGAAAAGTACACATAGAGAATAGAGTCAATGATGTTGTAACAACTTTGTATGGTGATAGATGGTAACTGGTCTTATTGTGGTGATCATTTCATAATGTATAAAGGTATGAAATCAGTACGTTGTACACCTGACACTAATATACTATTGTATGTTAGTTATAACTCAATTAAAAATTAAAATAATAATAAAATGAGGAAACTGAAAAGAAAATGTAGAATCAATTTATTTTATACAATACACCCTTAAACATAAAGAGGTTGTTCATGTAAAATAATAATTTACCATGTATGATTTTGCCCATACAAGCCTGAATTTATGACCTTAATAAATGCTACGAATGAGATGTCATCATAGCTAGCATAGACTGCTTAGAATGTGCAAAGCACTGTTTGTCCTATAGACATTATTAACCTGCATGATAATATTATTAAAAAATCACCAGCAGAAACTAACACACCATTGTAAAGCAATTATACTCCAATAAAGATGTTAAAAAAAAAGTCACTATGATGCATAGACACTTATTATCCCCATTTTACAGAAAAGGCAATTGAGATCAAAAGTAAATTGCCCGGGGCTTCCCTGGTGGCGCAGTGGTTGAGAATCTGCCTGCCAATGCAGGGGACACGGGTTCGAGCCCTGGTCTGGGAGGATCCCACATGCCGCGGAGCAACTGGGCCCGTGAGCCACAACTACTGAGCCTGCGCATCTGGAGCCTGTGCTCCCCAACAAGAGAGGCCGCGACAGTGAGAGGCCCGCGCACTGCAATGAAGAGTGGCCCCCGCTCGCTGCAACTAGAGAAAGCCCTCGCACAGAAACGAAGACCCAACACAGCCAAATAAGGAAATTAATTAATTAATTTAAAAAAAAAAAAAAAAGTAAATTGCCCAAGGTTACTCAGAAAGTATGTAGCAAAAACAGTATTCAAACCAGGCCAAGTGAGAGCCAGTGTTAATTAAAAATCTTTGGCTTTGGAAAGCGAAAAAGAAAACTCTTATAATAACCCTACTATAAAGCACTTTAAAAGGTAAAGCATTAAGTTCATTAATTCTATGAGTTTTCAACTCCACATGTATCATTTAACCAACTTACACTGGCATCTGATCCACAGTAACATGAAAATGTCAAACTATTTCATCAATAAAATTATCTTCCCATCATAACACTGCTGGGCCCTTTTCAAAACACTCACTCAAGCCATTTTTCTTTTGATTGTTTCAACAACCACCCCTGTAGTAGGAACAAGAGAAACTGTTATCCCTGTTAGATGAGACATTGTAAAAATGTGGGGACTCAGGATTCAGAAGTTAGGAGACTATCAAGGATCCCAACGCTATTCAAGTTTACATCTCCAGTGCTTAGAACAGTGGTTGGCATATAGTTAAGTACCGGGTGTACATCTGGAAAGACCATAACCTGGGTTTTCTACTCGGAAGCCAGATTTCTCTTTCCACTCTGTCATGTTGTCACTCCTCTCACGGGGCACAACGCACAACGTGGAGCAAGGTGCGTTGGAATTGTGATGAATTCATGTTCATGGCAAGAAACTCATTCAAAACACATTACGTTTACTGGAATAAATTATTTTTATCAATAATATGGATCATCAAAGCAGTACCAAAGCCTTCTAAAAGCGAGGCAAATAGAGTAAAGCTAAAGCATCAAATTTATGGCCGCTTAGCTGAGGCTGTCACTTCCTTTAGAAGGTTATTTTTGAGGGATTGAATATTTCTCTCCTCCATGGATGCTCCAAGGATGCAATGAGGTACTGTTCTGAAAGTACTCAACATAACAGCCTTGTTCTATAAAGATTTGGTCATTTCAAATAAGTCTAATTCAAAATGACAAAATAAAATCTGCACTCATAGAGTCCTCCAATTCTCACATGACCCTGGCTGTCCAACCACAATTTTTGTAAAAAAATTAAGAAAAGTAAAAAGAAAATAATAAACATCTGTCTTACCCCAAAACAGAGATAACCGTCATTAGGATTTTTATTCATTTGTTTATATTTTGCCTTAGCTGAAAAAGGAAAAAGAAGAACACGTGTGAGGACAAAGGAGAGGTAGGAACAAATTTTAAAATCCATACCATAAAGTCCTATACACCTGCTCTCTGGGCCTCAAATTCGGCTCTAACTTTTAGGACAGTCATCACAAGTTTGAAAAATGTTAATTTCACACTTCACACTTATCAGTGAGATTAGAAGCCTAGGAATAGCTTCAGAGACGAACAACTATTCTCAGAACTAAAGTTTGACAGGAAATTCTTCTGTAGGTTCCTTATAAAGAAGGCTGTACATCATAATGAACAATGTATTGGGCCTCACCTTAGACCTGAGATTCATAGGATCATACGGACTAACCAACCTAGAAATCGCTTAATGGCATCATGACGAGCAATTCTACATTTCACTAATGCAATGCCTTTTGGCACACAGCTGTTTAACATAACTTGATTCAGGAATGTACTATAAAAGATCTGGGAGAATGGATGGACTCTGTGTCCTTCAAGCAATTCCCCTTGAAGCCCATCTCTCTCACATAAGATACTACTAAGGAGCAAGTATCAGTATAATGCCTGGAGCATAATTTTTCTTTGTTGCTAGTTGAACAAAGGAACACATATCCTGACTGACAATAAAACTAACACCTAAGGAGCCATAAAAGCTGAGCACTTAAATGCAAGGCGTCCCCCCTTAGAAAGAGTACTGTTACAACACCAAGATTCTCTCCAAAACTCATTCTGAAGACTTTCCAGAACTTTAATTAAAAATAAATATTAATATTTAGGTTCAAAATAATCTGGGTAAAAGAGGATGAAGGGATAATGACTGGGGAACAAGAAATTAATTATTAATAAAACAAAACTGGCTATATTTTGATAATTATTGAAGTTAGGTTATAGGTATATGGAGCCCATAATTAAAAAGTGAAAATAAAAATCTACTAAAGTATCCAAAGAAAGCCTAACATGGTACAGTACTAGTCTTGATGTACTCTTTAAGATAAACTATTTGTGAGGATACCAAGAAACCTAAATATGCATCTACATTTTGTATTAATTATACATGTTTTTAACAAATACATATATTTTACAGGTACAAATACATATGCATATATATAATTGCTTCTTTAAAATCAATTATAAGCTTGGAAACATAATAAGTTTAGATTTAGAAAAGTTTATAGGTACCTGTCTTTATGGCAGTAATTAATTAACAGGATCAGTCTCTAGTCCGGGCTCCTCGTAATTTCAAATAATAAAACTTATCCATTTAGAAAAGAACATTTTCTTTGTATTTTCTATAACAGACATCTAGCTCATTCAAAAGTATTATCAAATGATTAAGACACAAGCTAAAGGGATGAGGGGCCACTGCTTTTTCAGGTTTATTAATCTGCCTGGAAATGTTCAAGATGTTCTATAGATATAGTCTGGTGGCTAAGTACATGAACTTAGGAGCCTAGGTGACTAAATTTAAATCCCAACTCTGTCATTGCCTATGTAATACTGGATAATTCTTCCAGTGACCCAGTTTCCTCACTTGTAAAATGAGGGTAAAAGTTGTTATCTACCTCTGGGGTAAATGAGTTAGACTAGGTAGGCCCTTTAACAGTGGTATAGTAATGGCTGACAAATGTTAGCTGTACTAGGGATAATACTCACAATAATAATAATAATTGCTAATATTATCTTAAGTGACCTATCAGAAGTTGATTCCTACTGATGTTTATGCCAATGGTCCCTTACTGAGCAGGTTCTGATAGAGCTTAAATGATCAGGGCTATATGCTGAGTTCAAATAAGTTAAATCACAACTGATTCTTATTCATGGATTCAAAGGCCAAGGTGAAGTTAATCAAACCTAAAAGTAATTTGATATTATTTCCAGTTAAAAGAGGTGGTACAAGAATAGCACCCAATTCCTGACTGTTCCTATTATAAAAAATCAGTGGCCTCAACAAGACTTAAGATTTTTAACTGGAAATCAGTTTGGACAAAATGCCAATAAATCAATAATTTGTGGAGAACACATGGTACTTTTTCTGAAGACAGTTTAATTGTACTCTGGGACTGCCAGATGACTGATGTCACCTCTAAAGCTGATTTTCATATGCACAGCACACTGACTGTGTGAGATGAACCCCATCAAGATGAAAGAGCACACCTTCAAGGGAGTCAGAGAGAAAATTCTTGGAGGAGAAAGGCAGGAAGGTCACACTACACCATCAAGAGTGCTGTAACTTGGCCTAATTCATGAAATTTAACCAAGTTTCTCTCCAGGAACTCTTAGTCTTCCATATCCCTGCACCACAAGGAATTGGGGGGAAGAGGGGGGTAGGGTCACTAATCCAAAAATAAACAGGAAGAAAGTTTTTTTCAATATCAAGAGCTCGACTCTTAAAATGCTGGATAAAAGATACACTTGATGACTTTAAACAACTGTTTGCCAGTGGAGAAAATTTTCACTGTGAAAAATCCAAGTTGAGATAACTCCTGCTCTCGCCAGCTTTTTCGTTCTTTATAAAATCTTGCCAGGAAAGGTGGGGACCATCCTTGTATAAGTAGCCTAGAAGCAGGATAGTTTTAAACAGAATCACGGGTACAAAATCACTACTGTTCCACCTGTTAGGAATGATTGATATGGGGGTGTCATCTTCCCTGGCTTGGCACCAAGGGCTGGGAGAAGCCCTCCCCAGCAGTGACTGTTGAGGTTACATAAACTTCTGGCTGACAGCACGCAACTCTTTGCCCAAATAGAGTGGTTATGTACTTGGGTGATCACAGATTCCTCATCCAAGCACTGGATGTTATGTTAAAAAGCAACAGGGTTGCAGAAAATCAAATATGATATCCACCCAGTGGTGTTTGTGACTCTGGAGAAAATCAACTCAGACATTTAAGAACGTCCTAGAAGACTTAAAACTGCATGAGAACGTAAATTATGAAGGAAAAAAAAAGATACAAACAGCAGGACAGAAAATTTAAAACAAGTGAGGTGTAAATCTGGATTGTCAAGAGCTAAAATTATGAACAGAAAATAAAAAGAATTAAGAAAAGACTTTTAAAAATACCCCCCCCCCCAAATAAGGTAAGACTTTAAAAAATATCCCCCCAAATAAGATAAGAAAAACAAACATACACACATATAGATGGGCAGGTATAGATATATAATTTAACACCTGCCATCTAGTATACAATAAGTATTAAAAGTATGAATAAAAATGATTTTCAAAAATAAGCATAACTTTAAATCATTTAAAAAGCTAAAATCTGACTTAAGAAATATAAAACACAGTAATTGTGACATAAAAAGCAAAGAAATTAAAGTGACTAAGGTTAAGCATTGGCAGGAAACAAAGAAAAGGTAAATGTTTTTAAATTGTAATCCTACTGACTCACATCAAAGCAGCCAAACTAGTGACTATTAACTACTAAAAAAGTTCCTTGCTGGAGGCCACTCTGTTGAATGTTCCCTGTTCCCTGTCAGCCCATCCGAGTTTCTCAAGTTCACTCCACAAGCCAGTGGGAAGCACAAAAAAAAGCAAAGGGACTTCCAGCTAACATTGGTTGAATTTGTGTTATTTTCTGATTCACCCCCCGACTCCCGCAAAGACATTATTCTTTCCTCTCCATCACTGTCTCTCCTACCACTATATTTTATATGTCAGACTTTTATTATTTCCATAATTATGTTCTTAAAATCTACAGGTAAATTAGGCTGAGATTTGACAAGTAAAACACTGAAGTGTCTTTCATAATATTTCAACTAGGTATCCACTAACAACCACAAAAGACTCCTTCTGTTCCAAAGACTCAATTCAATTCAACAAATATTTATTCAGGCCCAATCATAAAACGTTTTCAGGAAAGCTTTCACTGGCTTCAAATTCTTGGCCCAGTTAGATGAGAGGAATACCAGTTCCTCAGATGAGACTCAAATCCCAGAATTTTGTGTTTGCTTGTTTCCTCAAATAACAGTCCAACTTTCTCTCGAAGTACATCTTATCTCCCAAAACATTTCTAATTCACTTTAAAAAAAAACCAATGATGTGAATAATAATTATGGATCAAAAGTAGAAATGAGGACTTCTAGAAAGCAAATAGATCAGATATAACTGAAGACTTAAATTTGCATACAGACTGATCACACAATTCTGCTTCTAGAAACTTAACCAGTAAATAATGGGACAAATCTTTATTTCAAATCAGTCAGTGCCAGGCACTATTCTAGATCCCTGGGATGTAACAAAGGAGAAACAGGCAAAGATGGCTGCCTGTATGGTGTTTACACTCTCATGTGATTTACTCAATCTTATTCAATTTACTCAATAAAGACGTTCCTGAACCTTTGTGTGTAAATCAAAGTTTTATCAATCAAAACATATTTTAAATTATCAAAGACAGCTCTACAGTATTGAATAAACAATGCAATTGCTTCTTTTGCAAAAGAAAAGACTTTTGGAGAAAAATGGACATGTCAAGATGACACACTTAGGTCTTTAAGAACCTCTTCTCTGCATTTCAGGTATCTAAAGAACATTACAGAGAACTGTAAGAGCAAGCTAGGATGAAATTTTAATCTTTAAGAAATTATCCTATGGAAATTTTATAGGAATGTGTATTTTTCAAACTGCTTTTTATAAGATCAAAGTGAATTTGGATATACAGAGAAAATATCAGGCCAGTTGTTACAAAAGAAAACAGGAAAAAGGAAAGTGTTCTTTTTTTAAATTTTATTATTTGTTCATTGTGAATTTGCTAGATATATTCCATATGTAGTCTACCCAATGATGGATTTAAGTGTTGGCTATTAAATATAACAGTTTATTCTGCATCTTGCTGCTTGCTTCACTTGATTTTTCTCTCTAAAAGCAGAGCAAAAACCCCAAAACCCTATGCATTTGTACTTTTCAAATTGAAGAAAGCAAAGAATCACTATAATTCTAAAATAAAAACTATAATCTAAATATTAATCTTAGGAATATTAACAGACAATATTAAAATATTAAAAGACAATATTAATCTTAGGAATTTTAACAGACAAGTTCAAATATAAATGTTATATATGTAGGTGGAAAATTTCTGCCATGGCATATGCATAAAGATGTTTAAAAAAAAAACTAAAACCCAAAATTGAAAGAATCCTAAATATCCAAGAGTAGGAGACAAGTTAAACATATTGTGATAAATCCATATACCAATTTTATTCAGATATTAGAAAGTGGTGCCCTGAGTGTTCTTTTATTTACAGGGGAAAATACCAAGTTAGGAGAATCATCTTATGAGTTGTGACTAGATGGTCAGGCAAGGCCCTGAGAGAGGGCCAACATTCAATCACATACTTAATATCTCTAAGAATAATGTAGCCTTAAGAGCCTTAAGAAAAAAATATGAAAATGCAGTTATTCCATTAGGTTCAAAGCTCTTTAGTGTAGATAGAAAAGGGATTCATTTATTTTAGGACTTAAAGTGATTCAAAATCCAATCAAATGATCAATCTGGATAGGAATTTGAGACTTTTCAGCACTCAGAAGTAATACATAAATTGAATCCAGGGATGGGATACATGATTACCCCCATTCTTGAAGTAATGGAATCACAGACAGAAACAGGATTCCATGGAACTGACCTACACTTCCAGAAGGAATCCAATCTCCATCCCAGCTAAAAGCACTGGTGTTTATGCAACCTTAACCAAGCCAAGAAGACAACTGCAGAATTTATATGGGGAGGGAACTCCACAAACTGTGTGGAATCACATAATTATTTCACAGGTGGAAAAACATCTTTCAAAAATGGGAATATTTGAAATTAAATATAGAAAAGTTTGAGAGTCAAAACCATCATATTAATACTTTTGTACATATTATATAAATATAATTAAGCAATTAATTTTAATTTTGGCTTATGTATATGGCAATGGAACATTTAAGAACTTAAATTTTACCATATTTGCATATTTATAAGTTTCATTTATAAAATGTATAAGAATTACTTAAGAAGATATAAAGGTTTATCAAGCAGGTGATTGCAGTATTTAAAGAAAATAGAATATATTAAATTTACAAATGCATTTTGAAATGTTTGAAAGTATCTAAATAATTGTATTTGCAAAGGATACTAATTCTTCAAACGTCCTTAAATGTGATTGTTAAAATCTACTAGACTTAAAAAATTAAACTATTTATAAGTTGCACTAGAAAGATTAAGACTAACATCTGAATCTGTAACTTTAATACCTTGAATATTAAATTCTAAAACCAAAGTAAATATCTGAATAGCCTTTCTTCACACAAAAATTACCCCCAAGGGCACTGAACATTTTATATTTAAAATCTGACACAGAAAGACAGTATCGAATGAAAAGAGAAAAAGAACTATATATGCAAGTTATGATGAGCATATTCATTTATAGAATGAATAGAGCTCCCTTTTGGGGATTTATCTGAATTTCTCGCCTTTTCTCCAGCGAATGTGGTATATTAGTTTCCTATTACTTCTGTAATAAACTACCACAAACTTAGCAGCTTTAAAAAACACAAATTTATTCTCTCACACTTCTGTACATCGAAGTATAAAATCAGTTTCACTGAGTTAAAGCCAAGGTATCGTTCCTTCTGGAAGCTCTAGGGGAGAATCATCTTTCCTGCCTTTTTCAGCTTCTAGCTTCAGCTGTACTGGTTCATGACCCATTTCTTGAATCAACTCCAGTTACTGCTGTCACATCTCCTCCTACTACTATCACCTGACTCCTCCTGTTTCCCCCTCATAGTGATCCCAGCATTCCTTGGCTCTTGGCCCATTTCTTCCATCTTCAAAGTCAGCAAAAGGGGATCCAATCCCTCTCATACTTGTAATCTCTCCTGCTTTTCGGTCTCACCTGTCTGACCTAACCTGGAAGATTCACCACTTTTAAGGGCTCATTTGATGGGACTGGGCCTACCTAGTGAATCCAGGATACTCTCCTCAACTCATAATTCTTAACTTAATCATATCTGCGAAGTCCCTTTTGCCGTACCCTTTGCAGGTTCCAGGGATTAAGACGTGGACATCTTTGAGGGTCACTATTCAGCTTATTATATGTGGTAATTTTATAATTTTCAAAGTAAAAGAAAAACAATTATTTAATTGAAGTATAAAATTATAATATTCCACGTGGGGAAAATTCTAAACAGAAATGATTATACAAAATCAAGTTCCCTTTCAAGTGGTTTTAGACCCCACTGACTTGCATTCTTTTCAACACTATAATTTCTGAATTTAAAATTCTTAATATTATTTCAACAGTATATTCATCAATAGAAATCAAGCATAGAAGAACAGCTATAACTCATATATTTGCTTCTTCCAGGCTACGCCTGTGAACATCTTAAGAAAATATGAGCTACAGCCTACACATTGTTATTGTGGTACAATATAATTTCCAAAGAAATTATCTCCCTTATTCGCTTTATTGTTTTTTTAAATATAAGACAAGTTTTCTAAGTAATCAAGGATATTTGTGTGCAATTTCTCTCCTTTTTGGCTAACCGCATTATATTTTCTGCAGACCAGAGAATACAGTAAAGTACACCTTGAAACTATGATAATGTTATCCCTCTGCATGTAAGTCAGTGTACTCTACCTTTGTGATGGTTGCCAAGGGTGCTGGAGCTTCAAGGCAGGCCTTTCTATTTACTTACTTGAATTAATAAGGGTAGTAGGAACTACCAGAATAAGTACAATTATTTGCTGCTTGAAACAAAAAACATACATAAGCATGACAGTATCTTGATTTACATTGATTGGTTGGAAAAAATAGAGCTCAAATTACTTTAGATACTATATTCAAAGTCAGATCTAATTAACTGGTTTATGAAATCAATCCTAAATGTTGGCTGTCTTCATCTTTAAGTTATACAGAAACTTTTGGTCAAAGGGGATAATATTCTAATCACAGTAAGGTTTTTGTTTTGTTTTTAGCTTAAGATTCCATTTAGAAAAATTACTCAATGTCACATGGTTAATATACATAATCTGGTGACTCCAAGAAATAAATTCTAAGTGTAAGTTTTGCTTTTATATTTAAATATACAAGGACATTTGGCCAAAAGGCAATGTCTGTCCTAAGTAAGGTTTTTCTTTGTTGTTTGTTTTTAACTTAAAATTCCACAGTTTTTATCAGTAAACATACAATGTAAAAGAATTCTTGGAAAACAGACACGACTGGGACTATCCCAGACAAGTGGGCATCTGGTCACTGTATTTAACTCTACTAATTAGTCCATCCTCACTCTATGTTCACTTTTGCTCCCCATTCTTCCCAAAGAATTGAATAAAAGCAAAGATCATGCAAGATCTAGTCTTTCATTCTTTGCAAATCTATGCAAGCTACAGGATTTATTTAAATACTCTAAAAATCTACATCCCAGGTGACAAGAGCTCATGCCACATGAGTAGATGGAAATAGCATGTGTCAAAGGGAAGGGCACAGAACCCTGCCGTCTGGAGAGCACTCTAAAGCTAAGCAAGTTTTTCTCAGCACTGATCGTTGGTAGAGGAGAGCCAGGCATGAGTGATCCACCTCACTACTCCTCGAACAACAACTGATGCCATGCCCTCCTAGTTCAAGACAGGTTATCTGAAGATAAGGCTTACAAGAACAGTAAGTACTCCACTAGGAGACATCTAGTAAATTCAGATTTCTAGTACAGCTGGACAGCTCTGCTCCCTGTCAGCCAAGAGACTATCAGCGAGTCATGTCAAAAGATAATTCTCTATGTAACCTGTCCATTGTACTAAAGCTCCAAAGTGCCAAATATATCAGAAAGAGGCAATATTTCAGGTACCTTTCTAATCTATTAGGGCTGAGTAACTACTTTACTATAGGCTTCCCAATGGTCCTTCAGGGCAGGAACCCTTGGGATATAACTGAGTTACGATAATACTTTAAATCAAATCATGTCTACCTATATATACAACTACGTTTTTGTAAAAACAGTACAATTAGTCTACATGGTAAGTGTTGGCCTTAGCCCTGTACACAGACAATGCAAAGGAACACAAGACAATTCACAATCCAGATTGGTTAGCACTACTAAAGTGGAAAGAAAAATTCCACATGGCTTGTAATTGATTATGCACAAGTGAGACTAAGTTTACCTTAGGGTGGGGACTAATTTATAATTGACCAAAAATAAGCAAACAAACAAATACATAAAATTTATAAAAATAGGAAACATATTTGCAAAGCACAATCCTTAGCATATGCATACAGGCAATCCAAATACTTCTCAAATGAAAAGCAACCACTGACAGGCACTTTTCTTAAGACCCTTAATTATTTTCTCAAAATCTGCTCAGAATCAATATACTATTCAAGAAGAAATGATTCACTGATTTTCACGGGTACCTAAAATTCTTTACATACACTAGTCTTGAGCCACACTAATCAATACACGTTCTTAACATAATCACTTCTTCCAAAACACCTCTGTGTCCATATTTCCTTGGAAGGAAGTGTTGTGAACCAACCCAGGAAACGTATTCACATAAGGTAATTAACTTCTCTGGATAAATAACAGTGGTGTCTGGAAATTTAAAGATGGGTGACGACTGGCTGAAAGCAAATACCAAACCAGATCCTGCCACACAGATATTTATTTTAAAAAAACCCAACATATTAACAAGTAGATACATTACAGTTCATGTGACTCCTCAAGGGTGATTCACGTCTCTAAAATACTTTCGGCGATCACTTATCTCTAATGGCCCTAATATCCCCAGTGAGAGTCCATATTTAATGTCCCTTATGCTAATTATCAATACCTGGGGTAGGTATCTTGCCACAGATGAAAGAAGCCGTGCAGTGGTGGCCTCCAACGTAGTTAGAATTCCAGCTGACCGCTAACTGGGATGTGAATCCGGCATAAGGGAAGTCTTCCAGGTTAAGGAATAATTTAAACTAACAGAAATAATACCACACTGTCAAAGCTGAAGTGTTTTTAAGTAAATTTCACCCAACATAAGGGAGTTTAACATTTCCCCTCCCCCTCAATTTGATAATTCCAAACTCTGTATATAGACCTATGGCCCTCTCAGCCCTCCTTGTTCTTAGGGTTACCTACAGTGAAGGGCAGAAAGAATTGGATGGTTTTGCTTTTTACTTAGCAGCTATGTGATCTGGGGTGAACGATTTAACCTCTCTGACCCTTATTTAGCTCCCTCATCCTTAAAATGGAGAGAAAATGACCATCACAAAGGGCTACTGGGAAAATCAGACGCGACAAACGCAAAGAAGCCAAGACACAGACAGGCACACGGAGTCACTGACAGGAAGGTGTTGCTCTGTAGGCTCCCCTTTGCAGGTCACTGTTACCATGAGGCCCGAGAAGCTTGGGCCCAAGGCTCCCAGGACAAGCTCCTCCTGAAACTCTCACAGTCAAATCCTTGTGGGGTTGCTCTCTGAACCTCTCGTCTGTGGCACTCTGAAAACCTCCCAAGTGGACCAACTCTGTTTGTAAAAAGCCACTTCCATACCTCTCCCGATTGCTATGCAGGCTTTGCTTGGTGGGACCATTCGTGCTAATTCAATCCATAAGAGGTCAGAGCTCTGCTGTCATTCTCCTTCACTGCCCGAAGGTGCCACTAGTCTCAAAATCCCACCGGCCTCGCCCACGGTAGCCTACTCAAGTCTACTCAGCCACCATGGATTCAAAGCCATCACCAAAGCTTCACTGCCACCCCTCCTGTCCCCACTATTCCCCTCAACTCTTTTCCGCTTTTAACAATGGTGAAAGCCACAGCTGCTTGCGGCTCATATTTTCATTATCACATTCATACTTTTCATTCATTTCATAACATATATGTGAAAAAAAAAGTGGCTGCTGACAGGGAGAGAGGCATTCAGAAATTTTTGAAATTGTGACTAAATTCAAGAAATTCCTCATCAATCAGTGGCCTAGTCAGAATAAAATCCAGTGAAGCAGTGAAGCAGTGAAGGGTACATACCTTTTTTTCTTTTCAGTAAAATAAGTTGGACAAAATTTGTGCATGATTACACATTTAAAAATCTAATCTTCATATTTGCCAACACTGCTTAGCTGCTGTATCAAGTGTCTAGCTTTAGCCAAATAAAACCTTTTTGCAACTTTGGAGGAAACTTCTATATAGGAAATTATAAATTTGGACCGGCATAATTGTGTCTCAATATGTGAGATTTTTACCCCAACTCTTACTTTTATAACTATATAAATTGTATGATATTCCATAATGGCCATAGTGGCCATGTGATTAAAGGCTTTATTTATTTAATTATCTATTTTCTGTGAGACTAGAAAGACAGAATAAGAAACAGCATAATGTGGGTTTCTCTGCTGCCAAGCAACGTCAAGTGGTGCTGTCATTATCGATTTTTAATGGTACAAAAATATTTGTTTGACAGTACCAGAGGAATTCCTGGGAGAAATTTCACATATTCTTGTAGCAAATGTGAAAAGAATTTTTAATATCTGTGAGCAAAATAACCATTTTCTCTGTATCTAAACGTCATCAGAAGAAAGAGAAAAATTGATGCATTTTTTTTTTCTTGTTGTTCTTACATATTCCAACACCAAGGAAAGATTTAAGAAACTGAAATCTCATTTTCAAAACCTCTCTAGAATAATACTGGGGAAATTAAAAGATGAGCACTATCTTTAAAAACACCCTATATTTTCAACCTCTATTTTCACATTTGGGTTTAGAGCTTTCAGATGAACCAAGGTGACTATCAGTGGTCAGAGGTCAAAAGCATTAGCTATTCTCAACACACAGAAACAACACAAACAAATATAAAAATGAAATAAAGAATTCTCATGTTATGATCAACTCCAATGGAACTGCATTTTATTCACTTCTAATCCAATCTGAGTCCAGCCTTTGTTATCTTGATTATACTAGTTTCTCACTGTAGCTTGAGAGCTTATTCAATGATTCCAATCTAATACAAACACACACACAGCACACACACACACATACACAGACACACACACACACAGGTTTCATGTAATTATCCATTCCACTTTTCTTCTTTAAAAGATGGATGAACAATTACTGATTGTTGTTGTCTTAAAGGTTTTTTAATGGAGCATGGACTCCATGAGTGTTAAGTGGTAGTTAGTGAAAAGATCTGGAAAAAGACTTGTGATTGGCTTAGCCAAACAGTTGTCTCAATTGTTTCCCAGTAAAATCGCCTCTCATCCCAATATAACACTTCTGCGTGTGCACAACCATGTTATATTAGATATTCATCAGATGCAACAGTTTAACAAATAAGCTCTATATGCTAGCACCGCAGCAAAATGTGATCTCCATAAGTCATTTCCAAGTGCCTTCCTCCTCACATCAAGGGTTGATCTGCAAAGGAACTTTTGATTTCAGTCCTGAGGACCATGTTTGAGAATCATTATGTTGCCAAATGTTGCACGATTACCTATTTTATTTCCCTTTTTTGATCAAATGAAATATCATTGGAATGCCACTTGAAACTGAAAAGCAATTAAATCAACTTCTTGTCAAAAATAATAAAATGCAATAAAAAGATGCTTTACTTCATCAACATATGTGTTTTTCATTTAGCAATAATCAAATTACTCCTTGAGGAATTCTGAGAGGTTGAATTTCAGAGGCAGTATCAAAATGCAACTACTCCTAAGATTTGCTCTATTATAGAGGGCAGAAGAAAAAGTGTTACCTTGACCTTACAGCTATATTGCTTTTTAATACAATTTTAATTTTATATTGAGATAAGAATGAGATAATAGAATATACATTTCTTTGTTAACAAAACAGTATGCTAATTCATAAAGCCTCACATATCAATAATCCTATTTATTATTCACCTATCTACCAGGCAGTATATTTAATCCTTTACGCATATTATCTTTAATCTTCAAAGTAATCTTAGATAAGTGATAACCATACATTCATAGGATTATAAATTTGTTTGTATTGTCTAGTAAGGTCATTAAAAGTCATTTATGGGGAGGGTGGGAGGGAGGTGCAAGAGGGAGGGGATAAAGGGATATATGTCTACATATAGACATATATATTTTTTCTTGTCAAAAAAAAAAAGCGTAATAATAATTGGCAAAATAAAGTTTTAAATCTCCCTTAATAATTATGACAGGAGTCCAGTGACATAGAGCAATGCAGTCATGAAGTATCGGACAAATTTTCAAACTTCATTAATAGTTTTCCAGCTCCACTCCCTACTCTCAACCTCCACTCTCACATACACACACACTATAGTTGCTGCAGAAAATTCCTTCAAATTTATCTTAATCCTGGATCTAAAGGTCTAAAGTAATTCACATATTTGTCCAGTTCTTCCCAGCCCTAAGTCTGGAAGGCTTACTCAAATGGTATTTCCTTGGGAAAACTGTTAAATAGTATATGCCGATAAGAAAAGGTTTTTAGTTCTGTGTATTGATAGAAAAATCATAAAGCAGAGTTTCTCTTTTGGATTATGAGATATATAACAAGGCCCCACTTTTTGCAGCTTACAATGCAAAATAAAAAACAATACTTCAGCATCTGGAGGCTATGAATAATTAGGCTTTCAAAATTTGTTTCAAAACACAGATATTTAGATAATATACTACAGATGTACGTATATATTAGATATATATTACATAGGCATTACTTGTATATCAAAATATAATCCTATTATTAACTAAACTTGAAAACAAAATTTTAGATATACAGTATTAAAGCATTATATTACTTTAAGAATCGCTTAATGAACTGACACATTCTATACTTCATCATTAAATCAGAAATCAATAAACATATAATGATGACAAATATAAAATATAAATAAAAAAATATACCTAAGACCCAAACACCTATTAGCTTAAAAGGATTTTGTTGGTCCACATATGCTGGCCTCATCAAGCAGCTAATTACTTCCAGTTTCCTCAATCTGTGTAGAAGTAGAATAGCTAAAATTAACAATAAAAATTAAAGTGACACTACAAGTGTTAAAAAAACAATTTACAATTAAGAAAGCAAAACAACTATAAGCAGAGCACAGCTGCTCGCAAACCAAGGCACTAACCTTTGTTATTCCTTTAGTGAGCTATCTTCTATAAAATCTCACTCTTTAGTTTCTTTGGTCAGATAAATGACTACGCAAAGTGAAACTATGCCAGGAGTCTTATAGATGTTATTACTCCATTTAAGTAAATTCAAAAGGGAAAAATGAGTCGTCTTTCTAATAAGATAACAGGCAAAATGAATGGACAGTCATATTAATTGCATCCCACATCCTTAAATTAATACTGCTTGTTTTAAAAACGTGTGTCTATGTGTGTGTGTGTGTGTGTGTGTATGTGTGTGTGTAGACACATAGATGATGTACTATGAAACTAAAGTAATTCTTCCTTTGGAATACTGTTCCTTATTTTAAAACAATTCCTTCTTAGTCTATATATTCAAGGTTCTTTTGATAGTAGAAAGTAACAATGTTTCAAAGTGAAGTCAACTACTGTTATTATTTCTTTTTTACCCTCCAGAAAATAATAATCATGTATACTATCTAACATGATACATGTCTTTACATACAACCAGCCTTCAAGGTTACATGCTTGCAAAGTAAAGAAATAAGCATAATATAAATAAAACCTTAAGCTAATATTTAAAAAAAGAAGGAATTAGTTCTATCTCTATATTCATAAATTGTTACATACAGAAATGCAACACTAGATTTTTCATCTAAAGTAAAATCTTTTTTAAAATAACTGAATCACTTTTCTATATACATGAAACTAACACTATATTGTAAATCAACTATACTACAATATAAAATAAAAATTAAACTTAAAAAAATTTTTTTAAATTAAAAAAATTCTTTAGCTATATAATTCAGTACATACCTGGGGTACATTTATCTTAAAATAAGAATATTTTTGATCAATTACCATCAAAAATTTTCAAGTACAATCATATGTCTGCCACTTTTCAAACCTATATAATTAAAAAGAAAACTATACTCTAAATTCTAAATAATAACAATAATAACTTAAAGATTGTTTCTCAGGGACAGGACTTCTCTTATTTAGCTCTGTACACCTCAAGCACTCATCCCACAGAAAATGTCCCACGGATGTTGCTGATATAAACTGAACTGTCAGCTAATACTTCCAAAGATTTAAGCTAGTCTGATCTCTGTTAGTATTTAGAAAACTCTCAAACATATCATATGAAAACCCTCTTAACACGCTGTAACACAGTGAATGTGGAGGGCTCAGAAAATCTGGAGAATTCTGCTGTCAGCTCAACATGACTCCATTCTACATAGTAAATTATAAATGACTTCAAACTCCCAGCACTCTCCTAAAACATCCATTTCCTTCCCTCTCTCCCTTCCTCTCTCCCTTTTTCTCTCCTGTCATCCTTCCTCAGAGTTAGTATCTTGAAAAAGTACTTCAAGAGAACCTGAAATGAAGGACAAAGAACCTTCTCCTACTTCCTTAACTCCACATTGACCCCCTCCTCCATTTCTACTGTCACAAAACAAAGTGATCTCTGCTATCCTGTGATGGATACTCAGCCCTCTTAATCTTGTTGGGGCCATAATTGTATCTCAAGATAGATGACAGAAGACAGATAAATAGATGAAAATTTTCCTATTTAGACCCACAATCCAGTAAATACTTATTTACAGTATCCTGTACATAAATAACTGTCAAATCCACATCTCTAAATCTAACTATCCCTTTGCCATAACCTTAAAAAAAAGTGTAAGTGAGATCTTTATTCCGGCTATCCCAAGCAGTCAAACGTTTCAAACTCTTCGAGACAGAACTACTAGAGTAAATATAGAAGGAACGGGTTCCCCCTATATCTCAGTCACCACGGCTGATGATTTTCCTTTTCCAGTATTTCTCCAGGTCTCTCCCCAAGAGCTCTGGCTCAGGACTCCATTAGCTCATGAACTCCAATTTTCCTTCTGCCACAAAATTCTTGGCATTCTAAAACATATTCCACACAGCAAATCCATCTTTCAGATGTCCTTGGTTTGATATCTCTATGTAGACGATTACAGAGACTCCTAGTAATCTGAGTTCATCTTAGTTGCAAGGCCTTTTCACAGTTTTACTTTCTCTAAGTATCCTAGCCACTACCCTCAGGTCCACTGTGTTCCACAGGTGCTTGCTGCCTCTCTCCTCTGCATACATATCACCCCCTCCATATAACATCCCTCTTGGTAGCTACTGAGATAAGAATTCGCTCTCTAATCAATTTCCAGTCATAAACCTCTTGAACCATACATGTTTCTCCCCAACCTAAACTCCATCAAGGTGTGTGTATATGTATGTGCGTGTGTGTGTGTTTTAAAGCTGGTCAAAAACAGTCTGTCCATATTAACTTAATATTACCTGTAACTCTATCACTTGCTTTCAATTAAAATTCTGTACAATTACACTAGCTTTTTAAAGAAATTTTAATTTACCTTGCTTATATGCTTATTCAGTATTGTCCTTTAATTAACTGGATTGCACCCCAGGGAAAATTGTTGTAGACTACAACTGCCATTAAGGGAAGGCTTTCAGTGCCTAGGAGAATGTTCCTTTTCACCTGCAACAGACACTCCACGATACTGATGATGATAAGTCATATGATATGACTTGTAGCAGAATTAGACAAAATTTGCCTAATTTTTGTGGAAGTTGCAAAAAATTAAGAGTAACATGTATTACAAAATGTCACTATGTTCAATAAACAAAAATTCCTGGCACTCACTGTTACCTTAGTCTGGCCTCCAGAACTTTCACAACTTTTAGATTAGTGATTTTTTCCCTGGGGCTTTTCCTAATATTCCTGTGCTCAGTGCCACAATTTGCAACAGGCAGGTTTAGCAAATTCTGTTCCAAATAGTTTAAAGAAAGCTTTCATGATTATTCAAGTGATCTTTATAAGGCAAGTACTAGTCAGTCCTCCAGGGGTTGAAATTCAGCACCTTTAGAGACCTCTGTCTCCACCCCTAAACACTTGCTGTTTATACTAAGAAGACTGGCGCCATGCCCCCCTTTCCTTTATACTCTTATCACCCCCTTCCATGCAATGTCCCTCTGGATGGCTACAGACACAACCTGAAATTCAGAATTACACTATAAACATTGGTGGGCGGGCTAGGTCTCCTCTTCGGGTGGCCTGGTCCAGGATAATGGCCCTTTTTCAACCCTGCCTTTGGTGGCCGCTGTCCAGAGTCCCACAGCCTCAAACTTAAGGGCACAGCCAGCCTCGGGTGCTCCTGGACAGTACCCCTACCATCTATATATCTGTGTCCCCACTTCAAAGCTCCACTATCAGTACCCTAGGAATCAAAATCAAGAAGGCTGCAACTTTCAGATTTATCGTTGAAAAATTTGCTCCCATGTTCACATAAGGTTGGGAATAAAAGACCACAAGGAGGTGGGTAGCTGTGGTCTGGTCAGTTGTTTTCACAGCTGGCCGAGTCAATCACTCTCTCTTCAAAGCTTATTTGACAGGTGAGAAATTCCTCCTCTCCAGATCATTCCAGGAACTCCTCAGCATCAATCTGAGCTGGGAGAGGGGCCTGAAGGGGAAGGGAGTGGTGCTGAAATCGTGCTGAGCGTGTCCCCGGGGGAACTCTAGTGCAGGAAGGATTCCGGCGCCAGGAATGTGCTGGTCCAGGGTGCAGAAGGAAGAGAGGGGAGAGCCGGGAAGTCTTAAGGGGAAGGGAGAGGCGCGACCCGAAAAGAGCAAGATACCTGGGAATGTCCTGAAAGGGATGGGAATGGGTGAGGAGGATGCAGACTGTAGAGAAATCGGGAATATAAGAGGATGGGGCAAGGGGAGAACTGGACAACAGGGAGCGCAGTGCCTCAGATGCGGGCGTCCAACCTCGGCGGGTGCCAGACCCTTCCAGCGCGCCGGCGAGTCTGGCTCCCGGCCGAGCCCCCGGAGCCGGAAAGTTGGCGCGGCGAGGGGGCGGCCGGGCTGGCAGCGCCCCCTGCGCGGCTGGGAGGCGCCGGGCTCGGAGCCGCGCGGCGCCTTACCTTCTGGTCGACGATGGAGCAAGCCATCTCGCGGACGTGCGCCAGGCTGTAGTCCCCGGACGAGTCCTGCAGCAGCAGCACCGGCTCGCGGCTCAGACCGATCTGCAGATGGAACGAGATGCCCCCGGCCGGGGCTGCGACGGGAGCCAGGAACGGCGTGGGCCCCGGCCCCGACCCCGGGACCAGCGCGGCCGCCGCCGCCGCCGCCGCCGCCACGGGCAGCAGCGGGCTGGGCGGCCGCAGGACCGGAGGGGCGCTCATCGCTCGGCCGGGCGCGCCGAGGGCCGCGAGTCCGAACAGCCGAAAAGTTTTGCTGCCGCCGAGCCGGGAGCTTCTTTCTTCAGGAGTCGAGGCGGAAAATAAAAACTTTCCGGAAAAGTCCCCGCGCGGGGGGAGGGCGAGGGGATGAGGATCAGGAGGGGAGGGGGTGGAGGGAAAATGGCCGAGGCGGGAGGATTGCGCCGCCGGGAGCGCGGGCGGCGCGCGGGGGAGGCGCCGCCGCGCGGAGGAGCAGCAGCCGCGGTGCGCGCGGAGGGACGGGGCGGCGGGTCAGCGAGGCCAGGGCGCCGGGCGGGGGCGGGGAAGGGGGCGCGAGGGGCGGGGAAGGGGAGCTGGGGGCGGGCACTGCGGAGCCACCACCCGGCAGGCGCCGGAGCCGCAAGAGCCGCGGCCGTGCGGCCGCAGTGGCCGCAGGGTTCCTGGTCGCCGCCCCCTCCGCCCGAGGTTCCCGGGGCCTAAGCCTCCCCAGGCCGGGGCAGGACCGAGCGGCAGGGCCCGGGGCCGCCTCCGCGGGCGTGGTCCGACCCTCCCCTCCCGGGCTCCGCTCTCCGCTGGCCCGGCTGCCCGACTGCCGACGGAGGGGACGGGGCGCACCTCCTGCGACCCGCTGCCCCGGACCGCGAGCTTCACGGTCCCCACAGTCCCCGCCACCTCTTCCAAATGTCCGAGGACTACGCACTTCTACCAGTGAGGTGACCTGTGCTGGACCCAAGAATGCCCAGCCCTGCGGCTCTCCGTGGGTCTTACCTTCGGAGTGTCGAGGGAGGATGAAAATAGAGGTTCCTTGGAAACCCACGTACATCCCGGCTCCTTTTAGGAGCCCTTGGGTTTGTTGCCAAAGAGGGCAGGAGGCCAATCCACGGAAATGTATTTAAACCTGTCTCTACCTTTTTTGACTCTGACACACCCTGATCCCCAATCCCACACGCTCCACCGCAGCTACCAAGGCACCAGACCAAACACAAGTCACTGAAATCAGGATAAGGTATCTTTTGAAAGAGAAGGCATTGTCTACATAAAGAAAGGAGGAAGGTCTGAATGTAGCCTCTTTCCCTTTACCTTATTCTTTGTGTCTGATGTTTCTACTTCGGGAGCCTCAGAAACCGTTTTCTTTCCTTTGCCATCACTCTAAAGTCTGCTTTTTAGGAGTGATGCTCTCAGCCGCCACCGCCATCACTAGCGCCACCGTCAAAGTTGGGCACCATCTGCTTTAGTTTTGATAGCTGTTTCTTGTTGTTGCCTTTGTTGTTGTAGTTTTGGCGGGGGTGGGGAGGTGGGGGGGTGTGGTGTTTGGAGATGAACTCTAATCTTCTCTTCCCACCTGGGCGTACTTCACACACTGCGCAGGGGGTGTAACTGTGCAGGTAGGTGCACAGGGCCTCGATCTGCTGCCTGTCACCATCTTGGAATAAGTAATAATTTTTTTTTTCATTTTGCAGTGGGCCAGGTAAATTATGTAGCCCACTTCTCCACTTCCCTATCCTTCCCCTTATACAGCACAAGCACACACACGCGCGCGCGCGCAAACGAATATGCATATTTTATTTTGCACTCAGTTGCATTTTTTGTTTGTTTACAATATTTGTTTATTTATGTCTTGACCTCTGTTTCTGACCCAGGACATGACATTGCAAGGTGATTTTCTCTTTGAGCCTCGTTCCCAGGGTCAGTAATGGAGTCTTGAATGTCCCCCAAAACATTGTGTCATTCACTGCTCTAGAAGAGACCTGAATTTTTTCTCTCTGGATTTGATGGTCTGAGAAGGTCTATATGTGTGTTGGCAGCTTCCCTCCTAACTTACTTAAAAAGTGATTCGCTTCATCCATGGTAGAGAGTGTAATTTCCTTAATGTACCAGATTCAGCTAAGCTAGGAGAATAGTGGAATTATTCTTAATGCAATGAATGCCATTTGGAATTCTCTGAGGGTTTTTTTTTTTTTAATGTCAGAAAATGTATTTCATTTTCTTTTAAAGTTGGAATAAGTCAATTTTCCCACAATTTCCTATTACCAGAAAAAAAAAGTTTGCTGGTCAGTTTACAAGGGCCTTACAAAAAGCTAATAGTTTTGCTTGAGATTCAGGAGAAATGAAGACATTCGTGTTCTGTAGATACAGCAATGATCTATTCAGGCCTTCTTTGTGCCAGGCACTACTGGCACCAGGTGTGCAGTTGTGAGGACAGACAAGGTTCCTACCGTAACAGATCATATTAAAATGAAAAAAAGGAAAACAATAAATAAGATTATTTCTGATAATAATAATTGCAGTGAATAAAAATAATACAATAGTAATGAGTGACTTGTGGAGGGGGATGGTGGAAAAAGCACAACTTTGAACTAAGGATGAGAGAAGTTTTCACTGACTTTATATTTGAGCCAAAACATGGATGACAGAAAAGGGCCAGCCTTGAGAAGATCTGGGGGAAGTACACTCTAGGCATAGGAAACAGCTAGTGCAAAGAACTAACATAGGAATGTACTTGGCATTTTCAAGGCACAGGAACAGAGGGGCAAGTGCCTGAGATGAGGTCAGAGAGCTGGTAGAAGCCAGATCACAAAGGGTCTTGAAAGCCCATGGTAAAGGGTTTTCATTCTATTCTCAGTGCACTGTCCAACCACTGGAAGATTTTAAAGCGGGGAGTGATACAATTTAATTAGCATTTTAAAAAAATCACTCTCTGCCTCTGTGTGTAAGAGAAAAGAGTCAAAGCAGAGACACCAGGTAGGATATTAGCTGTTGTTCAGTCTAGAGACATTTATGGCTTGGACGACTCTGGTTGTAGTAGAGATACTAAAAAATGTAAAGATGCAGGATCTAATTTGGAGGCAGAACTGAAGGTCTTGTTGATGAATCAGAGGTTTATGGGGAGTGAGAGAACAGGAGAGTTGTGAAAGACTCCTAAATTTCTGAGCTTTTAGCCAGATAGTGGTGCTGATGACTGAGACCGAGAAGACAAGGAGGAAGCAAGTTTGGGGAGAAATAAGATTTCTGCTTTGACCATGTTGAGTCTGAGATGCCACTAGACATTCAACTTAGAAATAACAGCTGTAGTTGAATATTTGAGCCCAGAGTTCAGGAAAGAGAGGAGGGTCAGAAATACATTTGGAAATAATTAATGCAAAGATGTTTCAAACTGAGATTAGATGAGATCGCTACAGAGGAAGGGCTTAAGGCAGTCATCAGTTATATGAGACAGGAACTTAGATGTCCTGTATAGGAAGAAAGTAAGCTGTGGGACAAGAACTGCTTCTTATACTCTGATTTCTCAATAGTATGAAAGATTCTTGTAGGATGTTGGAAATAACTGAGAAGAAAGCAGGGGCGGGAGAAGGACTTCTAAAGAATTTTAATTCTGGAGAATTAGAATCACTTTTAAGAGGCTGGTAAATTACTGAATGCAAGGGAGTGAATAAAGGGAAACAAGAAGAAGAAAAAAAATCTCAGAACCATTGGAGCTCCCCCATAACAAGCAGAAAATGCCTATGGAGTTGGTTATTGCAATTTCAATAGTAGGCACCTGAGATCTGACTGTTTGCCAACTGCTCCCCATTTTTGCTGAGTGAAAAGAGAATGAACAACAGATAACACCTGAAAGAAACCTGACGTGCATCTCTGGTGACTTTGAAACTATACATAGAAAACTTGAAGGATTTGAAAGAATTCAGTGGTTTTAATCCCTTCTGGGTGTTTGAACTTTGGAAAAGAAAAAAAGGATGTAGAGAATGAATAGCTGTTTATATAAATTATATTCATGAATTTTGGATTTTTTTTTTACTCTTTGGCTAACATTACTGGAATAATGGACTTCTGGCAGTGTCAAGGAATACCATCTTGGAAAGTAGGTTCACTACCCTAATCAAGACTCCTTGTAAACTGATTTGAGTGTGCAGAAGTATGTGGAGGTACTTAACAATTTCCAAAGCTGAATGTCAATCCTTTAGGATGGCCTTCAAAAGAGGGCTGGATGTTGAAATAGTTTTAGATATAAGTGCATACATTTTATTTTTCTTTGTAGCTTATAAATTAACTTAGCATTTAAATTCTCGATATAAACTAGCATTTGAAGGCACTTGGAAGTCCTACAAAAGTTTTATTTCATTTAACCCACTGCTTTCTAGACATTTTTGATCTCACAACGCCTATCATTTGTTGCTGTTGTTGTTGTTGCTGCTGCTGATGTTGTTTCTATCACACGGCATACCCTAACATTTCACATGGCTAGTGTTCCACAGAACACACTTTGGGAAACGGAGTACTATACAACAAATGTAAAAGAATTTAAGTTAAAATTTGAAGGTAAAGAAGATTGCTCAGATAATTAAAAGCAGACACTTTGAAGAAGAGCATGAATGGCAAAAACGGATGCATATTTAGTGTCTAGTAGTTCACAATCAGTAATCAGAAAGAGGATTGAGAATGACCCAATTTGAATGGGAGACGGTCTGGAAGCACTATATGCTTTGTCCAGATGAAACAGACGATGGAGAAAGAAAAATGAGTAGAAAACATATGCAATTCTATGGCTGAAAGGATCCTATCTACACCTAGTACAACCATTTTACAGCCTAAAAAACTGAAGAGCAGAGAAATCATATACCAATATGGAAACTGGAAATTTGAAAGTATGGTCCCAGAATGGCCTCCTTTTTATACAATTAATCACTGAAAGTTGTGAACATGAGGATAATGGATGGATGAGATGATGGATGGATGGATGGATGGATGGATGATAGATGATTAATGTATATGATAACCATTTTATATTTTTTGTTTCCTTAAGAGTGTTCATAAATGATAGTCTGTAACACCAGGTTAAATAAAGTTAATGACACAAAACTGGCACAACAGAAAAATAATATCCTAATGGAGATATCAACTATACAGTCATCTGCCAAAATATTGTTCTGCTAAAACCTGAGAATATGACAAAATGTTGCCTTGTCTCGCCGATAATTTCATGGAAAATAAAACAGAAAAGAACTGAAATTAATTTTCACCAAGAAGGAAAACTGATTTACTCTTTAAGAAAGCAAATTTCAAAAATTCAAAGAAAAAACAAATATGATCCTAGAGTCAGAGACCCTCAAAAGGACAGGAGGCCCTCGAAGAAGCATTTAACTATAAAATTACAAATGATCTGAGTGAGCAATAAACTCAGACACCAGTGTGACTACACTTTAAGCTTTGGATGAGTACAGATCTGCAAAGAGAATGAACGAAAATAGACATAAAATATATGAGCAAGAGTAAATAAAAATAAAGGTTATTTTAAGCTAAAAACAACATGTACTAGCTATATGTGAGAGTGCCAAGTTTTTAAACATTCCCCGCCCCACCCAGAAATTAACTTATAGGCAATAATTAAATTTTTCAATTTAATTTTTACTTACGCAAGGTTAAACGTTTTAATGTGCTCGTTGATCACTTGTATGTCTTCTTTTTTTGAATATTACGTTCTAAGTTCCTCATACATTTTTATATTGGAATATTTGCTTTCTGCTTATTAATGAATAAGCGATTGTCATATATAAGGAATGTCATTCCTTTGTTATAGATAAAGGGAAATGCTTTTTGTCATTCATCTTTTAATTTTTTACGGGGTTATATCTTTAAAGCTGCTTTATAAATGTCTTTTTCTGCCTTTGTTTATTTTGCTTAGAAAGGCATTCTCTAATCTGAGATCAGAAAAATATTCATCTGTAGTTTTTACTTTCCATTATTACTCTATTATTTTGCTTTTTAAGAACTTTAATCTATCTGGGAGCTGAGTACATGTACTGATTTCTAGACCTATTTTTTTCTAAAATGTCAATTGTCTCAGCTATTGGAGGACATTTTTATTTGCTTTTATATGCATCAATGGGTTAGAAAAAATAGATCCAGCTTCCAGTGTTTAGCTTAAAATTTTTTAAAGTTTTTTTTTTTTTTAATTATTTATTTATTATTTATGGCTGTGTTGGGTCTTCATTTCTGTGTGAGGGCTTTCTCTAGTTGCGGCAAGTGGGGGCGACTCTTCATCGCGGTGCGCGGGCCTCTCATTCTCGCAGCCTCTCTTGTAGCAGAGCACAGACTCCAGACGCGCAGGCTCAGTAATTGTGGCTCACGGGCCTACTTGCTCCGTGGCATGTGGGATCTTCCCAGACCAGGGCTCGAACCCGTGTCCCCTGCATTGGCAGGCAGATTCTCAACCACTGCGCCACCAGGGAAGCCCCTAAAGTATTTTTTAACCTACATTTCTCTAATGTTTAAAGTCACGAGTGAAGTGAACTTTAAAATTTTTTGTCCAAAATGTTGATGGTTTTACTTTTTGCACACATGCAAAATACCTACATTTACATTTCTATTTTATACTATGTTCTTTTGTTAGACTTGATTCCCTAAACATCATTCCTTCCTGGACAGTAATAACTCTTGACTCTGCTGTTCTAATAAGAACTAAAATCTGCTGGCTCCAAGGTATTATAAAATGTGCTCAGGTCCCCTGTAGAAAACAGACTGAAACACTTTTTCCTTGGACTTCAGTATACTCAGAAGGCTATTGCTTAGAGTTGCCAACTCTAATTGTGCACAACAGCTTTTATCAAGTCAATCCAACTTTCAAATTCAGAAACTATTAACAGCAGCACATATATATATTTTTTAATAAAGATTCAATTTTGAGGCACATTGGTTCCAGGGATACAAACTTTTCCTCCATTCTTGTTGGATCTTACATGTTTTCATAGCCAAATATTTTCCAACTATGAATATCAAATACATCCCATCAGTTGATAATATTCCATAACCTGATTTATTCTCTTTAGTACAGGTTATTTTGTGATACTTTACATGCTATTATTCAGTACATTTTATAAAACACTGGATAAATCTTGAAAAACTAGTAAGAAAGAATAAAGGAGGTACAGTTAATCCAAAGTTGCTTTTTGGGTTCCTTCCTGGAAAAAAATATTTGTTGAGCTGAAATTTCTCGTGTGTGGTTTCTGATGCTTGATTTGGAAAGTGAACTTTTTAAGGGAAAGAATTTGGCAGATTTATTTCTTTGTGACATAACCGGGAAAAATAGTTTTAATAGTTTAAGAAAAAAATAATTTGCTTTTCTTGGCTTAGAAAAATTTTAAATGGCATTATTTCTAAAATTCATTTATTGTAAAATTCATATTCCACTAGGATGAAAGTCTGCATAATTAAAATGAGGTCATTTATATGGAATTAAAGCCATATTTTATCTAATTATCATGCTGCATTTTCTTTATCAATTCTTTTCCTCCAACATATCATCCTAAAAAATCATATCATTGCAACCACAGTAAACCTTCTTACCCATACTTTACTATTTTTAAACCGAATTTACACATTTGATCTCACATACATTCGAAGTAAAAATCTCTACCTCATACAGCTCAAAGTAGAATATTTACTTCTTGAATTAAATATTAATTTTGTGTTTATTTTAATTATATAAATCCTTTATATTTATATGATATTATACATACTTTTTATACATATATTTTGTTTTGTTCAATAAGTTTGTCATCCAGACTGTCTAGGAAAATTGGAGTCCTCATAAACTGAAAAAATCATTGTTTTTTAGACTTATTTCAGAATATATTCAAGAAAAGAATTACGTACTTACTCTTTTAGATAAAGGAAGAACATTCTAGAGTGCCTTAACCTTTGCACTTTGCTGCTGTGGTTGAATGCTGAAGTCGACAAGTGTAGATAATTAGATTTGAATGCTTCTTTAGTTTGTCCATGCCACAGCAGTCCTATCACTTGCAAGCACATCTTTGTCTTCTCTTTATTTTATTTCAGTACATATCCATCTACATCTAACCTTGTAAGTTGAACTTTAAAAAAATTTAGTTATTGAAATATATTTCACTTGCTTTGGAGAAATACAACAATTTAAGTCACCTATGAGGAAGATTCATTTTAACCTTTATTTCCTTTACCAATATTTTCTTTGCTTTTATATAAAATTTTAAATACTTCATAATTAAATGATGAATGGATTTACATGGTTTTAATTTATGATATATCACCTGCATCTTTTCAAAAAACAACGAAGCCATATCAATGATTAGAAACATTTTTATTAAAACAAAGTAGCGCAAATATCTCAACTAATATCCACGAGTTCCGCTGAAACATTTAGCTCTAACCCTCCTCAGTCAATACAAAAGAAGGAAAACAATGTATTTTCTAATTCTTATTGTCTGATTTTAAACACAAATTTTAAATAAAATTATCACAAGTGTCCATATTACACAAGACAGAGAAAAACACTTGATTTAGAACCGGAGCTTCCTGAGGGCAAGACTCTTGTTTTACTCACCTTCTGCCCCTTAGCACCCAAATACAGCAAATGTTTATTAATGTGCTTTTTTGAATAAAACTGTTCAACTACAGTTAGAAGATTAAAAATTTGCAAGTATTGTTTTTCAAGATAATAGTCATATGTATCCACCCTGCTCAAAAGTTCAAGTCACAGAAACCAACTCTAAATCAGACAGACATTTCTTTGAGGGACTCAGTTAATAAAGTTCAGATAAATTCGATTCTTGTGATGTAGTCTGACATAGTTAGCTCCCCTGGTCTGATATGCTTATAGCACTTTCTTAGGGCTATTGCTATAGTATCTATCACATTATATGGATTTTACTTGCATCGTATCCCTGTGGGAACCATTTTGTAATCATTTCAACATAGCCCTCCTCAAGTGTCTCCAGAATCAATTGTTAAACCTGATATAGAATAGATGCTGATACTTGGTAATAGTTCAATAATTGTTTATTGAAGGAGTCAATGACGAGTCTAAAACGCCTTAAAAAGATGGACTGCATAATCTAATGGCCTAGCTTTCCCCCAAATCAATTACTTCAGCTGTGCTTCTATTTTGGAATAACATGCATTGTTCTTTTGCTGATTATAAAAGTAATATGTGTTAATTTAGAAAATCTGGAAAAAACAAAAATCTAAAAAAAAAATAATCTATCAGCTCCTAACTCAGAGTTAATGTTAATCTTCTATTTCTCCTATGTGAGCGTGTGTATGGAGTAATATAAATAAAATATTGTTTGTTAAATCTGATTTTAAACTTAATATACCAAAGTATTTTTCTGAAGTCATTAAATGTTCTTCAGAAACATCATTTGGAATGGCTGCAGAGTATTCTAGAATAAGGTTTGTGTCTTGCTTTTGTGACATTTATTTTTGTTTTTGCTAGGACACTTTAAAAAATGTGAATAATAGCACTATTGCTTGGGCAATAAAGATATTCATAAATTGAAATATAGATATAGAAATGCAGCTGCATGAAAAAAAACATAAATAAGACTAATAAATTCTGGGAGGAACTGGCTCTGCTAACAAGGATAATATCTAGAGGCTTTTAATTAAAATAGAATCATTTTAAAATGCACAAAATTTCAAAGAATTCATAACGGTGAAATACATTAAGTTGACATAAAATCTGAAAAACCATTTTTTTTAAATCAGCAAGACACTTTGTAGGTTTTTAAATTGAATAATCAAATCAAATTTGACACCTCAGGAGAACATCAGTTCTGCTGTCAGGAATCAAAACAGTGACGTATGCTACATTTAGAAAGTAAGTGATAGAATATATTTTTTTTTACTGTATTTTATTATGACAGAAATTAATTAACTTCATGAAATATCATTGACAAGTGAAATTGTAAAATATTTGCTTTGCTACTTTCCAACTATACTTTTTGTTAATTGGCTAGAAATATAAGTGCCAATCTAATTTTCTTAATGCTAAAGTATAATACTTTAAAAATTATAAGCACATGGTTCAAAAGTAGATGGAATAAAGGATGTTTAAAATTGATTTTTAAAACCTAGTAAAACTATGTTTAAAAAAACTTCTATTTTAACAAACCAATCCCGTTTTCAAGATTACAAAGCCATAGATTATTGGTTAATGATACAATTGAAATCATCTAGTTTTTAGTTAAAAAAAAATAATTAAGCAACTTTATTCTATTGGGCCTATAAAATTTGCTTGGCTTGTCCCCAAATTATGTCAGTACAGTATTTCTAACTGACCTATGTTCTTAGTTACTGTTAAACTGTATATTTGTGGAGCACTTTGACAGCCCACAGCCTTGAAATAACCTGAGGAAAGGTAGCTTCTTTTGAACAAATATGTCACATACACACACATACACATACATTCCACTGTACTGTATTAGCAAAACTAAAACTATGGTCATTAGCATAATCTCAAAATCTTAACTTAAAGAATTTACTTTTTAATGGCAGAATGGTGAATGTAGTTGTTACTGGCTAAATTGTGTCCCCACTAAAATCCCTATATTGCAGCCCGAACCCCAAGGACCTCAGGATGTGGTTGTATTTAGACATAGGGCCTTTAAGTTAAAAATGAAGCCTTTAGGGTAGCCTCTACTCCAGTCTGACTGGAGGAGGAGATTAAGACACATAGAAAGACTGTGGAGCATTCATGCCCAGAGGTACAACCATGTGAAGAGGCAGCAAGGGAATAGTCATCTGCCTCCAGAACTGTGAGAAAATAAATTCCTATTGCTTAAGCCATCCAGGCTACGGTATTTTGTTATGCTAGCCCTAGCAAGCTAACACAGTCACATATAATATGTTAGGGTAGAATGAATGTATTTCAGTATACGTACAGAGCCAAAAGACAAAGGTCTATTTTCTTGGACCACTAGACATAGAGTACAATAGCCTCTCTTTCTGATGTTTGACCTTCTTTAGTTTCATAAGAAAAGTGTGGGAGGGGAGCATATTACTGAAAAATGGCAAGGAAAAATATGAAATTGCTTAATAAGATAATATAACCCTGAACTTAACAATTCATAGAAAACTAGGATAATAGATTCTTTTTATTTATTTTTTCTTTTTTTTAATTGAATGTAAGACTCTTTAAATTCTATAGCACTTTACAATTTTCAAAGGTTTCACACACATGGTTTCACATGATCCCATAACCCTTTTTCCCTCTATCTCCATATTGCCTCTCCCCACTGGTAACTACCAGTTTTTTCTCTGTATCTGTGAGTCTGCGTCTTTTTTTTTTAATTCACTAGTTTGTTGTATTTTTTAGATTCCACATGTAAGTGATATCATAGAGTAGTTGTCTTCCTCCAAGTCCATCCATGTTGCTGCAAATGGCAGAATTTCATTCTTTTTATGGTTGAGTAGTATATATATACCACATCTTCTTTATCCATTCATCTGTTGATGAATGCTTAGGTTGCTTCCACACTTTGGCAATTGTAAATAATACTTCTAGGAACACTGGGGTGCATGTATCTTTTTGAATTAGTGTTTTTGGTTTTTTGGATATGTACCCAGGAATGGAATTACTGGGTCATATGGTAGTTCTATTTTTAGTTTTTTGAGAAACTTCCAGACTGTTTTCCACAGTGGTTGCACCAATTTACATTCCCACCAATAGTGTACGAGGGTTCCCTTTTCAGATCCTTGCCAACATTTGTTATTTGTGTTCTTTTCGATGACAGCCGTTCTGACCAGTGTGAGGTGATATCTTACTATGTTTTTGATTTGCGTTTCCCTGATGATTAGCAACGTTGAGCATCTTTTTATGTGCCTGTTGGCCATCTGCATTTCCTCTTTGGAAAAATGTCTACTCAGTTCTTCTGCCCATTTTTAATTGGGTTGTTTGGTTTTTTGATGTTGAGTTGTAAGAGCTATTTATCATTTGCAAATATCAGAAGCTGGAGGAATCATGCTCCCCGTCTTCAGAGTATACTACAAAGCTACAGCCATCAAAACAGTGTGGTACTGTTTTGGCACAAAAACAGACACATAGATCAATGGAACAAGATAGAAAGCCCAGAAATAAACCCATGAACTTATGGTCAATTCATCTATGATAAATGAGGCAAGAATATACAAAGGAGAAAAGACAGTCTCTTTAATAAGTGGTGCTGGGAAAACTGGACAGCTATATGTAAAAGAATAAAAGTAGAACCTTCTCTAATACCATATACAAAAATAAACTCAAAATGAATTAAAGACCTAAAGGTAGTGATAAGACTGGATACTATAAAACTCCTAGAGAAAAACACAGGCAGGAGACTCTTTGACATACATCACAGCAATATTTTTTTGGATCTGCCTCCTAAAGCAAAGGAAACAAAAGCAAAAAGAGAACAAAACAAAACATCAACAAAACAAAAAGAGAAGCTACTGAATAGAATAATAGGCTCTTTATAATCAAATCAATTTTGCTGTTTTTGATATCAATCTTGATTGTTACTATAATTACAAATTGTATAAAAATTTATACTTGAGGGAATGAATATTTTTCAGGATTTAAAAAGTGCTTTAAATAAAATATAAATAATGGAAACAATTTTCATGTGGTATTTTATATCTTTAAAAAGGGATACTGGCTGGTCTTATTTGTAGAATTTTAGAGGTAGAAGTGGTATTACAGACCATCTTATCCAATCGCTTCATTTTAGAGGTGAAAAAAGGAATTCTCCAAATAGTATAAGTTAGTAGAAGAGCCAGGCAAGAAATGGGTCAAGTGCTTTCATTGCACCAGTGGTCTGCGATCTGAATTTGACTGTGTACCCCATTAGTAAAAGTTTAGTATGTACCTTCTATGTATGTGTTTGTATACTTACTTGTAATTTAACATACGTATAATTATATTAATGTTATATGATTGGTGTAAAATATATACAAATATAGAAATTCAAAAGAGCATTTACAAACGGGACTTCCAGGTCTGGATAACATGAAGCAGATACACTTATTCCATAGTTTTCCTGTTACGACTAAAAACCCTGCACACTGTATATTAGTGAAACAAAGGGGGACTCTGAAAAGTAGGGAGTAGAAGACAGGCCAACTAGGGATTTTGAGACCTAAGAAATAACACAAAATTAAGTTCACTGTGTTTTATTTTTGCCTCATATGTCTGGACTGGGTGCTAGAGAGGCCAACAGCCTGGAAATACCAACAGATATAAACAAAAAAGCCCTAAGGAAAGCCTGCTTTCTGTAGCCAAAGGACCAGGAAAGGGGAAGCCCAGTAAGACAGAAAACTTTGAGATAATAACTACCTTATTCCAGCCTAACGCCATGGGAAAAACTGTGATCCACACCCACCATCAAAGGCTGAGCAAGAAGCCTAGACTTCAACTCTCATCAACCCCCCGGAACAAGCACCACACCCAGCACACATAAAATACCCCACCATTCTTCCCCTGGGATAATATCAGAGAAAGCCAAGTGCGGAGCTTGGACTTTCAATCCTTCTAGCTGCCAACAATCACCTATCGGTAGAGAGCACATGGTGAGTCTAGACTTCCACACCCTCTGAATGGTAACGAGGCAGCCCTTCCCCTATCATTAGAGTGGTGCTAGCAGAAGCCTAGTGGAGAGTCTGGAATTCCACACCCACCCAGCAATGAGGTAAGCCTCCTCACTTTAGTGACAATGGAGACAGACCAGGGAATTGGACTTCCACCTCCACCTGACAGTAATTACCTTGCCTCTCCCTCTTCTCACACAGTGTCAGAGGAGACGTGCTAAAATAGAAGATTTAAATAAGATCCAGTGTATACTAATACAATATCCAAAATGTCCAGGATACAACTGAAAATCACTCTCATAGCAAGAATCAGGAAATTCTAACTTGAATGAGAGAAGAAAATCAACAGATGTCAAAGGTGTTGGAGTTATCTGACAATGATTTTTAAGTGAGACATTATAAAAATGTTTCAATGAACAATTACAAACATGCTTGAAACAAAATAAAAAATAGACTCAAAAATAGAAAGCTTTAACAAAAAAAGAACAACAAAAAGGAAGGAGGAGGATGAGGAGAAATAAAGACAAAACAAATAACAATTTTACAACTGAAAGAAACAATAACTGAATATCCAGTAAAATCTCACGGAATGAGCTTAACAGAATGAAAAGGTCAGGGGAAAGAACTGGTGAACTTGAAGATAGAACAATAGAAATTACCCAGTCTAAACCAGAGAAAAAATAAACTGAAACAAATAAATAAATAAACAGAGTCTAAGCTATCCAACGGAAAGAGATGAAGCTCCAACATTTATACCATTGGAGTCACACAAGGAGAGAAGAAAGAGGATGGATCTTAAAAAGTATTCAAAGAGATAATGGCTGAACATTTTCTAAATTTGGCAAAAGATATAAACCTACAAATTCAAGAAGTTGAGTAAATCCCTAACAGGATAAACCCAATGAATTCCATACCAAGATACATCATAATCAAACATCTGAAAACTAAAGATAAAGAAAAGATCCTGAAAGCAGCCAGAGAAAAATGACAACTCACCTCTAGAAGAAAAACAATTCAAATGACAGTGGGCTCTCATCAGAAGCCATGGAAGCTAGAAGAAAGAGGCACAATATTGTTTAAGTACTGAAGGAAAAGATCTGTCAACCCAGAGTTCTATGTCCAATGAAAATATCCTTTAGGAAAAAACGGGAAATAAAGACATTCTCAGATGAAGGGAAACTAAAGAGAATTTTTTGCCAGCAGACTTACCCTAAATGAATGGTTAAGGGAAATTGTTGCAATTGAAAGGAAATAATAAAAGAAGAAAACCTGGAACATAAACAAGGAAGAAAGAGCAAGGGAAAAATAAATACATAGATAAATTCAATAGACTTTCTCCTCCTCTTGAGGTTTTAAAATTAGATTTGTAATTCAAAGAAACATTATAAAATTGTATGATATCGTTCTCAGTCTATATAGAGGAAATAGTTAAGGCAATTATATTATAAATGGTGGAAGGTAAGGGGAGTTAAAAGAAGATAAGGTTACTACACTTCACTCAAATGAATAAAATGTTGATATCAGTATATTGTAGTAAGTTATGTATGTATAATGTAAAACCTAATGCAATCACTAAAAAATATACAAATATATACACTCAAACACACTACCGATAAATCAAAATAAAATTATTTTTTAAAAGTTTAGGTAACACACAGGAAGGCAGGAATAAAAGTAGAAAAGAAAAACAGCAGGGATAAACAGAAAATAAGAAATAAAACAGCAAATGTAAACTCTAATACATCAATAATTACCTTAAATGTAGATCATCTAAAATATACTAATTAAAAGGCAGAGATTGGCAGGGTAGATTAAAAATCATGACTCAGTATAGGCTTTCTACAAAAATGACTTCAAATATAACACTATAGAAAAATTTAAAGTAAAAGGATGGAAAAGATATCCTATTCAAACATTAATGAAAAGAAAGCATGCGTGACTATATTGATATCAGATAATGTAGACTTCAGAGTGAAAAAATTTCCCAGGGACAGAGAGGGACATTACATAATGATAATAAGGTCAATCCACCAAAAAGACATAGCAATCCTAAATGTAGAGACCCTAAACATCAGAACTGCAAAATGAGTGGGATGGGGGGACTGATCAAAGTAAAAAGAGAAATAGACAAATTCACACTAAGAGAGTTGGAGATGTCAATATCCCACTCTTAACAAATGATAGAACAACTAGGCAGAAAATCAGCAAGTATGTAAAAGAAATAAACAACACCATCAACCATCAACATTGAATTCACAGTTATAACACACTCTACTCAACAAGAACAGAATACACATTCTTTTAAAACACTCATAGGGCATTTAACAAGATATACCATATCCTGGGCCATAAACAAATCTCAACAAACTTAAAAGAAGTGAAATCATACAGAATGTGTTCTCTGATACAGTGGAATCAAACTAGAAATCAATTCCAGAACAATGACAGGAAAAATTCACAACACTTGGAAACTAAACAACACACTTCTAAGTAAACAGTGGGCTGAAGAGGAAGTCTTAAGGGAGATCAAGAAATATACTGATCTAAATGAAAAAAATACAACATCTAACAATTTGTGGGATGCAGCTAAAGCAATGCTGGGAGAGAAATTTATAGCACTAAAGGTATACATTAGAGAAGAGGAAAATCTCAAATCAATAATCTAAATTCCCACCTCAAGAGCCTAGAAAAAGAAGAACATAAACCCAAGGCAAGCAAAAGGAAGGAAATAATAAAAAGCAGACATTAATAAAATTGAAAACAGAAAAATAGAGAAAATCAACGAAATAAAATTCATTCAGCTTCTTAAAGAGCTGAATTTTATTTTTCAATAAAATTGAAAAAAAAAACTCTAGTAAAACTGACAAAAAAAAGGAGAGAAGACACAAATTTCTGATATCAGGAATGAAGCAGGGGATATCACTACAAAACCCTGCAGACCTCAAAATGAGAAGGGAATGCTATAGTGAACTTTACACACATAAATTTGACAACTTAGATGAAATGGAGCATTTCTTTAAAAGCATAAATACCACAACTCAATAATGAATAGATAATTGAATCATCTTTGACTATTAAGGAAATTACAGTAAATCCATAACTTTAAAAGTTCTTAGATATGACACCAAAAGCCTGACTGTCTCAGTCATTCCAGGCTGCTGTAACAGAATACCATAAACTGGGTGGCTTAAACAGCAGAGATTTATTTCTGATAGTTCTGGAGGCTGGGAAGTTGAAGATCAGGTTGAGTTCTGGTGAGAAAAAAATCTAGATAATTAACTGGTACTACTAATGTTGGTCGTGATGGGGAATAGGGAGAGGGGACAAGTTATAAGTTAAAGCAGGGAGGGTGGCCAAAGTCAAGCATCTAAGAGAAGCCCTGAAATTTGCTGAAATTTTTGCCCCCCCAAATTAAGAATTCCTATATATTAAAGAGTGAGAAATGGAATGTATTTGTCACATTTTTGCCAACTTCAAATCTAAGATGTAAAAGAAGTTTATCTCAGATCTGGAGACCTCAGGAAGTTCTTTTCCATAAGTTTTTTTGTGCCTCTGTCCTTTAATGGAGGTTTCCTCCACAAGGTAATAAAGCTCACTGTTAGCCATGTTCTCTTTTTTCTGAGAAGGTACTCTATTCATTTCTTAAATTTATGACTGTGAGCTCATGGATTCTTATTTCTTTATGGTATTGAAATATTTTATTATTATTTATTTTGATGCTGAAATTTTCCTGTACTTGGCCAGTGAGCCCTTTCCAGCTGACTTCTGTGTCCTTATGATGTACCCCGATCATTGACTAGTCTTACCTTCTGGCACAAAAAGATATCCCAGGCTCACGTTGTCCTCCATCTTCAGCCCTGGAGTCAGTCATTTCCCCAAGAGGCCCTGGTTCCTTTAGTGGAGGATAAGTTACCAGAAACCAAGATCAGGGCCCTGCCTAGTAGTGCCCATTGCTACTGATGGGTCATTCCTTCTAGTCCCTCTCAGCAGATGGAGCTAGGAAATACACGTATGTATATATTTATATATACATGAATGTATGCACATTAATACTTCTGTAACTATTTTTATATCCATCTGTATATATTATAAAACAAGGAGTTCACAGTGATATTGTATCTCCAACTGTAATCCACTTTTCTAGCATTCAGGGTTTTCTAGCCTTCCCCTTTTTTGAGTTTGTTAATATACTCTTCAACATGAGAAACTTGGTTCCCATCATCCTCAGTATTTTTATTCATTTGCTCAAGTAATTTACCTATTTTTTCAAGTAACCAATCTCTCAACAATGCTGGCCCACCCTCCACCTCCACACAGTGCCACCAACACCATTCTGTGTCCTTGGTCACTAAGCCTGCTGGCCTGTATCTCTGTGTACCCTCCCACCCCTCTTCATTGCCTGCAATCATACCTGCAAAGCTTGCTGGCTCATGCCCTCACCCTCTTCCCCTTCCTCAAGTTTCACATCCTTATCACTGGCCTGTACTTACATGTAGCTCCACTCTCTCTTACTGCCCCATATCCCCAGCTACTGTGTAACTTCAGCAATTTCATTGCTCTTCCTTCTTTCCAAATGTTTAACATTTCCTTCTGGTATCATTTCCCTCCTATCTAAAGAGCTTCCTTTAACAATTCTTTTAGAGCAAGTCTATTGCCTACATTTGAATTTTCTTAGTCTTCCTTCACTGGAGACTATCTTTATTTACCTTAATTCCTGAAGGACATTTTCACTAGATACAGAAGTCTGGCTTGACAGATGGGGCAGTGTGAGTCATTGCTCCTCTTTTGCCTGAGTGGTGTCAGTGAAGGCCAGCAAGAAGCTGAATGTACACATCCAGCCAACCCTTGGGCTATACCTCACCAGGGGATTATCTTCTAAAAGAAGATAAAATAGTATCCAATATGGCCAGGATACAATAGAAAATCACTCATCATGCCAGGAAAATCACATGAATGAGAAAAAATGATCAATAGATTCCAATACTGAGGAGAATCAGATACTGGAATTATCTGACAAGAATTTTAAAGCAACCATTATAAAAATGTTTCAACAAGCTATTATAAATTTTGTTGGAACAAATGAAAAGACAGACAATCTCAGCAAAGAAATAAACGTTATTTAAAAAACCACATGGAAAGTATAGAACTGAAGAATGCAATATCAGAAATAAAAACTTACTTGAAGGGCTCAGTAGTAGAGTGGAGATCAGAGAGGCTAGAATCAGTGGACTTGAGGACAGATCAAGAGAATTTATGTTGAACAACAAAGAGAAGATAGACTGAAGAAATAATAAAGTTTCAGAGACTGATGGGACAATACAAAAGAGCTACTATTTGAATCACCCGATTTCCAGAAAGAGACAATGGAACTAAAAAAGTATTCAAAGAAATAATGGCTGAAAATTTCCAAAACTTGGTGAAATACATAAACCTACAGATTCAAGAAGCTGAGTGAACTCCAGATAATATAAAACCAAAGAATTTCATACCAAGACATAATAATAAAATGGAAAATTTAGTCCCTAACATGTCAAAAGTTACATTAAATATAAATGGTCTAAATATACCAATTAAAAACCAGACACTGGCAATCATTTGCACCCACATAAGTCTTCAATTAAGTAAGGACAGTCTCTGGAGAGCATCCATTTTCTTCTGGTGATTGTGGAATTGGCAGTGCCATAGGCAGTTTCTCCCTTGGGACTGTTTTTAAAGCAGTTCAGAAGTTGGCAGTAGGCTATGGGTAGTGTTCTGGTGAGGCTATCCTGTTTCTTCCTCTAGGCCTCTCAATGACTAAAAAAGCTATCTAGTATCTTTAATAAATGCCTTTTCTGCTTAAATTAAATGGAATGAATGTTGTTGCTTGCAACTAAGATTGTTAACAATAGAATACTTTGTATCAGAAGTGCAAGGAACCCTCAAGGAAATGGATATCTGGGATTCATTATCTGGCAGGTTGAGAGTGAAAGCTCTGAGTCCAGTGAGTCTTAGAGAGAAGAGCACTGGTACCCAGCGCATACTGTAATGAAACAGTTGATTATTTTATCATCTGTGCTATTGGTCCCCTGGAATAAAGTGACTATTAAAGGCAAGGAATGGGAAGAATGAATGGTCACTGCCTTAGAACAGTATAATGGGCATGAAGAATGCAAGAGCTTTAGGGTGAGTCAACTACTTCTAAATGTGCTGAGCTTTGAAAGAAAGGAAATGACAAGCTTACAGTTTAAATTTTTCAACTCAAGAAACTAAAAAAGCCAGGGTGACAAAATGATTACCCTAAAATTAGCTCTCAACTCTGCAGGGCTGATGAAACTAAAAATTAGATGCATAGTCTAATCCTGTGGCTTATGAATTACGTCTGTTGAATTCAGTTGGTATCATGTCTCTTGTTGAAAGTTAAGACATTGAAATCCCAATCGTAATTGGAACAAATGGGAAAACCCTGAAAACTCAGAGCATCTTGAATACTTTAAGTTACTAAACATCCCTTACTGGAAGAAATAGCTTTTTCACCACTGTTTAATGAGCTTTTCCTGCCCTCTTTGAAAATTATGTAGGCACATTGCCTGGGGCAGTTACCTTGCAAGGTAGTGTAACTTTCCTCACAACCTATTCCTGATACCCTTCAATGCCTTAGGCTCATAACTAGTGTCAGAGTATAGCATGCTCCAAGATGCCACTGCAAAATCAAACCCATGAATAAAAAGCTTATACACCAAAAAGAATGCCGTATATTGCCAAATTATATTGCCAAAGACCTGCAGGAGTATATGTGGGAATGGATTCTGAGATTCTGAATCAGAACAAACGGAATATAATTACCTGTTGAGGCAAAGTTTCAGATACGGGTTTCGAAAAAGGAAAGTATGAGATTAAAAAAAAAAACAGACAAAAGACACAACCATCTTTGAAAAGTATGCAGTGTCTACTCTCTGCAAGCTGAAAACAATGGTGAGACATGCTGCCATTAATATGAGCCTCATTAGCAGCACTTAACCCACATAATGATAATCAGAGTCATCTGACACACATCACTTTGCCTTGCTGATTGATTAGGAGATCCTCAGCTCTGAAAAAGTTATGCACTCACTAAAGTCCCCCTTTATCTGTATAAGCAAGACAAACAAACAAACAACAGCAACAACTCCATCCAGAAAACAGAGTCCAGAATTGAGCCTCCATGCCATGGCTCCCTCAGTCAATTCACAGCACAGAATTTCTTAATGTAGAGTAGGCTGGGAATTCTTGAGGATGAACCCTATGACAACACTGTCAGATTGGGTTCCTTCAGAAGTAGACTTGAAGTGAGGATTCCTGCCCAAGTGACGTATTTAAAAAGTGCTCCTAAGGGAAGCCAGGAAGGGAGTTGGGAGGCTGGACCTGGAAGAGAAACAGCCTCAGCCCGACCCTGAGGGATCTCTGGAGCATAAACTGGACCTCAGAGTTTGTTCCAACTCAGGGCAAGGGAGATGAGCTTCAGCTCCCTCAAAAATGAAGGTTTGTATCACCCTACAAGGTAAAGAACCGTAACCAACTAAGATTTGGTTGAGGGAAAAGGGAACTTGGAATGTGTAGTGAAAGCACAGAGTTGTAAATATCAACTACAGCCTTATGATTAGTTTCAAAAAAGGAGGATGCTTGCAGACACATTTTAGTTTTTGATGGTCATATATAAACTTATAACATTTTCCATGCCCCACCTTTCCCAATGTTATTATATTTTAGTCCATAAGTTAGAAAGTGCATCAAGGGCTTCCCTGGTGGTGCAGTGGTTGAGAATCTGCCTGCCAATGCAGGGGACACGGGTTCGAGCCCTGGTCTGGGAAGATCCCACATGCCACGGAGCAACTGGGCCCGTGAGCCACAATTACTGAGCCTGCGCGTCTGGAGCCTGTGCTCCGCAACAAGAGAGGCCGCGATGGTGAGAGGCCCGCACACCGCGATGAAGAGTGGTCCCCACTTGCCGCAACTAGAGAAAGCCCTCGCACAGAAACGAAGACTCATCACAGTCATAAATAAATAAATAAATAAATAAAAGAACGTGAATTTCTTTTAAAAAAAAAAAAACATGTTGTTGCTTTCTATTAAAAAAAAAAAAAAAAAAAAAAAAAAGAAAGTGCATCAAGACCGAGTTGTGAATACGGTATTCCCCACTTAACCGAGGGATACCTTCCAAGACCCCCAGTGGATGCCTGAAACTGCAGACAGTATCGCACCCTATACATACTATTTTTTTCCTCTCCATACATACACATCAATGATAAAGTTTAATTTCTAAGTTAGGCTCAGTAAGAGAGTAACAACAATAACAATATAGAACAATTATAACAATATACTGTAATAAAAGTTACGTCAATGTGGTCTCTCTCAAAATATCTTATACAAATTTAACGCCTTTTCCATCTTAATGAAGCACTTATCACGAACTGTAGCTGTAACTTTTGAGTTTGAGGTGTAACAGCAAGATTAGCATAAATTACTTCTTCACAATTTCATGGATAAAAGATTTGCTCTTACCATAGGTCTTAGCAAGCTCAGCATACAATTTTTTTTCTTTCCTTACTAATTCAAGAAGTTCATCTTTTCACTTAAAGGAAGCACTTAACAGCTTCTCTTTGGCATGTCCAAATTGCCAGCATCACTATTCTTGCAGTTTGGGGCCCTTATGAAGTAAAATTAGGGTTAACTGGAAATAGGCATTGTGATACCAAACTGGAGAAGGCTACTAAGTGACTAATAGGTCAGATACACTGGACAAAGTGATGGTTCACATCGTGGGCAGGATGGATCGGGAAGGCATGAGATCTCATCACACTACTCAGAATGGCATTTGATTTTAAACTTATAAATTGTTTATTTCTGGAATTTTCCATTTGATGTATTAGGACTGAGGTTGACCATGGATAACAGAAACTGTGAAAAGTGCAGCTGAGGTTAAGGGGGGACTACTGTACACCAGAGGAGGAAAGGACAGCACCTAAATCTCCAACTTGGAGCTGGATTGAGAAGAATTTGGGCAGTCCTTTCAGGAAAAGAGTAAGAATATTTAAAGTATAATCGATATTTACAGAATATTAGGTTGTAGAATATTGCTGCTGTGTTCTTTATAAGTTTAATATGGTAGAAAAAATGTATACTGATGTTTGTCAACTGAAAGATGGACTGAGATAGATATTTCTCATATATGTCTGCTTTCAAATAAATTTTAAACACCCACGTTGCATTTTGATATTTTGCCACAATCTTAACCTTTTTTTTTTTTTTTTAATCCTAAAGGTCCTAGGGAGTCTAATAGCTAGGGTGGGACACATGGCCATGGTTCCATCGATCAGAAACATTCATGGAAGACAATGATTCAGAAGTGAACTATCTGAAAAGTCTGTGTGGTGATTTTGTTTCTTACTGCAGGTAGTGCTATCATTCTTCAGATACTGGTGACATACTTCTCATCAGGGTGTGTTCCTCTGGGTGTGTTCTCTCTGGGTGTGTTCCTGTTCATTGTTTCTGTGAGCTTGTATAGTTTCTTTATCTCTTCCTCCTTTCCTTCATGTCTTTTCTGTAAATTAGCTGGAGTGGATTCTCTTGTTTGCAATTAAGAACTTTAATAATACCCTATAAAATACATACTTTTGGAGCTCATCTTCAAGAACATGTGGTATTGAATGGGAGAAATAAAGGACTTCTAAAACCTCTCCTTTGTTTGATCTTTTCTATAGCACTCTCTAAATTCATTTCTTTAATTGCTAATCTTATATAAAATGAGATTTCAGAGGTATCCACAACTTTTTCCCTGTGGGGCTTTTTTGGAGGAAAGGTAAGATGGAATACTCTCTGTCTTTCTTGGCATTGCTTGTTTTTCCAAGTAAATATTAGACAGCAATGTGAAGTCCCGGCTAGAGCAATCATCACCTCCTTTAGCCTTCTTGTAATACATATAGGAAGAATGGAGGAAGCAAAAACATTACAGAAAATGCAAACAAACTGGCTTTTAAAAATAACAACTTAGGAAAATTTTTGTAAATCCACTAAGGGTGATCATGGAATCAGGTCATATGATCATAGAATAAAGAAAATAAAGGGAAAGAGAAGAACTCCAGAGAACAGAGGAAGCTGATTGACCCACTGTAGCAGATTAAGGAAGGCCACAAATTTTTTGACAAGTCTCTCATTGCTTTTATCAGTAAAGTATGGTGGAAATGATGCTATGCCGGATTTGGGCCTAGCCTTTAAGAGAACTCTATTTCCATTTCCCTACCTCTTGGTGCCTCACGCTACTCTGTAAGAAGTCTGCCTATCTGAAGCCATCATGCTATGAGGAAGTCCAAAATAGCCATATGAAGAGGCAATGGATCATGAGAGAGAGAGGTTGAAATTCTGGCTTGGTGTCTAGCTATTTCAGCTCCCAACCATTAGAGTGTCAGTGTCATTCAGGATGAGGCCCTAGACCAATAGGCACATGAAAAGATGCTCATCATCGCTAATTACTAGAGAAATGCAAATCAAAACTACAATGAGATATCACCTCACACCAGTCAGAATGGCCATCATTAAAAAGTCTACAAATAACAAATGCTGGAGAGGATGTGGAGAAAAGGCAACCGTCCTACATTGTTGGTGGGAATGTAAATTGGTGGAGTCACTATGAAGAACAGTATGGAGGTTCCTCAAAAAATTAAAAATAGAGTTGCCATATGATCCAGCAATCCCACTCCTGGGCATATACCCAGACAAAACTATAATTTGAAAAGATAATGCACCCCTATATTCACAGCAGCACTATTCACAATAGCCAAGACATGGAAACAACCTGAATGTCCATCGACAGATGAATGGATAAAGAAGATGTGGTATATATACACAATGGGACATTACTCAGCCATAAAAAAGAATGAAATAATGCCATTTGCAGCAACATGGATGAACTTAGAGATCATCATACTAAGTGAGGTAAGTCAGACAAAGACAGATACCACATGATATCACTTACATGCGGGATCTAAAATATGACACAAATGAACCTACCTACAAAACAGACACAGACTCACAGACATAGAGAACAAACTTGTGGTTGCCAAGGGGGGGGGGGTGGGTGGGGAGGGAAGGATTGGGAGTTTGGGATTAGCAGATGCAAACTAGTATATATAGGATGGATAAACAACAAGGTCCTACTGTATAGCACAGGGAACTATATACCATATCCTGTGATAAATCATAATGGAAAAGAATAAAGAATATATATATATATGTATAACTGAATCACTCTGCTGTATAGCAGAAATTAATACAACATTGTATATTAACTATACTTCAATAAAATTAAATTTTTTAAAAAATGAGGCCCTAGACATCGTGGTTGAGAAGAAAACCACCTCTTTTGTGCCTGTCCAAAATCCTGACCCACAGAATCATGAAACAAAATAAGAACAAATTGGGTTTTTTTTAATCATCAAGTTCTGGAGCACTTTGTTATGCAGCAACAGGTAACCAGAACACCATGCCATCTTCATTTATTTTTTCAGTAATTTATATATGCTAAGTACTATTTGGTATATCAATCTCTGAGCTTAAAATATATTGGAATAAATTCCTCTTAAACTGGCTTTTTTCCCCATTTTATGAAGAACAAAAATGTTTCAAATATCACCAGAGTAGATTGTTTGCAATTAATAATGGAAAAGGGTAAATAAGGACAGAAATTTGGAGTTTGGAGGAAGGAAAGTTGGAACAAGTCAAGGGGTTCCTTTAGTGATTTGTAGAAACTCTTTCCCCAGAGACAAGCAAGGAGGGTTGCTAGTGACGGTGGAGAGACATGGCAAGAGTGCCTTTTAGTCCAAGGGACACAAAGGAGCACTGAGTAGAGGATGATGGTAAAGGCAGAATGAACCATGAGGTGCACAACCAGGGGAGTTAAAGCAGACAAATAAACAATCAAACAGCAATAGGATGAAGAGTTACCTGCAAAGATTAACCAAAAAATAAGTGCTGTGATCTTTTCTGACCTGATTAAAATCTTTTCATGAGTGAAAACACAAATGCAGGCCCCAAATTCCAGATGTGTTTGGGAATTTAAATTATTTTTGAAATTTAGAAAGCAATGCAATACATCTACTATGTATTTCTTAATAAGCCCATCTAGGTCTACAGCCACACTCTGTAATCAAACATGTTAATATTTTTGTATTTTGTAACAAAATGTACAAAAACGGATAAAAACACAAATAGCTTCATGTCAGTCCAAGTCAAGTTGTGCCACCTAATGAGTTGGTTTAGCTTGGATTCTGGCTCTAAATGAGTCATGAAAAGTTTTCTGTTTTCAAAGTTTTTTGAATTTTATAAATGTGGACAAAATATTGTTCACCTGTAATAGACAGGTTGTGGCTGAAGATCCATGATGTCTACAAGAAAATATACTTTGATTTGGGGAAAAAAAACTATTGTACTTAAGATCAAGTTAACAAAAAATACGTTTGACTGTTTTGAAAATAACCTGAGGGTTAGCATTGGTGATTGATATTATCCTTATGTGAAATATAAAATTATTTCTATCAATAAAATATTAAAGTTATGTGTAACAAAATTATATCCAGCCTTCAGTCAACTTTGAAGTGTTACTGTACACAACAAAAAATTTAAGGAAACTATATAATTTAGATCACCCCCTAAGAGTTTACCATAATAGAATTTGGACCCTAATACTGAAACTGACCAGGACCCTGTGGGGCTCCTGGGCATGGAAGCCTTTCCGTGTCTCTCTTTTCTTGTTTGTAGAAAATAGATTCCAGCCTCCATGAACTTCCCTGAGTTCCAAATGGCAGATTTGAACAGTTGCTAATCAGGGAAGGAAGGGGATGCAGAGACAAGGGAGGAACAGCCAAGAAATAATAGTGCAGCCTTGGGGCAGGGTCCTGGTTCCCCCTCCAGGGAGACACATAACAATATCTTTGAGCTCTCTACAGAAGTAAAACCCCCAACAGATGGATGATGTTAGCATTCTTCATTCCAGAGAAGGTCACAGTTTGATAACCTTGAGAAGCTCATTAGGAGACCACCTAAGGCCAGATTAAAGGAACCAGAGAAGCTCATCAGGAGACCACCTGAGACCAGATTAAAGGAGTGCAGGCCCTGCACACACTCTGATCCTTATCAGCAACTCTGCCCTTGAACCACTGCTATAAGACTCCTCACCAAATCCTCCTGGGTTGGGACACACAGTTTTTGAGTCATGAGCCCGCTGTGTCCCCCTTTGCTTGGCAAAGCTGTAAAGCTATTCTTCTCTACTTCACCCAAAACTCTGTCTCTGATATTCGATTTGGCACCAGTGCACAAAGGTTGAGTTTTTGGCATCGATACTTTTGGACTAAATAAGATAAACAAAAGAAAGGAGAGAGACATAAGATATAGTGAACCTCTGACTTCTGTTATTGTGAGAGTAAATATGGTAATAAAATCTTATATTTGCTTATCAACTTAGACTCTTAGAAGTGTTTCAATTCCACATGAATAATATGCAATTATAATTCTCATTCAATTCAAAATTTGTGACAATCCACAGAAGTATTAAGTACCTTACTATAGTTCTTAGCCCCATGATAAAACTGTGGGGAATATAAAATAAATACATGTCATGGTCCCTCATTCTTAACACATTGAAATAATTAAGTAATATTATGGGGTAGGTAAATGTTGAATGAAGAAAATCAGAGCCAGCATATTGGGCTGTTGGGCAGAGACGGCATCATCTTCCCTTTTTAGAGAAAGAAATAAACTTATACAAAGCTATATAACACACTATTATCAAAATCAGTTTCCTTTTCCTCTGGCTGGCCCTCTGTCCACTCCCCTATCCTGCCTCCAGGGAAGTCTTTGAAAGGCAACTTGGGAGGTGAGTCAAGGACTGATTTGAAAAATTGTTGTCCCAGGCCAAGAAAAACACTGAGAAAAAGGGATTCTGTGGAGAGGGTTCCCACTAGAATAATTTTTCTAATTCCACTAGAATAAAATTTCTGACCAGAATCGTCTCTGGAACAATTCTCATGATCATGTTTTAACCTTCCAAAAAAAAAGTCATGCTCCACCTGTAGTGTTTAAGGTTGCAAAATAAACTCTGATATGACAAGCATCATATTTCATTTATTCTGTCTATAAATGAAACACTATCTAAAAACTGCCAGAGCAAGGTCAATGCTTTCTCCTATGAAGTCCTTAGGCCGACAGCTTATCTTCTGATAAGTTTTTGGACGATAGGTCTTCATGTGTGACTTTTAAAGTTAATTTTGTAGAGAGCCCTTAATGATAAATTACTACATTCCAAGGTCAGCCTTGCTTTCACTTTAAAGAGCTACCAAAGACTATAACACAATCCTGCAGCTAATGCTTCAGAAGCTGCTACTTGCAATAAAGTTAAATAATAAAAAGGAGATGCATTTGTTTAATTGATCAAATCATTTAAAAGGTGATCTTTTATCATTTTTACTTACTTGTACCACAAATATTTGAAAAATAAAAATTTTAAAGACATTTTACTACTTTAATGTTTTACCAGTAACTCTTCTTTGGCAAATTTCCTTTACTCATCATCTACCAGAAGTATAGGATTACTTTTTGTGCCCTTTTTTATATATTTAAATTTTGAATTTTTCTCCTTACACTTCATTCATCCTTTACTCAATCTCATTAAGTGCTTTCATTCCTTCACTTGCATAGAAACATGATTACTTTTGTATGTGTGTTTGGTTCAGAAGTTCCTTATTTGGATTTGCCTAATGTTTCAGACACAACTGTTCACCTCACTGCAAGTTCCTAGAGATGAAGAATAAATTTCTCCTCTGATGATTCATATATGATTAAAAATACAAAATACAAACATTAAAAACAGGTTTTTAATTTTGTAACACTGACTTGACTATTCTCATACCTCAATGTTTTAACCACTGCCACTTTACAAATATGTTTTAATATCAGTAAGGCAATTTCCTTCTCAATATTCTTCTTTTATTTATATTTTTTCTTGCAATATTTGTTCATGTATTGTTCCAGAAGCACCACAGAAGTACTTTAAGATTGTTTATAAGTTCTGTTAAGAATTTTATTTGAATTAAATTTAGTATATAAATTAATTTTGGGGGAATTTATATTTTTACCATACTGAATCTTACCAAAAAACCCAGTAGAAAATAAATGCCCATTTATTTAATCTTTTGCTTTGTAATATTTTCTAGTTTGCTCTTGTTTTCATAAAAATTCTGTGGTTTCTTTGTTGCTGCTGTTGTTAATAGCTAACATTTTCTTAGGGCACTGACATGGTAATCCCATTAACTCCAAGTAGATTTTTGTCTTTTCCAATATCTATACCACTTACTTTCTCTTTCTTGTTCTCTTACTGTGTCCTTCTTTCTCTTCCTCTCCTTCCTTCTCTCCCTCCCTCTCCTCCTTCTTTCCCTCATTTTTGGTTTGTTTCATAGTATTAGTTTGAATTCCAGAAAAAAAAAAACGTAAATAAATGGAAGTAGTGATGCCAGGCCACCTCACTCCTAAATTTAACTTTAATAGAAATACTCCATTAAGTATAAGACCAGCAGTTAGTTAGAAATAGAAATTCTTGATAATGTTGATAATTTATCTTTCCAGTTTAGTAAAATTTTTTTCAACATTGTTCTTCTTTGACTTAATAATACAAAGGTAGTAGTTTTTCTCCCACTAATCTATCCTTTCCTTCACTAATCATTTTGAAGTATATTTTAAATTTGTTGAACATTTTACTTAGGACTTTTGAATTGACATCCATAAGTGAATATATTAATTATTTTTTCCTTATTTCTTTAGATGGTTGTGTTCTCTTTCTACCTTTTTAAGCATATGTATAATCTATTTTAATTCTTATTGGTTAATAATAGAAACATTTAAGGATCGTTTCAAGTTTGACTTTGTACCTATGAGTTTTCATACATAGTATATTCATTTAAATTAAATTCTGAATCAGTGTTTCTCAAAATTTTTAGTCATATCTCTTCAACAAATATGAAAATCTTAACACTTACAAATTTTATTTGAATTCCACAGCAAATTAAATAAAACCCCTCCCTCTATTGTGAATTCCTGTTTTAAATACTTTGTAATTTAAGCACTAGAGTAATTTTTCGTTTTCAAGTTGCTACGTTTAAACTTGGAAACATTATGTTTTATATTTATAGCAATGTAGTCAGAATATATGGACTGTATTATGTATTTTATGGCTTACTATAATGTTAGGTTTTGCGAATGTTCCATGGATTCTGAAAAGAGGGTGTTCTCAATTGTAGGACAAAATGACACATCTGCAATTTCTTAAATCAAATTTTCTAATCATATTATTCACATCTGTACCCTTATTCATGCTTTGCTTTAATTTGTCAAAGATTCATAGAGTAATGTGGTCTCCTACTTCTACTGCATTTTTAATCAATGAATCCTTATATTCCTAGAACATTTTGCTTTACATATTTTTATGTCTTCTGCACTTAAAAGTCCATAACTAACGTCCTCATTGTGGGCTGTGTATTTTTCAATATTTGTTTGTTGTTTTTTTGTTTTGCCTTGAATTCTACTCAAACTACAAAAACTACTTTTTAAAAGTTTGTACTATTTGATATATTTCTCCACCTTTAAAAAAAAACAAGCTCTCAGTTTCTATAATAGGGAGCTATCTATTATTTCTATTACTTGAAACCATCTTGGCCCAGAGGCCAAAATACGTGAATTATATATTTATGGAGGTAGCTGTAGGAAAAAGCATGTAATTGTATCTATATTAATTTTTTATTCCACATGAAAATCTTTCTCCTTATTGGGAGGGTGTAAACCCTTATAAATTTTTAGACATGAATTATTTGCATATCTCCTTGGTCAGCTTGAATTTTACAACCTTCTTCCTTTTGGGTACCGCATTCATGTACTGCTGCTCCTTGTCTGCATAATCTATTATTTTTTGACCCAGATGATTTATTAAAATATTATCTTTATATTACATAGCTTCTTTTTCAATATTCATTTTTGATACTAGTTTTGTAATGAAATTTTGATTATTTTAGACTTTTAGCTCTATTTTTGCCTTGTTTCATTACTTGTCACTTTATATAAGTTCTTACAAGTTCCCTATTCTTGAGCTGTTAAATTTGCTTCATTTCTCAGTTGAATTATGTACATTTGGGGTAATATTTTTTCCTTAAAATATGTGAAATTTCCAGATTTCTTGTTTATTTCAGAATGTTTCTCTGCTGCCTTAACTAGGTGACATTCTTGAGCTTTAACCTCTCTTTGAATCAGAGGGCATACATTTCAGAATGTTAAAAGGGCCTCCTCACTTTGGGGGGCACCGACTGTTTCATGACCTCTAGACATGCCCCAGTGAAAAGCCTAGGTTGCCTTTCTTCTAATTGCCCCATTGGGAGGTCTAGATTCAATTACCATCCAACTGAGGTTTCAACAGCCTTTAACACAGTTACTCCTCCTAACCTCTTGAAGAATCTTCTTGGTGACCTTAATGAGAGCAGTTTTCAGTAAAGTGGTAGAAGTAGAACCAGGCTTGTAAGGTGATAAAGAGAGAATAAATATTGAGGAAAGAGTCAACCAATATAGATATTCTTTCAAGAAGGCTGGTTGGAGAAGGGAACGAGAGAGGAGCAGTAGTAGCTAGAGAGGAGACTGGTTGTGGAAAGCTATTTTCAGAATGAAGGAGACTTATACATGCCTGAAGGAAGAGAGAAAGGAGCTCTTGGAGCAGAATAGGTTGAAAATGCCCAAGAATGGGGACTATTGTGTGAGGCAATATCCCAGAGAGGACCAAAGAGGTTAGGGTCAGTATACAATTACCAAATATATGCTTTGAGATGCCGAGGATATGATTTTTCACAAAAGTCTGTCTTTTTGTAAGTCTCTAGAGTAAACTGGCAAACCCCATCCCTCAGAATTTCTAAATTTGAAACAGGGTTTACTTTTTTTAGTCAGACTTTCTCAAAGGAATAAAAAAAAAAAATGCCTAAAATTTTGTGATGAGAATAAATAATGCCAAGTTAGTTTTGTTCACCTGCTGATTTCTGGTGTATTTTGATGACTTTATTCTCATCTCTGATTTTTAACCATGAGCATGACAGCCTTGAATCCAGACATGATCCTTATATATTCTCTTCCATTTAGCTTGGTAATTAAAGAGAATTACCATTATATTGACAGAAACTAAGAGACATTGTTTTTATTCTGTACATTTTTCTGTTAAAAAAATGTTCATTGATCAACGGTGCAATTGGTAATCTGTAGAACACTTTTCTTTTAATGTGTCCTCTTTATCTCAGACCCTGTTACTAAAGGATTTTTGGGTCTCTGTATTTTAGTTGATTTAAAATCATTTTCCTTAACTGTTGGTGTATGTGCATGTGTTTATGTAGACAGACACAACTCTTCTCCTATGATGAAAGTAATGGTGTAAAGAAAAAACATTTATTGGATGTGTATTGGCATAACACCTGTTGTTTATACACATCAACACTGAAAATGGAAATGCATAGACTGATGAGCCAGATATTAATCAAGTTAGAATTAGCACCAGGTCTTACATGCATTACTCCCCAAATGTTGGAGTAAATGGCTTATTCTGTACTGCCACATTTTCAAATTTGCATATGCTAATATTTGGATCATTATGCATGCTTTAATAATGGATTAGAAAGCTAAGTTAAAAGAAACTACTATTTCAACAATTCTTTTAAATAAATATTAATATTCTAGAGCATTTGGAAAAAAGATGGAATTGAAGCCATATGATCTTAGAGGGAATCATTCTTAATTACTTTCAGAAATATGGATATAGATGGGTTTTCAATTTAAATATACATAAAGTTGTTAGAAGCAAATTTTCTGACTAAGTCAGGTGGACTTTTCCATATGTACTTAAGAGGCTATCTGGCACCAAGCAATAAGCAAGGCAGTCTTTCTGGAAACTGGTTTGTATTGCTGATGCTAAGTTAAATAATGTGACTTAATGAATTGATTTAATATATTTACTTTAATCAAGGATTAACAGATAAAGAGATTCATTTAAAAGTATACATAATTAAGTTTATATTGCTCAAATGGACACAATCAATGACTTAAATTTTTCTAATTACTTGACTAGGACATAGCAAAATAAAAAATAATCTAGCTATGATATTCTGTCACTAAATTCAAGAACAAAAATTAAATCCCCCATTTAATCTTTAGGTTTTAGCCCCTAAATATCCCCAAAGATCCTTTGCAAGCTAAATGAGATAGGCATAGACTATAGTGGAAATAAGTTAAAATAATCACAAGCTTATTATAAAAAATTTAGACTAGAAATCATAGGCTTTACTCCATCAGAAAAATAAACAAAGGCAAAGACAATGAACAAAACAAAAGCATGAATCGGGTGCAGTTTTCCGACAACTAGAGCAGATTAAACAAAGCATGTTTATTTTTATAAGCATTTTCACAGCTCAAACAACCTAAATTTAAAAGGATCATAGGACCTTCTTACAAAGTAAAAATGCAGACTCTAAATGATGACTAACTTGTGGAAACCTAAATAAGGAAACTGAGACTGAATATGTTATGGGACCAATAAATTAAGGCTCAAGGAGAGGAAACTGGCCTGAAATTTCTGCTGCTGAATTTAAAAAATACATATATAGATAGATAGAAAAATTTTCCTCTTCTTTTGCTAGTTTATAAGACTGAATCTTAATAAAAAGATGAAAGATAAATTTATGCAAGGCTAGCATCACTATATATCTGGAACTCAACAGACAAAAGTGACAGTGACTGTTTAACGCCCCCCACCTGCTGTCAAACTCTAATTTTCTAATTTCCTGGTAAATGAGTGAATTGTGGCCATCTATCAGTAGATTTCATGGATAGTTCTGTCCATGTGAAAAGCACTGAATTCTGAAGGGGCAGAGTTGCTGGCAGGTGACACATCAGACTCTAACATCCACACATGTTATATACTAAGAGAAAGAACAAAGTTACTCTGATGTGTTCAGTGACCATGTGAAACTGGATCCTCACAATGCCAATAAAGACCTGGCGCTTTCTTTTCTTTATTAATTTTTTGTTGACTAATTAGATTTGTTGGTTTGTTCATGACAGCTGTGGAGTATGCTCCACAGAGGCCAGGCAAACATCCCTGCCTGTGTTATCTGAGTAGCCGGGAGACAGGAGAGTGGGTCTAAGTCCTAACGCTCAGGTCTGTGTGACTTTCATCAAATCAGTGTATCTAACTGAGATCCACGTTCTTTATTTGTATATGAAACCCATCATCTAGATTACTTCTAAGGTGGTGTTTCCCAATCTAAAGTTTTCTAAATTGATAAAGGCATTTCAACTGACACAAACGCAGGGTAAGAGCATGGGCTTTAGAAAGCTAAGAGGATATTTGGAGCACCTTCAAGGTTCATGTAGGCAGAAAGATTTGTATTCTGCAACTTGCTGAATTTTTCAGATATTTACAGCAGCAAGTCAAATAAATTTTAAAAATGACAACTCAGCAAAGAGTTGTTTCCACAAAAATGCCTCTCTTCTAGAAAGACCTGAATTCTTATCTTCTACGTAAAATGTGAAACAAGTAGAAAACCAATCCCATACCATTATAAAATATCACTGTAAGAACTTGGCAGGGAGGGGGATAAGTCTCTGGGCACACATGTAAAGTGGGTAACATTTGTCTTTCAAGCACCAGTCTTTCTGTTGCTTCAACTTTTCCTATCTGCAGCGGTAGGCCTTTCTCCCAGGGATGCGATGAAGTTCAGGGATGAATTGAGAGACTGTGTGTGGGGTGTAGAGGCATAGAGTAGCTAGTGTTCATAAGTGAGGGAAAGTCCATATTGTGGAGTCCATGTACGGCCTCCATCCCTGCCCCCTTGGCAGTTTGTTCATGGGCTCATTCAACAAACATTAAGAGTGGCTGGGATTAAAAACTGACTGATATTCATGGGTCAGGTCATCTTACTCACTGATTTATGAAAAGCTTTACTTATCAACTTGTGAAGAGCTCATCCCCATTCCTCCCCATTACTCCTTGTTATCATTCTTCCAACGTTGTTCTCTCCAGGTCCCTGACCAACTGATGTAATAAACTTGCTAGCTATTCTTATGAATCAGCATAGATCTGCATCTCAGGCCATCTCTCCTTCCCTGCCAACTAGACAACTAGACGTTCTATTCTTTTGGAGGATTTTCCTTAGCCACTGTCTTTCAGGCCCACCTCTGAGTGGAACTGTAATGCAGTGCCTATCAACTTTCAAGCATGTGTTAGCATACAGTGCTGAGCCAGGGATGCAAGTTGAGAAAGAAGTGACAAAGCGGTAGAAGCAGATACCATGGGATTCTGAGCTACCCACTCATTCATTTTTGTAGAGCCTTCTGGATCTGCTAAGGCTTTATCTCATTCAGACCATTTTCATTTAACGTTGGAATACTGCTGTACATATACAGGTTTATGACCCTGTGGACCACAACATGGGCACTTCAGAGTGCACAGTCACTCAATGTGCCATGGTCAGTTCTTCAGTCTCTACTAAAGCAAGCCAGGAGCTTATTTTCAAATGGAAAATGGTTAATGGCAGAAGAGGACATGAACTTACTCCCAAATCCTAGGGCTTTCCTATCAGGGTTCACCAGATACTCCACAGATCCTCTTCATCTGCCACAAACTCTTTGAATACAAACTGGTCTCCTGGGTCCTAAGGCCTAGGTGGCGAGGCAGTTTACACCACACCGGTTCCTGCTGCAGAACATTTTTATGCTCTTAGTACCACTCAAAACTGCCTTATGGATTACTCAGTAATTAAACTGGAGCAACATGCCCAAATGTAACATATGTGGTCCCTGCTATCCAAAGAGATCCATCAAATTGTGCCTCTTTCTTTGTGGTGGGCAGTACAATGTACCTCTCATTTTAGAAGGGGTCTCACCACACACTCCAGACAACACAGAGGCCTAGAAACTTCACTTATACGAAGAAACCAGCACTTTTATGGGGTTTACCTCCCATCCTTTGGCATGTATGTGTTTTAGTAAAGCATCTAGGGTGCTTGCTACTTCCTATTCACCAGATCAAATGGGCCTAAAAGACCTGATAAGGCGGCATATTTAATTGGCACCACAACTTTGCAACCCTTAGAGTCAGGCCGTGGGCTTGATGCTCAGCCATATCTGCTCTGCAGCAATGGGGGATAAGACATTCCTTTAACCATAAAGGCTTTGTGATTTTCCTTTATGCAATGACTCTGGCATTCAAGCCTTTCAATTTGTCCTCTTCTCTTTACACACTAGAGAATAGTCAGAAATAACCAGCTCAAGCCACAATTTTGTAATCACCATTGTCCCCAAAGTGATGAAGTGTCACAGTCACCTGATCCTAAAATATTTTGCCCTCGACCTACTGTCTATTCTATGCCATGATAGGTGATAATTTGAGTAATAGTGATGCCACTACATGCCACAATGACTTGTCATATTTTCCTATGGCAGGGAGGTTAGCTGCATCCTTCACGAATGTGTTAGCAACTCAATTACAGAATCCCATTTGAAAGGTTAATTTCCTGCAGTCACTCCTGATGCCAAATCATTTTTTTTAGGATCCTAGAAGGAAAAAAATGTCAAACTCAAAATAAGAGATTAAAGAGAAATTAATGGTGGGATTATTTAAAATTTGTGGGCAAGGTTAAAGGAAACCAACAAGAGATGGCAATGTTCCCTAGGGTTAGCAATAGCAGGAAGCTGATAACACTCATAGATAGATACATAGATACATAGATATATAGATAGATATCTGTATAACTACATATATATATTTTAGAATAATTGACTTATCTTTGGAAAGTCTATGAATAAAATGCATGCTTACTTTGAATGTGGAGAGATGAGATCATATTTCAAAGTCTGTAATAGATAGAACCACTTATTTGCATTTTAGTGATATACCATAGAATGGCCATAATTTTAACATTAATAAAAATGCAATAATGTAAATGTCAACATTAGCCTGAGATTTAAGCAACATGAGTACATATTAGTATTATTCAAAATATGTGGTCTTTTTGTACGTGGTCCCTGTAAGATCTACCTTTACATTTTATTGAGTTCACACCTTTAGAACTATTTGTGGGGAAAGTGTGTATGCTAGACAGTCATTTAGTGGATTAAACGGTGGCTCTCAAAGAGATATGTCCACATCCCAGAACCCATGAATGTAATCTTTTTTGGAAAAGGGATTTTTGCAGATGTAATTAAACTAATAATCTCAAGATGAGATTATCTGAGTGGGCCCTAAATCCAATGAGAAGTGTCTTTATAAGAGAGGCACAGGGGAGAGACACAAAAAAGAGGAGAAGACTGGTGATTATGGAGGCCAAGAAGTATCTGGAGCCACCAGAAGCTGTAAGAGGAGAGGAAGGATTCTCCCCTAGACCCTTTGAAAGGAGCACAGCCCTGCAAACAGCTTGATTTCAGATTTCTGGCCTCCAGAACTGTGAGAGAATACATTTTTGCTGTTTTAAGCCACCAAGTTTGTGTGATTTGTTATGGCAGCCCTAGGAAACATAAATACGGTCATCCATAAACATTTTACTTCAGCACATTTTTCTGATGGAAATGATGCTAGGCAGTCAGGGCATAAAAAATGACTATGGCGTAATTCCTTCACTTTCTAAAAGGGCAAACAGACACATTCAATTAACTCAGGGTAATAATGTTGAGTTAGCAGTATGAGGGGAGCACAGAGGCAGAAGTTATGAATTTTGGCAAGACTATTCAAGTAATGTCAAGTGGTATGATGAGGTTGAAGTACAAGGATGCATGATGGAGAGAGACAAAAGATGAGACTGTAAAAGAACAGAGTTATAGACTTTTAATGACCTTGATTATTATCTTAAAGAGTTTAGGATTTTGTCCTGAAGGTTTGGGATTGTTAACTTTAAGCGCCAACTCCAAGAGATAGATAGTTGCCTCCAGGAGTTTGGTGTTTAGATGGATTATGAAGCAAATTTGCCTTCCTTATTCATTCACCAAAAATTTATTGAGATCATATTATATGCCAGTGGTATGCTAAGGATTTGGAATTCAGTGGTTGGCAAGGTAGACACAAACCTGTCCTTATTGAGCATAGAAACTAAAGGAGAGAAAAAAAAAAACAAAAAACCTTGATTGATTAGCCATGGACATGTGGGAAGACGACACACAGTACATTCATTAACTGTGCTTTAGGAAATAGGGAGCTATTGAGGGTCTGCAACCTGAGTAGTGACCTGAATATAACTGTATTTTGTGGGGATCACTCAGTTGTTGAGAAGGATGAATTGGGCTGGGAAGAGACCACAGACAAAGGGAGCTATAAAACACTATTAACAATCTTGGAAGAAATTACAATGATCATAATTAGGGAAGAAACAATGGAAATGGTGGAGGGCAGTCAGATTAAAATTATATTCCACAAGCAAAATTGACAGTCTTGTAATTAATTGGATACAAGGAGTGAAGATGTTGTGGAAGCCTCTGATCATCTTTAGCTTAGATTATTACTAATCTATGTCAACTTTGATTGTAGAATGCACCATTATTTGATCTCTCACTAAGAAAGGGAAAAATTCTATTAAACTATAACATAATGTTTTCCTATCTCTTAGAATTTTTATTTTGAACCAACTGAAAAAGTTACTTTAGATTTATTTAGACAGAAATTTTAAAGATCATAGTTAACTCTTCTGAAAAGGAAAACATAAGCAAAATAGATTGCTTAAAGCATTCCTAAAACTTCTTTCACATTCAGAATCTAACTCTTACAAGTTATTTTTCTACTCAGAATTGTCAAAATCCATTTTTTTTCATACAGTATTGTCCTCTGTGCCAACAAGAGTCCTCTGCTATTGTTTCTGAGATTTTCTTTGAAGTTGTAAGCTTTGAAGCTGGCACTTTGTTGATCTTACAAGAGCATGTCAAAGCAAGGCTTTTAGACAATGTCTAGAATTTATATGCCTTCAAGTGATCCTTAAAATTTTTCTTGACTAAAAGGTCAGGGAATTGCCATTGTCCAGCTCTATCAAGAGGAATAATTAAGATGTTCACGCAGGCACCAGCAATGAAAATTATATTACAACTGTGTCCTGGGCCAACAACAGTTAGAAGTTATTAATTATGAGATGCATCCTGATTACAGAGATGTTAAAATGAGTGGTGGTGTGCTTTAGAATTGATGAAATATGGGAATGTTGACATTAAATAAGATAGGCAGCAGAGGGATACTAAACATTCAAATTAAATTGTCGTTATCTCACTAGAAACACAAATGTCATGCATAACTCCCAGAATATTATAGAGGAATGAGTGATAGTGGACATTTTGAACATATGCATCCTTAAACTATGTGATATAATGTTTTAGTAAGATTCCCAGGTAAATTTGTGCAATAAAGTGTGTATACATTTGATTGAAATGTGGATGGAGGCTCTCTGTATCTCCCTCCTTAGGCACTTTTGTAGGAATTGTGATGTGTACTTTCTCTGACAGATCACACTTGGGCCAGACAGCAGAATGCACAGAAGCTCCCCGGCTGCTTCTCTAAAGTATTAGGTCTAAAGAAAAAAGTAAATTTCAAAGATGCATTCACCTGGCTACCCTTGACACCTAGAGAGTTTTTGTTTCTTAAAACCATTAAGCTTATCAGTATCTATACTAAAAAGTACTTTTTGAAAAGGGTTTGTTTAGGCTGGTCTCTATTACTTGTCATTTGAAGAATTGCAAGTGACAGTTTAACCACAGTTAGAGGAAACCAGGCAGTAAAGTGGAAATTCAAGCTGTTCTCACTTGCTATTACTTTTTAGTTTGGTTAGATAAGTTTTCCAATTATTAGTTTCATTTTGAACTCATATATTTCAACTGTAGTTTGTTTTTCCTGTTAACTTTATAGCAGTGAATGAGAAAGTCGTTATTTTTAACTTCAAGTTGACACCTTGAAAACATAGTAAAACAGATTGTCTTTGAGAAAAAAAAAAACAATAATAAACTTATATGATTAGTGGGAGGGGATGTGATGTGCACATTTTAGGCAAAACTAAGTTCAAAAACCACCACCACTGCAACCTCTTTCCTTGTGTGAATGCGGCAAAATATTTAGCCTCCTTGAGCTTTATTGGCAAAATGGTTATGCCAGTGTTTTCTTTGTAATGATTAAATATGATAAATAATATAAGACTCCTTGCACACAGCAGCACTCAGTACGTGGTAAGTGGTAGCTACCATTATTACTGTTCTTACCATGGTTCAGCATTACAAAGCTTCAGCAAGTAGAGGAAGTTCTTCGTTTACCCATGGAAGCTTCACCTTCGGGATCTGGAAAGGCAGCAGCAAGTCGGTTTAGACAAGGTCTGTGTGCTTTGTTATTAGAGAGAGCCATATGAAACAGCCATCTTTGTGTGTTGAATTTCATATGGTCACCTAATATTATGTGATTTGTTCAATGTGTCAGCTTGTTACATGCCACTTTGATTTTTCCCTTACCACTCTAAAATTGTCAATAAAAAAATCTATCATTGCTGGGATAAGAAGTCAATTTGGATATTAATGATCTTTTTAGTGTTTTGTCTTCCCAGTGGTGGTTTATTTCTTGACTATTAAATAATTGAGTAGCTGCGATAGCAAGTTATAAAAATTAAAGACAAATCAAAGAAAAGCACAAGAAATAACAATTGATAAACAAGATGTGTAACCCATTTTCATCTTTCCGTCACTAGATCAGGCCTTGTGTATATTTATGGTGTGACAGAGAAACAGTGGGAAGGTGGTCCCCATGTCTGAAATCCTGCCCTTTCCTGTGTGTTGAATGTCTCAGTTTATTAAGATGGCTCAGAAGCTGAGCCTATCTGGAGGGATAGAGGTGCTACATAAGACAGGTGCTGCCCCAAGACAAATGTGACACTTGACAATTACCTCATACATTACATTGCGCATTCTCCCACCTTATTCTCTGATATTTTCACCTGAAAGTCAGAGGTGAACATACACAACGTGTATGTTATGGTCTGTTTATCATTCTTGGCAACTGTTAGGTTCCCAATCCTGCTTACTAAAATTACACTGATATTTTTCAGAGTTATATATGTCACTCACTGATAAAAACTAATTTGACTTTGGGTACCAGAAGACTTGTCCTTCCAACAAAAACTCCTTTCCTTGAGAAGAGTTTTGTGTACTTTGAGGGGGACAAGGAGTAGAGTTCAAGTGACTGAAAAGTGTGCTGTACATAGAGAATTTCACCTCCATTGGATGCCAGAAGTTCAGGAAATGAGAACAAATTAATGGCTGCAGCTTGACTTCAAGTTTTTGCAACGAAGTTGTACTTCAGATGTCTTAACAACAGTTTAGATGGGAGGCTTTACACTGATGAACTCTCCCCTCTCAGGAATCAGTCATTAATAAACAGTCACTTTTAATTACATGTTTGTCCAGGCTAGAACACAACTGAACACACCTGATTCTTATTAGCAAAAGATTTGATGGTAAGAAATGACCTTGTATGTAGTTTTAGAGGCAGAGATATAAAAGTGTGTGTGTGTGTGTGTGTGTGTGTGTGTGTGTGGTTGTGTGTGGGTGTAAGTATGTTAGGGAATGATTGACTATGCAAAAAATTTTTTAGAGTGTGTTTCACAGAAGGGTGGAAAAGCCAATGGGATAAATAGAAATGTGAATACGTTTGTAAAACTGAAGTTCAGAATACAATTAAATAGACATTTTTTAATGACAAACGTACTTATTTTTTTGAATAACGTGGTTACTTCTTGAAATAAAAGTTACCTTTTTTCTCTGTCAATAAAACCAGTTTATCTTGTTCTACAGCAGCCAAAGGCTCACAAAGAAATATTTCTCCAGAATGTTTTGTTCTGGAAAACAGGGTCATTTAAACACTTAAACACCTACGGAAGACCTAAAATATTTGTAGCCTATACATAGATGAAAGGACTTTCAACCTTTTGATATTTACCACCATTTCAGCTGTGAAGAGAAAAATACTTGCCTAACTATTTTTAAAAAGCAATATGGGTGTTACTTAAGTACTGGTTTAGAACGAACTTGGATATTTCCCTTGTATTCTGTGACCGCCACTCCCCCAACCCTACTGCTGACTGTGTACAGACAAATAACCCAGCATTTCTCAAAAGGTGTTCAGAGTTGACAATACCTTTATACCAGACTGTGAAAAAAGGAATAGGTGGCTAAATGAATTTGGGTACATTGTGCATAACATTCCCTTTCTCAGGATTTCATGTGATTAATTGCTTCAAGAAGCAGTGCAATAAAGAAACTTTAGTTTGTTTAATATAATGTCTCCCAAATGTCTTTGACCATGAAAAGTTTTCTTTAAGAAAGACATAGTCTGTCTTCACACCACTTTCTTTCCTCATTACAATGTTTGCTACTCTGATGGGGCAAAAAATAGAAGGAAAATGCTAATAGCTGCTTAAAACATTGCCTGGGCAAGTGGCTATAACTTCAGTTCTAGCTTATTCTCATCATCTTGATGTAAAACAGGTGGTGGCTCCAGTAGGCACCCCCTCTGTGAGGGACTCACACCCAGCAGCCCCTGGCCTTGGTGGCCCATGAGACTCAGCTATATCTTTGTGCTGACTGGTAGAAGGCAACATCATATTGTCTTCCTCTGAAGCATGCGCTTCTCTGTGCTATGTTGTGACCGCCCCTTGCAAGGCTAAAGCCCCAGTCTCATCTACATGCTGTGGCCAACTCTTGAGCTTCAGTCTTCCATGGGAACTGGTAACTTGGAGAAGGTTAAGTCTTGGCCCATTTCCCCTTGTTCTGCTGAGAGCCAGCTCTCAGTATGCCTTTGGAAAGGTAGCTGGCCCGATAGCCAGCTTTCTCTGAAATTAGACTGTGGCCTTTTAGTGCCTTTGTTTCTCTGCTGTGGACCCCAGGCCAATTCCAGCACTAATCCCCTAACAACTTCTTGCTCATGAACAATAGAAATAACCACTGAACAGCTTGAACAACATCCCACAGAACTGTTTAATCGAGGAACCCCCATTTGTACCCTAAAAACACATTTTAGGAAATACTATATTAATCTGTTTAGGTATGGTAGAATAGAATGTGATAGTTAATGCACCTCAGATCAAAAACTCAGGAGTCCAAGAAATAAAACTGTACTGTCTTAGCTCTGTCAAACTGGGTTGTGTTTGGAAATCCTAGCATCTGTCTCATTAATCCCGTCCAGGGATGTTATGTCCCAAGTGATGTGGCAACAAGGCAAAGGAGTGGGACACACAAGTTACTGCTAAAACACTTACTGATCCAGTCAAGCAAGGCCCTAAGGTCCAGGAAACCCCTTCAGCTTCCATGCTACTCTTGGAACCTGGGAATCCTTATGTGAGACTGCCTGGGGTCCTGTCTGTCTTCAGATACACTCTGAGAAAGCTATTCAAAGTAACCTCCTTGGGCTTCCCTGGTGGTGCAGTGGTTAAGAATCTGCCTGCCAATGCAGGGGACACGGGTTCGAGCCCTGGCCTGGGAAGATCCCACATGCTGCGGAGCAACTAAGCCCGTGAGCCACAACTACTGAGCCTGCGCATCTGAAGCCTGTGCTCTGGAACAGGAGAGGCCGCGATAGTGAGAGGCCCGCGCACCGCGATCAAGAGTGGCCCCCGCTCGCCGCAACTGGAGAAAGCCCTCGCACAGAAATGAAGACCCAACACAGCCAAAACTTAAAAAAAAAAAAAAAAAAAAGGTAACCTCCTTTTCTCCTCCCAGCTCTCTGATCCAACAAAACTTTTTCTAGTCTCTGGGCATTTTTTTTCTCTCATGTTTCTGTCTTAGCTATTTAATCTGTGCCCTAAAACCTCTCACATTCCTTCTCTGAAGCTATGAAGAGTATCTTTATCTGTCTCAATGGGGGCAACGGGAGGGAGGAAATATAAATCAATATCAGAAAAATATCATCTTGATACATTTTTCTAGAAATTCTCTGCTTTTATGCAAAGAAATTTTACTTTTCATCCAGATATTACCCTCTCCTTCCATCTCCAGAGTGTAGGACTTGTGTCCTTGTCCTCAATAGGGTTCTGAGGACGGTAACTCCCACTCCAATAGCACTGGCTGGCTGTGTGGCGATCTTTCCCTAAGTGTGGAGCTGGGGAGCCTCATTACAGGACAGATGTCTTACTTCCTTTGTTTGTGGGTCCCTACGTGTTCCCTCAGGAGGGTCTCAGTCCTGCCCTCCAGGAAGCTAAGCCAGTGGTGCAGATGGAAAGTTCTTTGTTTGAGATAAAACTCCAGCAGGCCTCACATCATTGGTGGGGGAGTGAAGCAGGGAATTGGAGAAGAACAATGGGTAGTTCTCCAACTTGACCTCACCCATTACCTTGTCTTCCTCGTAGATCAGACATCTGGTACAAGAAAGCAAACTGATTTGGCTGAGCCTGGCTTTTGCGGGGCCAATGGAGCTCCACACTCTGGTCCTGCTCTGGTTTCTTCAGCCCCTACAACTACGGTATCAGCAGATCAGAAATTGCAGCAACTAGGGTCTGTTCACCAACCAACTTACCCATGGCTGCAGCCCTGCAGTCTTTTGAAGAGGGCTGTTGACCATAAAAAAAATCCATCTTCTCCATAATCAAAACAAAAAGAGGAGTGTTTACACTTCCCTAAATCTTAGAAACATTATCCCATCAGGATGAGCAGTGTTCCCAGTAGGAATTCTCCCCTTGGTCTTAGTTTCTCCATTTGGGTCCCAGGCCACCTCATGGGAAGCAAATTTAGTGTTTGCCCATTTGGAGAAACCCATGGGTTCCTTTGCCCTGGATCAGCTTTGGAAGGTCTGTGGCTGCTCCACCAGGCTTTCCATAAAGCCAGCAAAATGCCACCTAGGACTTTTAACTGAGTGAGAGTCCATCTAAGTATTAGAACCTGAGCTGGTACCACTGGAATCATCTACCTCTCATTTTTTAAAAAAACTTAGAGTTGAAAATAAGACTTTAAAAATCACCTTTAATCCTTCCCTTTTTAGGTGTTTTCTTGGGAATCTGAGAATTTAATTTTGCCAGCAAATTGATAAGGCTGCACTTCCTTTTCTTCTTTTTTGTGCCTGCCATCCTGTATGTGCCCAGAGTTACAGGGCATTTTGTAGCACTCTCTGTGGCCAGTCTCATCACAGTCCACTGGTATTTCTGAAATAAGCAATGACTGATGAGGCCTAACGAGGTGGTGGTGAAGGCTGTAAGCTCTACAGTCAAATTGCTTGAATTTAAATCCCAGCTCTACCAATTATTAGAAGTGCGACCTTGCATAAGATAATTAACCTCCTTACATTGTTGTTGTTGTTTTAAGCTTTACTTTCTTCATCTAAAGTAGCTGTACCCACCACATAGGGTAAAAATACGGACATTAAGACATTGAAAATTTAAGTGACTAATGATACATTTATAATAACAAAAAATCAAATACCTAAGAATAAATCTAATGATACACAAGACCTCCAGATATACTCCAGCACTACTGAGAGAAATGAAAGAAGATCCAAATAAATGAAATGATAAACAATGTTCATGAATTGTATTGAAAATTAGTCTGTAGATTAAATGCAATTCCAATCCAGGTGACAGAAGCACATTTTGTTTTTTGTGGAAGTCGGCTAGATAATCCTAAAATTCACATGGAAATGTAAAGGACTAAGGATAGCAGAGCCATTTTTAAGAAAAAAAAATAGAGACTTTGTGGAATTGTCACAAGGATAGATTAATAGACTAGTAGAAGAGAATAGCGAATCCAGAAATAGACCTATGCACATAATGACAAAGGAAGCCCTGAAAGGCAGTGGGAATAGAGTAGTATAGTCAATAAACTGTGTTGGACCAATTAGATATTCATTTAAGAAAAAGATATAATCTCTATTTCAAACCACACACAAAAATCAAGGGATTGCAAATTAAATATTAAAGGTAAAGTAAAAAAATAAATTCTAGAAGATAATAAAGGAACATATCTTAATAATAGGAAAAAATTGTAAATAGGACACAAAAAATACTGATCATAAAGACAATGATTATCAAACTATGCTAAACTAAAAGTAAGCACTTCTCTTCTACAAAAGACACCATTAACGAGGGATAAGGCAGGTCACAAGGAAAAAAATATTTGCAACACCTTTAAATGGTAAAGAGCTTGTAACCAGAATATATAAGGAACTTCTATAAATCAATAAGTGAATGACAAACAATACAATAGAAAAATAAATATTTAAGAAGGTCCTTAAACCTTACTCTTCAGGAAAATACAGATTAAGACCTCAGTAAGATAAACCCTACTTGGTCATTGTGTATAATCCTTTCTATATATTGCTGGATTTTATTTAATAATACTATGGTAAGAATATTTATGTCTATATTCATGAGGGATACCGGTTTATAGTTTTCTTTTTTTGCAATGTCTTTCTCTTTTGATATGATAATACTTTTTGTTAAATAAATTGTAAATTGTAAATTGTAAATTGTTCCCTCCTTTTCTTAATTCTTTAAGAGTTTGGCAGAATTCTCCAGTGAAACCATATGGGTCTGGAGATTTCTTTTCTGGTAGTTTTAAAATTATTAATTCAATTTCCTTAACAGTTATAGGTCTATTCAAATTATCTATTTCATATTAGGTAAGTTGTGGTAGTTTGTGTTTTTCATTGAAGTGATCCGTGTCAGTTAAGTTGTCAAATTTGTGTGTGTACAGTTGTTCATAGTAATCCTGTATTATCCTTTTGATGTATGCAGGGTATGTACTGATATCCTGTTTCATTCCTGACATTGGTAATTTGGGTTCTTTCTTTTTTCTTTGTCAGTCTTGCTGGAGATTTGTCACTTTTATTGATACTTCAAAGAACCAGATCTTGGTTTCATTAACTCATTCTACTTTTATGTTTTAAATTTTATTGATTTCTGTTCTAATCTTAATTATTTCCTTCTTTCTGATTACATTGGGTTTATATTGCTCTTCTTTTTCTAGGTTCTTGATGTGGAAACTCTAAAATTCTTTTAACTTAGCTGTATACTTGAAAATTTCCATAATAAAATGTTGGCTGTGGGGGAGACTCAGCTCAGGCATGGGCCCTTTGACATATCTTTCATGACCTTGACACCCATCCCCACTCTAGGATACACATTGCTATTTCCCCCTTTCTTGAGTTCCTGTAATGTATTACACGTATTTTCATCATTGTATTTTAGTTATCTGTTTGCATTTGTCCCCTCCATTAAACTTTGAGCTCCTTGAGGATGGAGATTATGCAATTTACCTTTGTATCTAAACACTGGTCTAGGTACAACCTCAATTTGATAAAGAGCATCTACAAATAACATACAGAAAATATTATACTTAATGGAGAAAGACTGAAGACTGAAAGTTTTTCCACTATGCTTGGGACTAAGGCAAGAAGGTATGCTTTCATTACCCTTATTCAAACAGTACTAGAAGTTTTAGCCCATGCAATAAGAAAAGAAATGAAAAGAAAATGCATACAGATTAGAAAAAAGATATAAAGCTTTCCCTTTTTCAGATGACATGACTGTCTACACAGAAAAATCTCAAGGAATCTACAAAAACATTCCTGGAACTAATAAGTAAGATCACCAAGGTTTTGGGATTACAAAATAATCATACAAAAACAAGTTGTATTTCCATATACTAGAATGGACATGTGGACACTGAAATTAAAAATACAACACCATTTACAATCACTAAAAAATGAAATATTTAAATGTAAATATTAAAAATGTAGAGGGTTTATATACTTAAAGCCATGCAACACTAATGAAAGAAATCAAAGACAATCTAAATTAATGAAGAGAAATACCATTTTCATGAATTAGGAGACTCAACAGAGTAAAGATGTTGATTTTCTCCAAATTTATGTATAGGTTTTACACAATTGCTATCAAAATCCCCAAAGTATTTTGAAGACAAAATTATATATATATTATTATATATTACAGGCAAAATTATTCCAAAAATATATATGGAAAGCCAAAGGGACTAGACTAACTGAAACAAATATGAAACTAAAAATACAGTGGAAGGAATCAGTCTACTTAAATTCAAGATTATATAGTTATAATAATCAAAACTGTGTACAACTGGCAGAGATAGACACATAGATCAATGAAAAAAAATGAAGAACCCAGAAATAGACCCATACCAATTTGCCCAACTGATGCTTGACAAACATGAAAAAAACCATTCAATGAAGGAAAGGAAACCTTTTCAACAAATAGTGCTAGAGCAATTGCGATCCATAGATTTTACAAAAAAGAAAAGCACTTCAACCTAAATATCACAGCTAATACAAAAATTAATTTGTAATTGATAATGAATTTAAATGTAAGGTGTAAAACTATAAAACTTCTACCAAAAAATACTAGGAGAAAATCTTTGAACTAGGACTAGATAAGAGTTCCTGAACTTGACACCAAATATACAATCTATAGAAGAAAGAACTGAAAAGTTTGACTCCATCAAATTTAAACACTTTTTCTCTGTGAAAGATCCTATTAAAGGATAAAAAGATAAGCTACAGACTGGGGAAAAGTATTTGCAAACCACATATCCAACAAAGTATCTAGGCTATATAAAGAATTCTCAAAACTCAACCATAAAAAAGGAAAAATCCAATTAGAAAATGGGCAAAAGACTTGAAGAGATATTTCACTGAAGAATAGGAACAGGTGGCAAATAAGCACCTGAAAAATGTTCAACATCATTAATCACTACAGTTAATGCAAATTAAAACCACAATGATATATCACAACACACAAATCAGTATGATTGAAAAATAATAATGACAAGAAACAATGGTAAGGGAGTGAAGAAACTGGATCACTCATACATTGTTGTTGGGAATGTAAAATGGTATAGCCACTCTAGAAAGCAATTTGGTTTCTTAGAAAACTAAGTATGCAACTATCATATGACTCAGCAATTACACTACTGGGAATTTATCCTGGAGAAATGAAAAGTTACATTCACATGAAAACTTACACATGAATATTTACAGCAGCTTTATTTGTAATAGCCAAAAATTGGAAACTCAGATGTCCTTCAATGGGTGAATGGTTAAACAAACTGTGGTACATCTGTACTATGAACTATTATTCATCCCCCCAAAAAGGAAGAAATTTGATATGTGCAACAATCTGAATGAATCTCTAGACAATTATTCTGGGTAAAAATGCCAATCCCTAAAGATTATATACTGTATGATCCATTTATATAACTTCATTGAAATGATAAATTATAGAAATGGAGAACAGATTAGTAGTTGTAAGGGGTTAAGGAGCAGGTGGAGTAGAAAGGAATTAGACGTGGCTGTAAAAGTGCAAAATGAGTAGTGATGGGAATTCCCTTATAGTGATGAAAATGTTCTTTGTCTTGACTGCATCACTGTTAATACCCTGTTTGTGATATAATATTATAGTTTTGGAAGATGATACCACTGGGGGAAACTGGGCAAAGAGAACCCAGGATTTTTCTGTACAAATTCTTACAACTACACATAAATCTACAATTATCTCAAAATAAAAAGTTTAATTAAAAAACACAATGAGAGAATACCACATAACACTAGAATGACTAAAACTAAAAAGGCTGAAAATACCAAGTGTCTCTAAGGATATAAAACAATGTAAACTCTCATTACATTGCAGGTAGGATTGTAAATTGGTGCAACCACTTTGGGAAACTGCTTGGCATTATCCACTAAAGTTGAACATATGTACACCATATGACCAGCAATTTCACTTCTAGATATATACCCAGCCGAAATGTTTAGAAATGTGTTCCAAAAGACAAACATTTTTCTTAATTTTCTCAAACTGGAAACAACCTAAATGCTCATCAACAGTAGAAGGAATAAATTATAGTATGCTCATATAAGGAAATATTACACCATGGTGAAAGTTAAAAAAAGAAAGCTACATGCAACTGCATTAATGAATAGTCTCACAAACATAAGTTTGATTGAAAAATCAAGTATATAAAACAGATTCCATTTATATGAATCTCAAAGATGAACAGAACTAACTTGTGATATTAGAAGTTTGGATAGTGGTTTGGGAAAGAAGATGGGCTAGTGACAAGAAGTGGCCTAAAGGGGACTTCTGGGATTCTTAACCTCGGTGTATGCTCTTTGTCATAATTCATCAGGCCGAACACTATGGCTTGATATGAATAAGTACACTTTCCTCTATGTACATTATACAATTGAAAAGGTGTTTATTTTTTAAATGATAAAACCTTCAGGAGAAATTGGCAAATCCATTCTCTATGATGAAAATTTTAAGACATTTCTACCAATAACTGATAAATCAAGAAAAAAAAGTTGAGGATATAGAAAATTTGGACGACACAATTACTAACTGTAACCAATAATTAGAGCACATAGAAATGTTTATAAAATTTACCCAAATAGAATGTCTTAACATTTGATCTATACTCTAAATCCTTTCCCCTCTCTGGGGCTCAGGTTTTTTGTTTACAAAAACCAGACACATGCATTTATTTCTTTTTTCTACCCTACAGCATATTCTCTGAACCAATTGCTTGAACTGTGGAATAGAAAATGGGAACCCCCGATGGAAAACAATTGTAAGCTAACATCTCAGTATATGTATTAAGCATCTATCTTGTACCTAGCACCCTATTAGCTCATAGGGTTACATAGCTACACATACAGGATTCCTGGCTTTGAGGAATTCACAATCCAGTAGATGAGACTGATATATAAAACAAGGATATCCACTGGTGTGCTAGAGCAGGCTGATACAGGCTCATGAGAGACAACTGTTAAACATCTGGGAATTTTTGCCAGCCAGTTGTTAAACCATTGATAGCTTCAAAGTGGCCACGGTGGGAGTACTTATACCATGGAAACCAACAAATACTACTAATCAGGGTTTCTCCATACCCTCCAAGGAGCTTGTTTATTAGCACACTACTGACTGTACCATAAAACAACCTGATGAGTGTTTTGCAATACAAAATGAAGCAAGTGTTGTAGAAGCATAGGCAATGCTCAACCAACCAGGCGGAGAAAGTTCCAGAATATCCTCATAGATCGGTTCAATTTGACTTGGCCAAAAAGTGAATAGACGTTTGTGTCAGAATTATGAAGGTTGCCACGGCATTCCAATAGAGGGGATTGCATATGAAAACTGATAATATAGAAAGAGTCATATGTCAGGGACAGGTCTGCAGCACACCTTTGTTTAGGTTGTGCACTGCACAAAAGCACCATATCAATGGGTCGTAATTCACATTTTTATTATTTTTCACTTTTGCGTCTTTTCATTATAATTGCTGAATCCAGAGATGGGCAATTTGTATACTTATGGCAATTTTCTGCCTTTTATCATAGTAAATAAATGAAATGATTAGGCTTGTTCCTATATAGTTGGTCTTGATTGTTCCATTTTGACTTACAAAGGTGATGTGAGTTCAAGAAAACTCTTGCTGATCTAACAACATTTTTGTAACCTGTGCTTCTAAAAGAGGAGCTTCTTTCCTGACAGATGTACAACTTAGGGGGCATATCTCTACATTAAAAAAAAAAAGCCTGATGGTTTAATCTAGATAATTCTAAGGTTTCATTTTGCATTTAATATCATCTACATTTACTCCACCAGAATGTATGCTGAGTTTCCAGTTTAAATCTACAAGTGCTTTCACTGAGACATAATTCACATATAATTATATTTCATAACTAACATTTAATATTAACAATCCATTTGTAACAAAATCCAATGGGGGTAACAATTTAATGTTATAAATTTGCTATTGATAAATGAGAAAATATACCATCATACGTGTTTTTTCCTTGAGGAAGAAGTGTGTTTTTCTAATTCCCACAAAGTTGCTGTGTGGGTGGTTAGAGCCTGGTCAGGGAGAACAGAAGCACAGGGTATCAGGCCATAGCAGGTGGGAATGGGGGTGGGGGTGGGGGGCACAAGTACTTTCACCCTATGTGCCAGTTTCTTGAAGGTTAGGATATAATGTTTTCTATTCAATAATTCATTCATTTTTTTCCAGGTTGCCTACCACTTACAAGGCAAATTCTGTAGAAACTATATAAAGCACATAAAAGGGAATCAGGTAATGTATAATTGAATTAATTAGTAAGTAAGCAAAAATTTACCAAAGAAAACTCTAACCCTTACAGTCACATGGACTCTGGAAAAAGCCCTTGTGATCAGGACACACTAAATCTCCAACAAACCCAGTAACACAAAATGATGTGAACTTGTGTGTCCAGAGGCCTATATGAAACAAGGATGCTAAAATGACATTTAAAAACAATTTTTGTGGGCTTCCCTGGTGGCGCAGTGGTTGAGAATCTGCCTGCCAATGCAGGGGACACGGGTTCGAGCCCTGGTCTGGGAAGATCCCACATGCCGCGGAGCAACTAGGCCCGTGAGCCACAATTACTGAGCCTGTGCGTCTGGAGCCTGTGCTCCACAACAAGAGAGGCCACGATGGTGAGAGGCCCGCGCACCGCGATGAGGAGTGGCCCCCGCTTGCCGCAACGAGAGTAAGCCCTCGCACAGAAACAAAGACCCAATGCGGCCATAAATAAATAAATAAATAAAAACCAAAAAAACAATTTTTGTTATGTACCTTTTTAAATTGGCATTTTTATTTATGGTAAACCAGTTTGTTCCTTGCAGTGATTCCTGCAGACTTGGGCATTTTCCTCTTTACAATGATAGAGCGAATCTGTCTAGGGCAATCTTGGCTGCTGGGTTGTGTTGTAAAAGATGACTAGTCAGAGGGTGAAGGGAATCTTGCCACCAGGTTGGAGGCTTAGAACAGTTTACTGAATGAGAAAGGAGAACATTCCCAAATTACCCAGATATCATGCTCATGCTTTTGAAGACTAAAGACAGGCAATACATTTGCAAACAATGATAATGGGGACAGATAAAACAGACTACTTAAACGCCTAAAAAACGACATCTATGTGATTTTTCTGCCCCAAATTTACCTTTAAAATTCATATGATTGAATTAAAAATTGTTTTACTGTTACTTAGAACATCTATATCTATTTGTACTATAGTAAAGTAACCATTTATTCCAAATTTGGGGGGGATATTTATTTTAATTCCGACAAAAGTTCTTAGAAGTAGTGTTTTATGACCGTCTTTATCACTTGCTTTTTCACAGGAGAAAATGTCTGATTAGTCACTTTGGATAGTTCTGAATGCTAAGCTCTTTTAGCTGATTAAGGAATTTTCTCATGTGGTAACGTTCCCATCATCTGGGATTTTATGCTTTTTGACTAACAGCTCTTAAAGGCAAGAAGTATTTGGTTGTACTTTCACACCTAAAGGCATAAGGAGGATATAGAGAGTCATGGGATTGGGAGCCAGAAGTCGTGACACTTATTTTCATATTATCTGATTGTAAATATCTCCTCCAATTAACTGTGAACTTATTGAGGGTAGGGGTTATGCAATTTACCTTTGTTTCCCAAGCAGTGGTCTAGGCATCTAGTAAGACAAAGAGCATATTATCTCTCTTACATGTGGATCTAAAACAAACAAACCAAGCTCATCAATACAGAGAATAACTGGTGGATGCCAGATGGGGACAGGGGGTGGGAGGTGAGAGAAATGAGTGAAGGGGGTCAAAAGGTTAAAAAAAAGGAAATTTAAATTTAATACTAAAAAGCTATCTGAAACAGTTCTGTGGCCCATCTTGATGAATATAAAAATAACATTATTATTTGTATGAAATAATATTAAAGAGAAAGAGTAGGAAAAAAGAAATATAATACACACAAAGTACACAAATATTAAGTCAAGTGTACAGCTCAGTGAATTTTACAAAGTGATACACCTGTGAAACCTCTGTCAAGATCACAACATAGAATATTAAAATAGCAACCCAGAAACATCCCTCATGTCCCTTTGCCCTTATTACCCAATGGAAAAACAGTACACCTCTTTTACTTCTATCTTCACAGCTTAGTTTTGACTCTTTTAAAACTTCATGTAAATGGAATCATCTTTCACTTAATAGTATGCCTGTACACAATGATCCTGTGTGTGAAAGGCATACATTCTTTTTCATTGCTGTATAGTATCCCATTGTATGACTATAACACAATTTATTTATCTGTTTTACTGGGTTCTTCGTTTCTGTTCTAGTTTTAAACAATTAAAAATAAAGCTACAATAAAAAATAGCTCAATAAATACAGTATTTGAATAAATTTTTACAGGCATCACATTTTTCTTGATCACAGAGGAATTCGGCCCTTATAGTCAGTGAACTGACTGACTACAGAGAATTGGCCATTGAAGGAACAAATGAAGACAGATAGCATGATCCATAGAAACTGATAAAGTAGACATGTAAGAAATACAGGCTGTAGCATACAAGTAAATATGGCTTGCTCTACAAAGTGATGGAGGAAGGAAGAAAAATGTAGAGGAACCTGCTGAGAAAGCAGTAGTGGGTGACAATTAGGGGTTATGCTATCAGAAGGCACAGGAAATCACTAAATCCAGGATTATCTCCAGTGAACAATGAGAAAACAGAAAATCGGTTTACAGAGTTGAAGAACATGGCATGAGAACAAGGCACCACTACACTGTACACTAGAAGACATTTTGCAGGACAGTGAGTGACATTTAGTTTTCTTTTACATTTGTCTGCAAGATTTTTCATTTGCCTACACTGATAACTGGAATTAAAGGTTGTATGATCTGCTTAATGATCCAGAGAGAGACCCAGTGTAACAGTCTTGTTAGAGCTTCACTGAAGCATTAAGTTAAGTGCCAATGTTAAGGTCTTTTTCTCTTAGTCTATGAGTGCTGATTACTGAAACAAAGTTGACACTATGTGAGCAAAGTGAAATGAAAAACTGAATAATCAATCAACCAAATTCAAGGTAGCTGGTTATTCAGGATAATTCATACACAAAAAACCTGCATATAATTCTTCTTGAAGAGCTTGTTTTTATGATTAGCTCAATGTTCCCTGATATTCGACCTTCAAGTGAATATCCAGATAGTGACAACCTACTGCTCCTCAACCTTATACTTAGCTTTATTCATATATCACTTAAATGAAAACTACAAGTCATTTGCTACAAATGAATTGCTTCATTTATACCACCCATTACAATGGCACAACTATAATTTTCCTATATCTCTAGCCTTTATTTAATAATTCACCTTATTCAAATATTCAATAACCTAAAACCAACTCAACAATTTTGTTTATAATCACACAACATTATCAAAATGATGAGTCACACATACTCAGTGACATTTTTAGTGTCCAAACAGTGATCTAAACAACATTGTACGTGTGCTTTTCAGGTTTCTTTAAATTTGGTTTTTAATCTTATGCAATGTATTTTAATAGCTTTATTGAGTTATAATTTTATACTGTGAAGTTCACCCATTTAAAGCATATAATCCAGTGTCGTTTGGTATATTTACAGAGTTATATAACCATCACCATAATCTAATTTTAGAACATTTTCATCATGCCCAAATATTTCTTTTGACTACAGTTTCAAATCATAATTACTGTAGTCAAAAGACTACACTTTAGGGTTTGTTAGTTAATAAAAAAGTTAGTTAGTGAATAAAAAAGTCCACACTTCAGGGTTTACCTCTGCTCTTGTTTCTTTTTCACATAGATTCAGTGGCCTCAGTGTGTGTGTGTGTGTGTGTGTGTAAGTCAGAAAGAACAGAGTTCACCTATTTTAAACTTCTAATGATTATAAAAATCTTCCTACAGCATTTTTTGTGAACAGAACTATTTCTGCCACCTTTGTTTTTTAAGTAGCAGAAGTGTATATTTAGGGTTACTGGAATTGTACAATAGATTCTTAACTGGAACTGAAAGATTTTCAACCCTAGAGAGTTTTTGAAAAATGCAGCCTTTCCTGAATAAAAGCAGGATGGCAAGATAACTCCTGGAAAACTCTTTTGCTACGGCCCTGTTGAAGTAGAGAGTGAAACATCTATCTTACTGATCAAACGACTAAACAAAAGTTATCATGGAAGATTTTGAGAAAAGAGAAGGCTATACTGTTGAATTAATTATATTTTCTGTACTTGCTGAGGGAAAAAAGCTTTCTTCTCATCTGACCTAAACAGACATGGGCTAAGATTCTATTTTACCTGGCTATAATGTACAAACTTGGAATAATTTCCTAAGTTTTGATTCCCCTCTCTCCCTATTAACTGTTTATCACAAAAACATTGAAGCCCTGGCAGCAATGATTTCCCTTTCTGACATTGATTCACTGGATGGGTCTAAGCTGGACTAATCAGGAATTTGAGATTGGGGTGAGAGGAGCCTGAGTCAATGTCTTTGAGTCCTGAAATATGTAGGCTCAAAGACAGAGCTACTGGTGAGTGTGATCTGCCTTCCATGCAGATCAGAGAAGCAGAGACAGCAAATACTCAGAGAGAAAGAAGAGAAGAATGAAGCAGATATGTGTAAGTTAACAGACCAGGCAGAAAGAAAAGGGATGTGAGTGATGAAAGAATTCTACACAGCTTTGCACGCTCTAGCTCCTATACCTTCTGCGGCTCTACTGAACTTCTGCCCTTTGAGTCTGTGAGATACTTCTTTATGCTTAAGCCATCTGGCTTTGTTTTGTATTACTGGAAACCCAGAGAGTCCTAAAAGTTGACTAGTTTAAAATGGAACATAAGCATTTACTTAAGTTTCTAAATCACTTATGAGTGATACCAAAGAAATAAAAAGATAAACTTTCTGCTTTTGATTAACTTAAAATCTTATTAGGGAAACAAGACCTTCACATATAACAAAACTCTCCAAAACAATGCAGCTTATTCCACAATGAGCATTAGGTGGCATAATTATGTGCAGTAGACAACGGAGAAATCCATGTGGGCTCTAGCAAGGAGGGAAGATCTTGGAGGCACAGTTCTTTGTGTTAAACATTGGACGATGAGTAGAGTTTGATTAGATAAAAAGTTTGGTTAAAAAAAATGTGTTCTAGATTAAGAGACAAAGTAGCCAGGAATGACTGTAGAAGCTGCAGAAATCCAACGGAAGAATAAATTGTGATAAGAGATGATACTGGGTTGGGAGGGTGGTGCCAGATGATGGAGAGGCATGAATTACAGAAGAGGAGTTACCTGGACTTCCTGTAACTAGGCAAAAGGAAGAGTTGTAGATCCTTAAGCAGAGGTGTATTGTGACCAAATGTTTGGGTAAAAAGTTAAATCTGGTTGTGGTATACTGTACAGTTCAGAGCCAAGTAAACTAACTTGGAAGATGTTTTCTCTCTGACGGTGATTACAGAAAGGGGAAAAATCTAAGACGTGGGAGAAGAAACAGACTTCGATCAGTACTTCTCAAACTTTACTGTATGCATGAATTGCCTGAGAATCTTCTTAAAAATGCAAACTATTATTCAGTAGTTCTGGGCTAAGGCCCAGAATTCTGACTTTCTAACAATCTCCCAGGTAATACCCACACTGCTAATCTGTGAACCACATGTTAAGAAGACAAGATTTTGAAAATAATGATCTAATCCAGTGTGATGAAGGAAAATAAGAGTCAAAGATGACTCCAAGGTTTCTAGTGTGCTATAGTAGACAAGAGAGAGAGAAAAGGGAAACTGAGCCAATCCAACATTCATCGAGTGACTGCTGTTCATTATTTTCTTTTATCCTGCGACCTAACCATATAAAGTAAATCCATTCATTCACTTAGTCTACACTTATGCACTTATGTACTAAGTATCCACTAAGTGACAGGCATTGTTCTAAATGTTGTGAATTCAGTAATGAATAAAACTATAAAATAAAATTTGAAACCTTTGCTTATAATTTCAAGGGAAGGACAGAAAATAAACAAAATAAGTAAAACATATAGTATTAAAGTTGGGAAAATCAAGTAAATAGCCCAAAATCTACTTTGGCTGAGTTTCATTCAAACAAGTCACCTTGAACATCTTCTGTATAATACAAATATGATAAATTTGTAAGGAATTCAAGATATATGTTGAAGCTAAAACCATTTTCAAATCCTTTGAAAGTATTTTACTGAGTTAATAAAAAATATTTCAGAAAGTCCTGGGAACCTTAGCTGTGTCACACCTGGACATATTTTTAATGAAAGTGTGTTTCTGAATGTGTAATGGAATATTTTGCAGCTTTCACAGTCATCCTTCCCGGAACAAACATCTGTCTCACTAATCAGGTGGTATATGGTCTGACCGAGTGCTCATTTCCCATCTATAATGGGCCAGCTTAAACGTTCTTTGTTTCTTACCATAGATAGTAGAGAGGAATTTCTTTCCAAATACACTGTAGAGAGTCATTTCTATAGTAAGCCGAAGGAAACACTATGGGATTAATTAGTCAAATAAAACAAAGGAACAGATTGAGAAGTCTGTCTGTCTGTATGTATGTACATATGTATGTATTTATCTATCTATGTCTGTACTTCTGCCATCTATGAATCTGTAAAAAAAACCTGAATAAATAAAGTGTAAAATGGAAGCCTATTAAACTATAATTGCTATAAAACAATAGGTTCTCATCCCCCAAAATTTATATTTAAAAATTGCTAAATGTATCTTTGTTCACTAAGCACTTTAATTAACAACTATAACATGGTGATTATATTATTCAACATTTAAATGCTTAATTTGCAATCTGGAATTGCAGGCATTCCCTGATAAAGACATATTTTCATTTGTTGCATTTGTATTTTTAGTAGAAGACAAAAATAAGAAGATACTTATATGGTAATATGATACTAGATCTATAAACAAAAGTTTTACTCTTTCTTTTTATTGCTCTTGAGATTTAAAACACAATAACAATCTATATTTACGCATTGAGCTACTGGATTTTTTCATGTTATGAGAGGTTTGAAATACTGTACCTGCCATCTACTGGAAGTCTATGGGAGGTACATTTCCCTACTATCAACTAAGGCCTCCAGAGAGCAAGTCTAAAAAATGCTATCAGTGCTTTTTGAGGAAATCATACCACAGGTTTGGAGGTCCTTTACTACTGTTAAAGAAAGTTAAAGATAAAATAATCCCATTAATCGCTGGTGAAAGTACAGAAGGAACCCATATAAATTTGAGTAGGCAAAATCGCAAGAGAGATTCACCTCTGAAATGTCAAAAGTACTAAAGGGCCACGAGCAAAAAGATCTACAAATTTCCTTACCAGCATTTTTATTAAAGGAAGTGCTCTGACCATAGAAATATGTGTATATAATTCCTAACTATTACAAATAGCTTTTAGGATCGAGGGAGTCAGGATTCTGAGACCTTCTCTAGTGACTTCTGTCTATTTCTGGGCTTCAGTGGGTTGTGTGAGTAGGGGTAAGAGTAAACGGGGGAGAAGACAGGATAAACTGACACTGTAGACGAAATGTCGAATTACTGCAAAGAATGAAACACCATAGTCAGTTGTTTAATTACATGCTTTGTGACTATATTTAATTCCTTCAATTATGCTCTGGGTCAGAATAGTTAGCTCCAGCCCTACATGTAACCTAGACACTTACATGTTCGGATGCCTAGACTTTTCCTATTGAAATCATGTCAGTCTATTTTCTTACCCTCAATAATTTTAATATAATGTACCTAATGACCACTTTCTCCTGATTTATGGGAAAACCCCAGAAACTAAGAATTACCCTTTCGTTCAGTTTTTATGAATGCCTTTAAAAATTATAATTTAAAAAACGTAAAAACATAAAACCTTCCAGCTTTTAATCATTCTATACTTTTGGTGGCTAGAAGTAATTCTTAGAAGTAATAAGCTCTAGAATTACATGATCATAGATAGAGCTTGAGGGTTTCATACAGATTAACAGTGGCACTAAAAGGTAGAATCGTTTAATTCAAGGGCATACAATTTAGTGGTAGAACTTAAACTATAATTCAGGTTGTTTCACTGTAGTCACTATTATTTCTACTACCTTGCACTGCCTCGAATGTAATTATAAAATTGATATTGGACTTGAAATTGAAACAGGGAGCTTGAGCTTTCGTCGTGTGAGAGAAGGGAAGGAGGTGAGGAAGAATAAAGATATTTGCCAGATATGTCCTTGGCATTGTTCATTAGGCATGTTCATTTTTACTTTGAAATTCAAACAAGGCGATCACTAACCCATGTCAAATTTTCAGACCTAAATTAGCCCCACTTTACTTAAATATATCAATAAGAACACATGAAGACAAGGAATTCAGAGCTAGAGAGTTTCAGAGACAAGCAGCACCCAGGCATTTCTAAGGCTGAGTGATAAAACAGTAGGACTTCTGCGTCTAGCAACATTACAGACTATTAGAGACCCTGAAAATCTTCAGCAGCAAACACTTATAAGTATGAGATAATAACATAACAGACATTTTTGAAAATGCATAGTCAAACTCACAGAGAAGTTGTAAAATCCCCAGGGGCTAAAAGCAAAGAGAAAATTGAAAACCAGATTAGTGAACTGATGCTGATAGTTTGGCAGCTTGAGAGGGTGGGGCATATTAGTCACTCTTGTTATTGAAAGGAATTTAATGAACATTATGGACCAAAAACCAAAGCACTGGAACTGCTTGAGTTGGGGAGTTGGGACTAGCAAACCCTCCCCTCAAAGACACATATATAAGTCCAGGACACATGAAGGGCTATGTCCTCAGGGCAAGGGTAGCTAGGGAAAAAGTCATCTACTGGCAAAGTGAAATGAGAGAAACCTTGTTGAGGTGACCTGGGACCTAGGTAGGAAAAAAACGTCTATAAAAAATTTGCATCCACAGAAAAAGCAAACAGCAGAATAAGACCCTGGGAGCTTTAGGTAATAAGACTGAAACACACTAAAAAAAATAAGTACGTTTAAACTGACTAAAATAAATAGAGGAAGGACTCAAAAGTCTAAGAAAGTAATACAATACTATCAACAATGCATATAATTGAATACTTTGCAGCAATTAAAAAAGGTTAGGTCTATCTATATATGCTAATATACAAAGATCTCCAAATTTTCTTATAAAAAAGCTAGTTACAAAAGCATCATATAGTATAAATCCATTGTTGTTTAAAAGAATTTAAAAGGCACTTGTGTGTTTGCTTTAAGAATGTTCATTCTCTTTTTTATTTAAAAAAATTAATTGAAATATAGTTAATGTACAATATTATGTTAGTTTCAGGTGTATTACAGAGTGATTTGACATTTGTCTACATTATGAAATGATCACCACAATAAGTCTAGTAACCATCTGTCCCTGTACAAAGTTATTATAATATTATTGACCATATTCCTTACGCTGTATATTACATCCCTGTGGCTTATTTATTTTATAACTGGATGTTTGTACCTCTTAATCCCCTTCCCCTATTTTGCTCCCAACCCACCTTCCTCCCCTCTGTAAACAACCCATTTGTTCTCTGTATCTATGAGTCTCTTTTCACACTGTTTTGTTTGTTTTGTTTTTTTAGATTCCACATAAAAGTGAGAAAATATGGTATTCGTCTTTATCTGACTTATTTCGATTAGCATAATATTCTCTATATCCATCCATGTTGTCGCAAATGGCAAAATCTCATTTTTTATGGCTGAGTAATATTACACACATATATATATATTTATACATATATATACCACATCTTCTTTATCCATTCTTCTATTAATGGACATTTAGATTGCTTCCGTATCTTGCCTATTGTAAATAATGCTGCAATGGACATTGCTTTGCATGTTATCTTTTGAATTAGTGTTTTTGTTTTCTTCAGATAGATACCCAGAAGTAAAATTGCTGAATCATATGACAGTCCTATTTTTAATTTTTTGAGGAACCGCCATACTTTTTTCCACAGTGGCTACACCAATTTACAATCCCACCAAAAGTGCATAAGAGTTCCCTTTTCTCCACAAAGGATGTTCAGTTTCTTTATATCTGATTCCAGTTAACTGTTTTGTTTCCTATAATTTTAAAACATAATGAAAAATTATTACTAATGAAAAAATTGGACCAGGCAAATTGGAAAAAAAATGAAAACTTTTAGAAATAAAAAATTTAGTCACTGAAATTTTTTAAAAAGGGATTAGATATGGCTAAAGATAGAATTAGTGAATAGAAGGATAAATTTGAAGAAACACAGAGAGACCAAGGAAATGGAAAAATACAAAAAAGAGAGGTTAAGAGACATGAGGTAAAATGAGAAAGTCACACATATATTCAAAAGTAATTTCAGGGGAGAATATAGAGAGAATGGTGAAAAGCTTATCTATTAAAAGAATGGCTGAGAATTTTCCAGAAGTTATAAAACACTCCAGTCCTCAGATTCAAGAAATCTTATAAATCCCAAGCAGTCTCTAAAGCAGCAAAGGCAAATAAATGATTTTTAAGCCAAGCCAAGAGAAGAGGCAGACCAGAATCAACAATTAGACATAGACGTTTCTCAGTAGCAATATGAAAAAGGGAAGAAAGTAAATTACCCTCTTCGATGAGCTGAGAAAATTTTAAATTCTCATAAAAATGGATATATTGTGCTCATTTAACATCATTTAAGAATGAGATCAAAATAGGCATTTCACAAATAAAAATGAATTGTATTTACTATCAATAGACTATCACTGAAGGAATTGCTAATGAATATTCTTCATGAAAAAGAATATTGAATTGGTAAAGAAGGGTTGAGATGAAAAAAGGGAAGGTGAGCAAATAAATTGGTAAAAAGTAGATAAATCTAAAAAAGTACTGACTTCATTAAATAACAGGAATAATAATGATTAATTTGGGGAGGAGGAAACGAACAAATTGAGATTTAAATACCCAACAAACATAACATACAAGTTGGAGTGGTAATACTTGGTATTAAAGATTAAGGCCTTTTTTGGGGGGGGAGAAGTCTGGTATGATGATTAATTTTATGTGGTAACTTGACTGGGCCACAGGGTACCCAGATACTTAGGCAACACTGTTCTGGATATTTCTATGAAGAGAGTTCTGGATGAGATTAACATTTAAATCAGTAGACTGAGTGAAGCAGATTGCTCTCCCTGAAGTGGATGGGCCTCATTCAATCAGTTGAAGGCTGACTAGAACAAAAAAGCTGACCCTCCCATGAGTAAAAGAGTTCTTTTTGAGAGTTTGAGGACTGGGATATTGGCTTTTTTCTGCCTTTGGACTCGAACTGAAACATCAGCTCTTCTTGGGTCTCAAGCCTTCTGGGTTTTGGACTAGAACAACACCATCAGGCTCTCAGACCTTCAGACTGAGACTGAAACTAAACCACTGGCTCTCCTGAGCCTCCATCATGCTGATTAACCCTGCAGATCTAAGATTTACCAACCTCCATAATCATGTGAGCTGATTCCTTATAATAAATCTCTCTCATTCTCAATCTCTCGCTCTCTTGCTCTCACTATCACTCTCACTCTAGTTCTAGCTGTACCTCTACCTCCATCTTTATCTCCCTCTCTATCTCTATCCTACTGGTTCTGTTTCTCTGGGGAACTCTAAAACAGATTTTACCAACAGTGATTCTAGAGGAATAGGATTATAAGAATGAGTTTTCTGAATTGGTTCTGGGGTTCCTGGAATTGGCTTTCTAATTTGATTAGGTTTAAAGATGCTAAAGACTCCATTTCCAGTAGTAAAGAAAGCACTGATAGTTCATGATCAGGCAACCTCTGGCAACAGAAATAAGCAAAATATCACCACTGGAGACTCCTAAACAACCACTTACAAGAAGCAAGGATCTAAGTGTCTGTGTACATGATACTTTTGAACATTTTTGTCAAACTAACAAGTATAAGGAGAGTAACTCAGAACATTTTTGTCAAACTAACAAGTATAAGGAGAGTAACTCATTGCTCCTAACACCGGTGGACAAAGTGGGAGAAGAAAAGAATGAGCTCAGGGATTCACATTCCCAGTTCAAGAGCCACATAAATGACCTGAAAGCTCTATGTGTGCTCCTATAGCTGCAGGGCTGAAAATGCTGAAAATCAAAAGCAGAATCTCAACCTGCAGCTGGCTGAATTACAAGGCATGTTGAACTCCCAGCCTGGTAAGGTGTCTACTATTAAAGGGCACTGATTGGGAAGGCACTGGGATCCTGAAAAGTGGAATGAGGACACATGGAAAGCCCTTGCTGAAGCTACAGACCCTGAGCCCCTAAATTCTGATGAATCATTTTGCCAATGGAAGCAGCCTCTCTACTCACAATGGAAGAGGTCTTTTCAACCCCAGTGGAACCTCCAGTAGAAGCAGCCTCTCCATCCCCATCTGAGGGGGATTAACCCTGCCACGCCTGATGAAAGAGTAATGGCCTACCCTGAGGCAGATGCCACGCAAGACAATGCTGATTGTCCCCCACTCCTCTGTGCTTCCAGACCTACAACCAGGCTGAAGACCCAATAGGTCCCTAAGGCCGAGGTAGAAAGCGTGACCCATGAGGATGTGCAATATACTCCAAAAAAAAAAAAAAAAAAAAAAGAACCTGAATTTTCCAATTTGTACAGACAGAAATTTGGAGAACATGTGTGGGAATGGATAGTAAGGATGTGGGATAATGGTATCAGGAATATAAAGTTGGATCAGGCCAAATTCATTAATATGGACTGACTAAGCAGTGATTCTGCATTTCATTTTGCATCTTGGGGAGTTAGAAAGGGAGCTAACAATTTGGTTGGTTGATTGGCTAAAACATGGACCAAAAGGTGGCCCACAGTGAGCAAGTTGGAAATGCTGGACCGACCTTGCTTTACTGTAGAGGAAGGGATTCAAAGGCTTAGGGAGACTGAAATGTTAGAGTGGATTTGTCACTTAAGACCTACTCACCCACCCTGGGATAGTCCAGAAGATACACTTTTTATCACAACTATGAGGAATCAATTTGTGAGGGGAGTCCCAACAGCCTTGAAGTGCTCTGTTGCTTGCTTATCTCTGTAAGCCAGACCTTACATTGGGAACTGCAGTCACTGAATTGGGAAGCCTAAATGCAAGAGAGTAACTGAATCCCAGAGTGGCAGGGTCCAAATGGCACCACTCAACTGCCAAAAGAAAAGTCAGTATGGTTACTGCAGTGGACAGCAGAGTCAAAGCAGCAATTAGAATAGTCTGACTCAAGCAGTATTCACCAGCTGATCATGGTATATACCTAAATGTGAACTAAATAGCAAGCCTACTAAATACTTACTTGATCTGTATAAGCAGAAAAATTCTATGTTAAGTGAATAAAAGTCTAACTTGAATATAAAAGGAGAGAGTCACAGCCCCTCAATCCATTCCCAGACTTGAGCCAGTTTACAGACCTGGAACCCTTTAAATGCAAGGGAGGCTCTCTTAAGGAAAGACCCTGGTACACTGCCAGAAATTTATACTGCTAATCTGCATTTCAGTCCTCCTCCAAAGGGGTCTATGGCCTTTTACTAGGATAACAGTATGCTGGGGAAAAGGAAATAATCAGACCTTTCTGGGACTACTGAACACTGGCTCTGAACTGACACTGATTCCAGGTGACCTAAAGTGTCACTGTGGTCCACCAGTTATAGTAGGGGCTTATGGAGGTCACGTGATCAATGTAATTTTAGCTCAGGTCTGACTCACAGTGGGGCCAGTGGGTCCCCAAATCCATCCTGTGGTTATTTCTCCAGCTGTATAATGCATAATTTGAATAAGCATACTTAGCAGCTGAGAGATTTCCCACTTTGGTTCTCTGATCTGTGGTGAGAAGGCTATTATGGTGGGAAAGGCCAATTGGAAGCCATTAGAACTGCCTCTACCTAGGAAAATAGTAAACCAAAAGCAATACCACACTCCTGGAGAGAATGCAGAGATTAGTACCACTATCAATGACTCGAAAGATGCAGGTGTGGTGATTCCCACCGCATCCCCATTCAACTTTCCTATTTGATCTGTGAAGAAGACAGGGATCTTGGAAAAGACAGTGGATTATTTTAGGTTTAACTGAATAATTACTAAAATTGCAATGGCTATATCAGTTGGGGTTTCATTGTTTGAGCAAATTAATACATCCCCTGGTACCTGGTATATAGCTATTGATCTGGCAAATGCTTTTTCTGATACCTGTCAATAAAGACCACCAGAAGCAGTTTGCTTTCAGCTGGCAAGGCCAACAATACAACTTCTCTGTCCTGCCTTAGAGGTATATCAACTCTCCAATCCTGTGTCATAATTTAGTTTTCAGGAATCTTGACTGCCTTTCCTTTCCACAAGAAATCACTCTGGTCTATTACATTGATAACATTATGCTGACTGAACCTAGTGAGGAAGAAATAAAAACTACTCTAGACTTATGGGTAAGACATTTGTGTGTCAGAGGGTGGGAAATAAATCTGACAAAAATTCAGGGACCTTCTACCTCAGTGAAATTTCTAGGGCTTCAGTACTGTAGGGCATGTTGAGATGTGCCTTCTAAGATTAAGGGTAAGTTATGGCACAACCGAAAAAGAGACACAATGCCTAGTGGGCCTCTTTGGAATTTAGAAGCAACATATTCCACACTGGCCCATTTACTGAGTGACCCGAAAAGTTGCTAGTAATCCTTGGATTAGGGAATGAAATGCTTGAGGAATTGCATAGGTGCACTTGCCTCCAACCTCCACAAAGTAACTGGGAAGCTCTGCAACTAGATAGCTCCAAATAAAATAGAAGGAAGAATTTTCAAAAGAAAATCAATGAATATGATCTATTCTACAATAGACAAATTAAAGAAATCTGATGTTCTTCTGTCTTCTAGTGTCCAAGCTAGAAGTTATTTTCAGTAACCCTCTAAAACAAAAGGCATTATGCATAGCAGCTAAATATTATTAGGGAATCCTCCATTTATTTGACTCATAACCAGAATTTTTCATGGATATCTAAGTCAGATATGAAACACACAAACCATTAAAGAATATAAAAATAAAGATTCAGGTACTGTTTGAAAAGATTGAAAGATAAACAGAAAACTAGGGATAATGTAACATATATGTAAGACAATGGATTAATAATCCTAACATAAAAATAACTTAGAAATCATTAAGATAAAGATAAACATCCCTATGGAATAAGGTCATGAACAGATTATCAATAAAATACACATATCCGATAAGTATGTGAAAAGTATTTATGCTCACTAATGATAAAAAAAATTCTACCACTGATGCAGTCCAAACAGGTCAGACTCCTAGGGTCACATAGAAGGGTGGGAAAATGAGGAGTGAATCCGAAGGAGCAAACAGGAAATAACCCACATGGGAAGCTTTGCTAACTAAAGTCTCTGAGATTTTCCAATAAGACATCTATAAATCTGCACAGGGGAAGTATGAAGAAAATTTGCAAACCTTTGTTTAGAACTGTTTGTTCCTTTTGATATGTTTGCCTAAACTATTTTGGAAGAGGCAGGAACCATTGTTTCCTAAATAAATCAAAAGAAAAGCTCAAGGGATTTCCCCATTGGAAAAAGCCTAGTGGAATTGTACCATCAGAAGAAATTGTAAAAAAACAATTTATTTACCCTAGAGGATTTCCTCTGTGCTGCAGGAGTATGGTATAGTCCTTCCATCACAGAGTGAGCAATTGGTAGCTCCTGAGACCAGCACAATTTGATCAGTTGAATTTCGCCACCTTCAGGTATAGAGCTAAAAATGAAGAAAAACACCTTATTATTACTTGGAAATTACATTCAATTGAGAATTACATACATTGAAACTATTGATCAGCCACAGTAATTATCTTGAATTTTTTTTCTAATTAAGATGAAAAGATTCAAAGCATAGTCTAGCCCAGATTTGGCAAACCCTACAATAATGACTATTTACTCATTTGCTCAGTTGTTTGTTCAGTTGATTCAATATGCTTTTATGTAGTCTGTCAGGAATTGTTTTAGATAATAGAGACCCAGAGACAAATTCCTCCTGGAGCTCATAGTCAGTAATGAAGATAAATGCAAAGTATTAAATGATATGATAGGGACTTCCCTGGTGGTGCAGTGGTTAAGAATCCACCTGCCAATGCAAGCGACACAGGTTCGAGCCCTGGTCCGGGAAGATCCTACATGCCGCGGAGCAACTAAGCCCGTGCGCCACAACTACTAAGCCTGTGCTCTACAGCCCGTGCTCCGCAACAAGAGAAGCCACCGCAGTGAGAAACCCGCGTACCACAACGAAGAGTAGCCCCTGCTTGCCGCAACTAAAGAAAGCCTGCGCTCAGCAACAAAGACCCAACGCAGCCCAAAAATAAATGATATGATAGGAGGTATTTGATACAAAGTGAAAGGAGCTATGAGAACACAGAAGAGAATTTCTGAGGGTGGGTTTCTTAAAAGCAGAGCCTAAGAGACAAGGATTCTTGTGCAAGTGATTTATTGAGGGAATGTGTTCAAGTGAAACCTAACATACAGTGAGGGCAGCAAGAATATAGACAAAGATGTTAAGTTCAGTAGTTCAGCTTCGGTCTGATTCTTCAAGAAGCTCTGGGTCAGGAACAGCATCATAAAGTTGTCCCACCTTGAGATAAAGGCCCAGACCTTATATCAATAAAGCACAGTCTCCAGGATGGCCCTGGGGAGAAGGCATACGCTCCTAGGCGTTTCCAAACAGGCAGGCTTCTGTCGACCGGGGACAACTGTCAGGCATATCCCTGTAGACTATTAACTGTCATCACTCACAGCCACTGGGGGATGGGTGCACTGGCCCAGGAAATAGAATCTGTGTCTACTGCATTCCACTATTTACACCGTTCAGCCCCACTTGCTTCTCACATTAAATTGGTATCATGATGGCACAACTTCTCCAAGATTTGGGTTGTTCAAAATTTCTGGAGAAACTTACATGAGGAGGGTTAGTGAGACAAACTACAGTCCCCGCAGCACTAGTACTCACCATTGCCCTTCTCTACCCACCCATTCTAGAGTCCTCTCTGCGTTGGATAACAATTTTACTATTTTTTAAAATAAATTTATTCATTTATTTATTTTAGTTTTGGCTGCAATGGGTCTTTGTCGCTGTGCGTGGGCTTTCTCTAGTTGCGGCGAGCGGGGGCTACTCTTTGTTGCAGTGCACGGGCTTCTCACTGCGGTGGCTTCTCTTGTTGTGGAGCATGGGTTCTAGGCGCGTAGGCTTCAGTAGTTGTGGCGCACGGGCTTAGCTGCTCCGTGGCATGTGGGATCTTCCTGGACCAGGGCTCAAATCCGTGTCCCCTGCATTGGTAGGCGGCTTCTTTTTTAAAATTAATTAATTAATTAATTTTTGGCTGTGTTGGGTCTTCGTTGCTGCACACGGGCTTTCTCTAGTTGCGGCAAGTGGGGGCTGCTCTTCATTGTGGTGCATGGACTTTGCATTGCAGTGGCTTCTCTTGTTGCAGAGCATGGGCTCTAGGCGTGTAGGCTTCAGTAGTTGTGGCATGTGGGCTCAGTAGTTGTGGCTCATGGGCTCTAGAGCGCAGACTCAGCAGCTGTGGCACACTGGCTTAGCTGCTCCGCAGCATGTGGGATCTTCCCGGACCAGGGCTCGAACCCATGTATCCTGCATTGGCAGGCAGATTCTTAACCACTGCACCACCAGGGAAATCCCTGGATAACACTTTTGTTGATTCAGGTAGCTTTCCTGGTAAGGTGACCCAGACTGTCATCCCTGACAGATCTGAATCTCTGGTTACCTTGACCATTCTAGGTCATGGTTGCTATATTAACCCACTTACCATTTACACATTCACTATTAAAATGGAGCATGGGAATACCAAGAGATGACTCATGGAGTCACTTGTGTGCCAAAAATATTCCTCCCTACCCCACGATGCAACGAGTCTTACTTCCTGCTTATCAGAGTTCAACTACCCTGCCAATATGGTAATTTCCCTTTTTTTCTGCTGGTCTATTGGTATAAAGGAGCCTAGAATGACCAGTGGCAGCTGCAGCTTTAATTTCAGTGGAAAACTTAAAGAGAATTCCTCTTCTTGAGGCCTCTAGACACACAGAGCCTAAATATGTGGGGTTGGGAAGCACAAATTCTCCAAATGGGTTACTTCAGTTATAGGTGTTGGCTGACTCCCACTTCCATGCCTTGATCACCAGATCCATATATTCTACCTGTTGGGGACATGGCAACATGTTACAGGCTGTCATCTTCAAGCCTCAGCTGTACTTTCAAGAGGCCACTCCAGCACTCTGTCAGGCTGGCGGCTTCTGAATGGTATAGTATGTGGTAGGAACAGTACACCTCATTTGCCATAAAGTGGGTCTTGCTTCATGGCAATATTATACTGGATTTCATGCTGGTAGATCAGACCTTTGAATCTTGGTACTGGCTGAGGCACTGTGAATAGGAAATGCAAACTCATATCCAGAATACGAGTTAATCACAATCAGATTAAATGGTTTCTCTTTCTAGGGTGGAAAGGGTCCAATTTTATCAGTTTGCCTAAATTGATTGGAGGCAAAGTGCTGGTCGTTGTGGCTGACAGGTCAGACAGTCAGCCATGGTAGTAGCCAGATGAACCATATTGAGAGGGAGCCCATTCAACTGGTCCCATCCCTATCAGGGCTCTGACTGGTATCACAGACTCGCCAAGCCTATGAATTCAGCTTTCTTTGAATTTCTGCCACTCTTACAGTCAAGTCCTGTGACTGGTTGTCAGATCTGCCTGCACTTTGGCAACAAGAGGTACGGGTCTCTTTAATTGCAGCCAAGGAAGTATGTTTTACTTTAAATTGGAGACTGAGTCTGAGCCTGTCATTTTCTCTCTTTAAGGCATTAGTAGCACTTAGCAACAGCTCCCAAATACCTCAGTCTTTACAGTTATTATTTTCCCTGAAATTCTTAAGCCTCAGGACCATTACAAAAGCTATGTCCACCTGTATCCCATCCAAGATCACCAGAGGTGAAAGTCTCAGCAGCTGTACTGCTATAGCAGGTCAGGAATCAGTACGCTACTAATCAAAAGTAATGAAGTCTTTGTTGCCATCTGGCTGGTGAATGATCTCACCCCAGCCTCCCATCCTTAGAGACTGCTTTCTAGGATTATTCCTGGTACCAACTATCTTGGGTTGGGTTTTCTAAAATCAGAGCCAGAGACAGGGATTCTAGTGCAAATGATTTAATGAAGGAGTTCTCTCAGAAGAAACTTTAAGTTAGTGAGGAAAGCAGAATAGGGCAGAGGATGAAGCTCGGCGGAGATACAGCAGAAGTCTAGCCTCAGCGATCCCCTGGTGAACTCTCCAGCATGAAGGGCACACCGAGTTGCCCCACCTGGAGGCAAGAGGGCAGACTTTTGTCTCCCCATATCTCCAGCTCTGGGACAGAGAGCAACATTTCAGACGCTTCTGAGTGAGGTGGCTCCTGTTGGTGGGAGGCAATCATTGTACGTGAGCTGCGAAAAGGGATCTGGGCCGGGCACCAGCAGCTCTCCTACAGGAGGAATGAGAAACTCTTTGCTGAGGAATTAGAAAAGATTTTGTCATGAAGATTACACTTGGCTTGTTAGGAAGAGAAAAGAGGTAATTAGGCTGAGAACGGAGTAGCCAAGTTAGGGAGTGAAAAGTAATTTAGGTAACAAGATCACTGACTTCAAATCTGGAGGAGATTTGTGGTCAGAATCGTATATATCTGATTTCAACATTTTTCTGAACTCAGTGGAAGCTCATCAACTAGGTGTTAACTTTTATTTAGTTCCTTTTCTTTTCTTTCTTTCTTTCCCTTTTCCTTTTTTTCTTTTGGATAATTTTCTTTAAGCTATAGGCTGCCAGTACTTCCTGGCAGTAGTATTACTGAATATAGCTGGTTAATGAGGTATACTGGGGTTAGTGTACAACATTTACACTAATTAACGTATTTCAACATCTCACTAGAGTAATAATAGACACCTTATAGAAAGGCTGTATACGTTGGCAGATGTTAAAAAGGAAAAACTGTGTATGAGAGGTAGTCTTGCCAGAGGCTCCAGAATTTCCGAAACAGTGTAGTAAACAAAGGTTTACATTTAAAGTACAATGGTACAGATTTTGGTTTGCTTACGTTGGTTGTCATGGCACTGGAGCCCCCTCAGTCTAATGTCTCCTTGCTTAACTAAACAGAAAACAGGAGTTGGGGCAGAAGATGGCACTCCAGGAAAGCAGAAACTGACTCTGGGGTCATGTGGCTGACAGGGTAGTGGTGCTCTGGCCGGGTGTCAGGCCTGAGCCACTGAGGTGGGAGAGCCGAGTTCAGGACACTGGACCACCAGAGACCTCCCGGCCCCACATAGTATCAGTTGGCAAGAGCTCTCCCAGACATCTCTGTCGCAACGCTAAGACCCAGCTCCACTCAACGACCAGCAAACTCCAGTGCTGGACACCCCATGCCAAACAACTAGCAAGACAGGAACACAACCCCACCCATTAGCAGAGAGGCTGCCTAAAATCATATTAAGTTCACAGACACCCCAAAACACACCACTGGACGTGGTCCTGCCCACCAGAAAGACAAGATCCAGCCTCATCCACCAGAACACAGGCACCAGTACCCTCCACCAGGAAGCCTAAACAACCCACTGAACCAACCATACCCACAGGGGGCAGACACCAAAAACAGTGGGAACTACAAACCTGCAGCCTGCAAAAAGGAGACCCCAAACACAGTAAGTTAAGCAAAATGAGAAGACAGAGAAATACGCAGCAGATGAAGGAGCAAGGTTAAAAACCCATCAGACCAAACAAATGAAGAGGAAATAGGCAGTCTACCTGAAAAAGAATTCAGAGTAATGATAGTAAAGTTGATCCAAAATCTTGGAAATAGAATGGAGAAAATACAAGAAATGTTTAACAATGACCTAGAAGAACTAAGGAGCAAACAAACAATGATGAACAACACAATAAATGAAATTAAAAATTCTCTAGAAGGAATCAATAGCAGAATAACTGAGGCAGCAGAACGGATAAGTGACCTGGAAGATAAAATACTGGAAATAACTACCGCAGAGCAGGATAAAGAAAAAAGAATGAAAAGAACTGAGGACAGTCTCAGAGACCTCTGGGACAACATTAAATGCACCAACATTTGAATTATAGGGGTCCCAGAAGAAGAAGAGAAAAAGAAAGGCACTGAGAAAATATTTGAAGAGATTATAGTTGAAAACTTCCCTAATATGGGAAAGGAAATAGTCAAGCAAGTCCAGGAAGCACAGAGAGTCCCATACAGGATAAATCCAAGGAGAAACAGGCCAGGACACATATTAATCAAACTATCAAAAATTAAATACAAAGAAAAAATATTAAAAGCAGCAAGGGAAAAGCAACAAATAACATAAAAGGGAATCCCTATAAGGTTAACAGCTGATCTGTCAGCAGAAACTCTGCAAGCCAGAAGGGAGTGGCAGGACATATTTAAAGTGATGAAAGGGAAAAACCTATAACCAAGATTACTCTACCCAGCAAGGATCTCATTCAGATTCGACAGAGAAATTAAAACCTTTACAGACAAGCAAACGCTCAGCACCACCAAACCAGCTTAACAACAAATGCTAAGGGAACTTCTCTAGGCAGGAAACACAAGAGAAGGAAAAGACCTACAATAACAAACCCAAAACAATTAAGAAAATGGTAATAGGAACGTACATATCAATAATTACCTTAAATGTAAATGGATTAAATGCTCCAACCAAAAGACATAGACTGGCTGAATGGATACAAAAATAAGACCCGTAGAGATGGTGTCTACAAGAGAACCACCCTAGACCTAGGGACACATACAGACTGAAAGTGAGGAGATGGAAAAAGATATTCCATGCAAATGGAAATCAAAAGAAAGCTGGAGTAGCAATTCTCATATCAGACAAAATAGACTTTAAAATAAAGACTATTACAAGAGACAAAGAAGAACACTACATAATGATCAAGGGATCAATCCAAGAAGATACAGACATAGTGAATGGACGTGAGGACATGGGGAGGGTGAATGGTAAGCTGAGACAAAGTGAGAGAGTGGAATTGACAAATATACACTACCAAATGTAAAATAGATAGCTAGTGGGAAGCAGCCGCATAGCACAGGGAGATCAGCTGGTGCTTTGTGACCACCTAGAGGGGTGGGATAGGGAGGGCGGGAGGGAGACGCAAGAGGGAGGGGATATGGGGATATATGTGTATGTATAGCTGATTCACTTTGTTATACAGCAGCAACTAATACAACAGTGTAAAGCAATTATACTCCAATAAAGATGTAAATAAATAAATAAATAAAGTAAAACGGTAGAAAGATGGCCCAAGTGAGTTAGAAAAAGTGGAGATTGGAGAATTTTGGATTTCCTAATTTATTACTTGCAAGATATAAGATGTAAGAAAACCACAAAATTAACATTTGATCAATAGCATTACATTTTGAAATCTCTATATTTGGGACTCATAATTTGAGTAAACATGCTGTCTTTCATATCGATGTTTGGATAATCACCAACACTCAGTTGAGTCACAAACTACTGGAAAAAGGTTCAGGGAAGCAAAGACTCAAGGCTAGGTGTTTGGGGGTGAATTTGGGTGAGTGTGCATATTTGTATGCCTGTGTGTAAAATGAGAGAGAGAGACTTTTTGTATATGTGTCATTTCAAAACCAAATATAAATAATTTAAATTTTGAACTGTGCGTACCTGCATATCTCTGGTGTAGTGTGTAGGCAATCAAGATTTAACACCACAATAAGGCCAGCACTGGAGAAAAGACTTTCTTTAGAATATACCAACCTGGAACTAGTGTTATGCAGTCAGGAGCTTTGGTTATTAAATGAAATCAAAAGCACATCAGGCCTATCAGCATCTTAAAAACCATTAGTGTTTCATTTAAAGAGAGTGCCTTGTTTCTGAAATATTCATAGCTGGAATCCACCACCACTGCTGAGATTTACACCTCCTCTCTCCCCATTATGCTTGCTGAATCTCTTTACTTGCTATTGTAGGAAAAATATTCAAAGATTTATAGGCAGCAAAGAGAAGGCAGCAAATTATGACATCCATTATTGGCATCTGCTCTTGTCTGTATCCCCAGGAAATGCAAATACAAATGAATTCCAATTTTCTACTACAACTGAGTTGCAAAGGGAACTGTTATATGCAGATGAGGCAACTTCTATTTGGACAGAGATAAAATGGAAGAAATTTCAGTCTACTACACTTGGCATACCATTTGCATAACTCTGAGAAAACTGTCACAAAGGGATAATAAAAAATCATAAGGCTCTTAAAGAACCACATACAATGCCTATAACTAGGCTGCTTATAAGAGAAACAGACACAGCTTTAAGCTGTAGGGGCTGGTGCAAGCTCCAAAAACAAAAGGGTGATTAAAAATAGATGCTTCTATATTCACTGGTAAAAGTGATCCCTCTTCTCCTGTTTGGCAAACGGATTACACTAGGTTTGAAAATAACTTATAATCCAGTATGCAGTAAAGACAGACCTCACATTACCAATTTTTTAAAATTCTTTTGGCATAAGTCATTGTTTCTCCTGGAGGAATGACTATGACAACATTTCGCATTATGTTGTAGGCTCTTTGAAAGCAAGGAACTCTTGTATCCACTGATGTCCTGTATCCTCGGTGTCTAAAATAGAGTTTTGAACATAATAGCATCTCAAAATAAAATGTCCAGTGATAGGAACTGACAGAGTCACTGTAGGACAGTAGTGGGACTTAGGAGATCGACGTTCTAGTCTAGCCTTTGTCTCTGAGAATTTGGCCAGGTTTCCCTATTTCTATGGTCCTCAGCTACCACCTCTGAAAAAAAGGAGATGATAATACCCATCTTATTTGGCTTGGGAAAGAATTAAATGAAGTATCATGCCTAGTGTCCAGTATAACATCTGGCACAGATCTGTCTCTGAAGATGTGGGTCCTTTTTTTCTGACCTCCTACAACTCTCCGACACGCCTCAGTTTGAGGATTGGAAGGTCAGCAGTTTCTGACAATCTTAGACCCCACGCACATGGCTCATGTTACCTGGATATTCTCTGTCTGCTCTTATCTTTAATGCTCCATCTGCCTCAAAATTGCTTTCCAGCATTTACTAAAACTGGCTTTTGACTCTCAGTTTCCCTCTTCGCCAAGTCCTGACATCATGCTATACCTGCTTTTCTTGTCTATCTTGCCTCCCCCATTGGGGTCATGATTTGCCCCAACTCTTCAGGGTGCCACACTCTTCCAAGGCACCTGCTGACTTTTCCCTCCTCTCTGTCCATCTAAATTTGACTGCCTTTATCCATTTCCCAACAAAACTGCTCCAGGTAACACAATTAGAACACGAATGACCATGATGAGCTCTGTAACTTTACATCCTTTGAAGCTTGGCATACAAAGCTTTCTCAATTTCTGCCCCATGATTAATCACTTCCCTGGATGACCGACAGTGGGAACATTCATTTCCTTCAGAAGAACACTACCTTCCACCTACTGGGTGTCATCTTGTCCAGGTGAACACCACACCCAATTGTTTTAATCACCTCCTATTCAGAACCCTGTTGGTGAGGGAGGGATTCCTGCCCTGGAGTTGTGAGGATGGCCCCAAAGGTCCCATGATACTCATGATACTCACAGCTCAGGAGAGGAGGACACCATATGCCAGGCCAGGCTACATGGGCTTGTGCTTGGGAGCAGAGTGAACTACCAAGGGGCAGTGGGAGGCGGCGTTATAGTACCAAGAGGGTAGGTGCCCCTGGTTCCCAGGGGATTGGCTTGCTGGGATGATTCCATGGGATGACAGGGAACTGAAACCCACTACTCAGGGATAAGCAGGAACTGCACCTGGTCCCCATGACAAGGAGGGCTGTTTGGCTGGGGCGGGGGGGGGGGTCTTACCTCTGAGAGCAGAGTGGGAGTGGGGGAAGCTTGTGATTAAGGTATTTGAGGCCCTTCTTATTTCACCAGATGTCAAGGCAGCACACCATACTGAGCCTTAACTTTAGGCTTTATCCCACACCAACGCACGTCTCGTCTCACAATTCCTTTAACTCCTAAGTCCAAGAACTTTCACTTCTGTTCTACGATGGTAGGGCTTACGCTTCCAGTCTAATGCTCAGAATCATAATTTCCAACCTCCCCAGTCTTATTATCCTTAGAGTTCTATCTCCTTGTTCTACGCACCCTCCCTGGAAAAAAAAACCCGACTCTGAATCTACTGTCTACCCCGCTGAGAACTATGGGAGAAAAACCACAAGGTGGATGAGATTTGTGCTGCTATATGTTCATAGTCTTTGACTGCCAGTGGGTTAGTAATATTGCCTAGAATCTCAGAGCCTTGTTCTCTCAATTGGCAGAGAAGCTGCACCACGCTTCACTGCTATTCTCAAGGCCCTACTCAACCTTTCCCCAGTCAGGCTTATCAAAGCACCTGAGATGAGAATTCTATCTACACTGCCATCCCACCTTAAGCCTCAGAGGAAGGGCCGTTTCTCTTGCTTCCCATGCCCAAATGCGTAACTGTGTTCTGAATCCCTTTCTCTCTCATCTCCTTGACAGCCTCATTCCATCAATTTTCTCTTCTCCTCTTTATCCTCAATCTTCCCAGCTCAGTTGCTCTTCTTCCTTAGCCTAGACACGTGCTCAAGCCTCTCCTACCTAACAAATCCCGCCTGGGGCCCTTTCACTATTACTACCCTTCTTCATCCCCTCACAGCCAAGCTGCTTTAAAGGGAAGAATCGAATTTAAATATCCTCCAGCCCCAAAAAAGGAACCCTCCTACACCGTTGGTGGGAATGTAAATTGGTGCAGCCGCTATGGAGAACAGGATGGAGGTTCCTTAAAAACTAAAAAACAGGGTCACCATATGATCCAGCAATCCCACTCCTGAGCATATATCCAGAGAAAACTCTGATTCGAAAAGATACATGACTCCAATGTTCATTGCAGCACAATTTACAGAGGAGTGGATAAAGAAGATGTGGAGATATACACACACACACACACACACACACACACACACACACACACACACACACATATATATATATAATAGAATATTAATCAGCCATAAAAAGAAACAAAATAATGCCATTTGCAGCAACATGGATGGACCTATAAATTATCATACTAAGTGAAGTAAGCCAGACAAAGACAAATATGATATGATACCGCTTATATGTGGAATCTTAAAAAAATGATACAAATGAACTTATTTACAAAACAGAAATAGACTCACAGACACAGAAAACAAACTTATGGTTACCAAAGAGGACAGCGAGGGGTAGGGGAGGGATAAATTAGGAGTTTGGGATTAACATATACACACTACTATATATAAAATAGATAATCAACAAGGACCTACTATATAGCATAGGGAACTCTACTCAGTATTTTGTAATAACCTATAAGGAAAAGAATCTGAAAAAGAATATATATATATATATATATATATATACACACACACATACACACACACACATATATATATAACTGAATTACTTTGCTGTACACCTGAACCTAACACAACATTGTAAATCAACTATATTTCAATAAAAATAAATAAATACATGATTAAATATCTTCCAGCCCCACTCCCTCCCAGTGAATTGCAGCAACACATCTGTCAACACACATCAATAGATTGGCTCTCCTCAAACCTAGTGTAGGCCTTTCAGTTCTAATCCTCCTGGGGCCCTCTAGAACATGGGACACTGTCAACTCCTCACCCCCGACACACAAGCTTCTGGGACACCTCTCTTCTAACTCTGCGACCTCTTGTTTTTAGTCATCTCTGCGTCTGCTCCCCATCCGCTGCCTGCCCTGAATTTTGGAGCTACTCAGGGTTCAATTCTCAGCTATATTCTTTAGGTCATCTTATCCATGCTCCATGAGTGCTGACTCTCAAAGCAATATGTCTTACCCAGAAGCTTTCCCTGAGCTCCAGATCTCTCATTTTAACTGGCTGCTAATTATCAACAACTGCTTCAGACTCTGCACACATTAAACTCATCACTTTTCTCATACGTTCACTTTCGACTTCATCCCTCAAATATGTCTCTACTTCAGCCATCCCCAACCTTTTTGGCACCAGGGACCGGTTTCATGGAAGACAATTTTTCCACAGACGGGGGAGAGGGGAATGGTCCAGGCCGTAATGTGAGTGACGGGGAGTGATGGGGAGCGGCACATGAAGCTTCGCTCCCTCACCCACCCCTCACCTCCTGCTGTGTGGCCCGGCTCCTAACGGACCGCTGGCGGTCCGTGGCCCAGGGGGTTGGGGACCCCTGCTCTACTTCATTTTACATCCCTGTTTCGGTTTTTATCCTCCTATCACCTAATCCAAAATCCCGAGTAACATCCAGAGCTCCTCCTACCTGCTCTGTCCCCTGTTTTTACATCTGTATTCTTCTACCTCAGTGTGGACTCTTACGATAGTTTTCTAGCGTCCTCCAGTAGAGGGTCTTTAGTCCTCCAAAGAGTTTGGGATGTATACTGTAGTCAATGGTTTCCAAATCTGATTTACCCAGAGAGCCTGAGGAAGATTATTTAAAAATACAGGTTTGTTATTTGTACACCTGTCCACCCCCACTCCCACCATAAACATACCGAGTCAGAAAGGGGGCAGAAATAATCTGTGTTTTAAAATTTTCCCAGGTGATTATCAAACAAACCATTGTCAGATAAACACTGGGCACTGGTGAGGTATTACACAGTGATGTTGTATAAAATATTGTGCTTCAGAAAGACAGTTCTGGAAGCAGTGTGCAGGATGTACTAGAGGCTGATTAAATGCTGCCCAGATGTTTTCCTGCAGATAAAAATGTTAAAGGTACTAGTTATAGCCACAACTGCATGCACAGATAGTGGTTCCTGTCAATAGTAAGTCTACCTGTATTCCTGTCTATCTATCGTTATCACCTATCAATCTCTTCTAGCTATAAAGTAGATTATTAACATCTGTGCTGACTGCCTACAGTGACCAAGAAACTTGGAAATATTAATTAACTTTTGTAAAATCACACAGTAACTCAGTAATATAAACAAACATCAGATTTTTATGATCTTGTCTCCTTTTCTTATGCAGTTCTCCCTCAGCCAGTAAACTGTCTAGAGATGGGTTATCATTGTATCTTCTTTAAATAAATCTTTCCAGTGGCTTTTGGAATTAACCAACACCTCATTTCCTCCTTATGAAAGTGTTCAGGCAATCATATCCACTGTGGAGCCCAAATCCTCTGAAGAAGGTTCAAATCTGAGAAGTGAATACATTTTATCTAAGCAGAGCCTGTCAGAACATTTTTAATAAAAACCTGGCCCAATTTCAGAGCTTTCTTTTCATTAGGGCAGGTCTGAAAGCAAAGGCCTTGAAAGTGGTTAGAAAAACATAGTGTAATCACTATGGTACCATTACCCTGTCCCTGGGTAATCATTAGGCATCAGCTTGCCAAAGCGAAGGGCGGCAAATTACTCATTTATTGTTACCTGAGCTGTGCAGAAGATTGCAATCTGGACTACTAATGATTTTTTTTCACCTTGTTTGGGAGATTCTGTAGAAAAGTTCACATGTAGCACAGATGCTAGTTGGATGGCGAAGGTGCTTTCAGACAAATATAAAAGGGAAGCAAAGCATCACCTTCCTTCAAAAGTAAAGCTGAAAAGCTCCACATCATTTCATAAAAGCAGCTCTAAGGGAGAAATACTAAAAGTCGTCAAGATCTATAATGGGAGAAGAAACTAGTTAGTTGGCTTTGAGTAGATTTTGATCTGCTCTAAAAGATATTAGACACTCAGAGTACAAGTTGAATTTAATGCAAATCTAGTTTAAGGTAAATATTTACCAACCAGTTTGTAGGAAAAAAAATTTATTTAATAGTGAGATCATCTAATGGATTAGATTTGTGTGCGTGTGTGTCAGTTGCTTTAGCAAGTTTCAAATTCAGTAAAGGCTCCAAGTCTAGGTATGGTGAAAGAGAACCAGACCATTCCTAATCTTGTTAAAGTGGGAGCATTTACAAGATCTAGTACAGGTAAGTATGATTGGGAACGTGAGAGGCAGCCATTACAATATTTGTGTCCACACCTAAAATAGACATCTGGCGTGAACTGATGTTCCTGATACTGGGGATAACAGATGTAGGCAGGGAGGAGAGTCCAAGATAGTTTTAGATAGTTTTGTGAACATAAAATGTTACATTCAAGAGTTCAAGAGTAAAGATCGAATGCCTCTTGCTTCTATAGGGAAAAGTCCAATGTCTGGAATGGGGACGTGAGAATCAAAAAGCATTGATTTCTATTGCTGGCTCAGCTGGTGACTGCTTCTGTAGTCTGAGGCAATTTTCCTAGCCGATTTGTGACTAAATCTCAGCATCTACAAAATGAGGTTAGGAATCTTTTCTGTTTGAGACCCAGCTAGTATTATTAGGACTTTTGTTCATGTTATTAATGTTTATGATGCCTTCAGGGATTTTCAGACAAAAGCATTACATAAGCCCAAAGTGTTATTAATATTGCTTTTTATGTTATTCCAAAACAGTATTGTGGAGGCTGATGAATTAACATTTGCAACATTCTGTAAAAAGGGTTGGAATAAACAGTGTCAGTATTACTTAATGCACAAATTATCCCTTAAAGACATGCAGAAAACCTACAAATGATAGCTTCCTGATCAACCTGATATTCGGCTTATACCAGACTCTCAGACACCTAAAGCATTTGCCAAAAGATTATACATATATATCTATTTTGCCATCTAAACTCAGTGTGCCAGTCTACCCATTCCATCTAGAGAGGTGAAAGAATGGGTTGTGAAATTTCATTTGTCCAAAATTTTGAAAGATCTAGTAATTTGTAAATTGTAATTTTTCCTTTGTTTCACTGTTGATTTCTTAACTGTTCTTGATGCATTGCAATTCAGTTTTCTAACAGATGGGGTTTTAACATGATAGCATCCTTTGGGGTTTTGGATTTTTGTCAGAGGTTTGCTTCATGTTTAATGCCTGATATAGACGCTGGACATATTTTTATGCTGCCTGGCTTTGAATGGCTATTTAAGTGTATATTACAGGCATAAGGCACCTTCAATTTACAGTATTTTACCTACTTATACCATTTCCAGGGCTCTCTATTGTAACATTATCATTAGGGTTGCTGGCCCTTTGCTGCCAACAACATGATTAAATCCTATTACAATTACTCTTGTTATAAAATCTTCTCATGCTTCTTGGCACTAAAGGTGCACAGAGCCACGCAGGTGGTCACATAAAAAGGACCAATGTACTCCGAACTGAAATGTTAGGAGAGCTCTAGCCTAGAGAAGGCAAATAGATCCCCAAAGTAAGATATTACTGTATTACTGTACTCTCTGGGGATGGATTTTCTTCTGAAGTTTAGTTTATAATACTAAAGAGGGTTTTGCTCTTATTTGGTTTTTCTCCCTAGGGGAGTGAAGGAGGGGGATGTAATCTGGAGGAATTCTTCCCAAAGAAAGGCTCGGAAAAAGGCCCAATGATGACTAGAAAAATGACAGGCTGTTTTAAGACAAAGAGGAGAGAATCTAGTCAATGAAATAATGTCTCCTATTTCATACACAATAATGGTGCTTCTTACACCTGGGAATAATGAAATGTGAGTTGGGATTTTTTCCCCTCTTGTGGTGAAGCATTCAGCAGTGCTTCTCACAACCAGAAGCAGCAACTTGTCACGCAGGTGACAAAAGGGCAGAGTTGCTCACTTTATGAAACTGACTTGTCTTCGAAACTATTTAACCTGACCTTATTAGTACCTCGGTCTATGCATCCACATTCTGGGAAAACAGCCAGGTCCCTGCATGGTGTGTATCTGTGCAGAACTGTGGGAAGTGGTGCAGAGGGCTAGTCCAAACCACCAGGGCTTTGCCAAACCGCCCGTGTTTACTTCCTGCCTCTGTCACGTGTTAGCATGCTTTCCAGCAAAATACCTGTGCCTAGGTTTCAGTTTCCTCATCTGTTTCCTCATCCTCATAAGGTTGATGGGAGGACTGAAGTAACTGATATTTATGAAACACTTAGAATAATACATGACTCACAGAAAATGCTGTCTTCTCCTAGCAGCAGTGGTGTCACTGAAGTAGCTCCTGGAATGGGCATGTACATACACGCTGAAGTCTGATGGCACAGAGGCACATTTGTACCTTTCCCTCCTCTGCCTGATGAATATGCAGTGTGAGGAAATTTGGCAAAAGAGAAATGGAGCATATAAAAACATACCCAAGTTACTATAATACAAGGCTATTTCATATAAGGGTAATAGTTAATGATTACTGGACATGGACTTATGCTGGAGTGAGCACTTCATGTGCATCATTTCGCTGAATCCTCCAGTAACTCTATGAGGAGCCACAACTATTATCCTTAGTTTACCACTGAGGAAAATGAGGCACTGAGTAGTAAATGATACAACTTATACATGAAGAGCTGGGAGCAGTTTATCCGACGGCTATTTTTCTGCTTATCTCCCTCCTCTTCCTAGATGGATAGACAGATAGATAGATACATAGATACATAGATAGATACATAGTTACACAGATACATAGTTACATAGATAGATAGATAGATATGAATAAGAATTGTTAACTTTGCCCTAAACCATGAATGTGTGTACAGTTACAAATATAAGATATATGTGTGTCCATATATTATATATTTTCTCTGAAGCAGAACCAGAAGGTTGTAACTAAATAAGAATTCATTGATGGACATGAAGCTCAAGACCCTATATTAACTTAACCATCTTTTCATGTTTGCATGCATATTCATTTGTATAAAGGTGCACACAAAGTGTCTGCTTTCTTGGGGCTCCAATATGCATGTCATGTCTATTCTAAATGCCAGCGGCAGAGTAAGGTGAGGGTGGTGCGGGGGTGTGGTCTGCCCCAGGTGTAGGTTGTAAGGAGGCACACTGTCTGTAGGGAATTGAAAAACCATAATAAAACCAACTAAAAATCTGCTTACATCTTCTTATCACCATGCATTTCTAAATCACATTGGTGATAGCATACGGGCTCCTCACCAGAGCAGGCCTCTAGTTCTCTCCCATCTCCCTCCCCTTTGGTTTGCTACTTCATATCTACCTTAGGGTAGGAAATTAAAGTGGGATGCAAAGGAAAGGCTACATTTTCAATAGTAAAAATACTTATTAGCTATCTATTAGTTAGGTATTTGTTTAGCATGTAGATATTGTTAATGACTGCTGTTATGACACTTTCACAGCACAGAGGGAAAAAAACTTTTATGGAAACAAATACATACACCCAGAAACAAAGGCAAATAATTGCTACAAAACCATCTTTGCTCAATCCATCCCTTTTAACATCCAGAAAGGCTGGAAGGCACATATCCACTTCTTCTTGTTCCTGTTGTTTGGCAGGGAGGTGTGTAGTTCTTTGATGATGAGAGAAGAATAGAAGAAGTAGTTAAGGATAAACCCTTTCCTATTTAATGGTTCCAGTTTTTTCTTCTCCCCAAGGCGATGGACGATGTATGGAGAGGAATAAGAATTCAGAACAGTATGACTAAATCACACTCGTTAAAGTTAGAAAAGCCCTGAATAGGTCAATTCTACCGACTTCATAGAGGGGAAAAAAGTGCAAGAACCTATTCATGAGGGGTAAAAGGTGTTGCAGCTCCCCACCTGAGCTTACTGTTTACTCACCTGCCTACTACAGTTATTGTTATCACACTTTATTGATAAGGTCATCCCAAGGCCAAACTATAAAATATGAGGAGTTTTTCTTTGGCTTTTCCCTACTTTCGGAAGACTCCTACAGGTTTTTAGGGCTCCCATCTTGTTATTTGCGGCTGCTCCCCTAGCCGCCATGGCCACCACCATCACCACTACCTTCCACACATAAGATTTTGAGGGCTTTGGCAGGAACTCACGTTCCCAATGTTCCCCACGCATTTTCTGCCATCAATATTTTCCCTTCCTGTGTCCCATTTCTTGAGAACCCTGCCATGAGAAAATGGCTGGTGATAAATCAATCAGATAGTCCAATTCCCAAAGCTGGAATACAGTCGTCCTTGGTATCTGTGTGGGATTGGTTCCAGGACTCCTGCGGATACCAAAATCCAAGGATGCTCAAGTCCCTTATATAAAATGGCCTAGTATTTGTATATAACCTAAGTACATCCTCCTGTACACATTAAATCATCTCTAGATTACTTTTAATACCTAATACAATGTAAATGTTATGTGAATAGTTGTAACTACAATGTTAGTTATGTAAATAGTTGCCAACAAATTCAAGTTTTGCTTCTTGGAATTTTATAGAATTTTTTCTCGAATATTTTTGGTCTGTGGTTGTTTGAACCCGAGGATGTGGAACCCGTGGATACGGAGGGCCAACCATATAAAACAATTATATACACATCAAATAGATAAGTTGGGTCATTTGTAGAGACGTGAATGGATCTAGAGACTGTCACACAGAGTGAAGTAAGTCAGAAAAAGAAAAACAAATATTGTATATTAACGCATATATGTGGAACCTAGAAAAATGGTACAGATGAACCGGTTTGCAGGGCAGAAATAGACACAGATGTAGAGAACAAACATATGGGCACCAAGGGGGGAAAGAGGAGGGGGTGGTGGTGGTGTGATGAATTGGGAGATTGGGATTGACACATATACACTAATGTGTATAAAATGGATAACTAATAAGAATCTGCTGTATAAAAAAATAAATAAAATAAAATTCAAAAATTCAAAAAAAATAGATATATACATAAAAATTTATAGTATGTGTTTTCATTTGCTGAGTGTTGTTTTCTCTCAGTTAACGAGCACTTTTAAGGCAAACTGCCATGTAAGCTTTCAGGCAATGGGCATAGCACACCCTGTTTCCATTGCTTTCTGTCAATGAATGCTCTATTGTACTCTTTTAAATTGAGTGTCTTTGGCATCTTTCATTCTGTTTTATATATAATCTTACGTCTTTTAAAGAAATAATTGAAGAAAAAAGGAAAAATTTTTTTCATGGTCCTATATTTACCCACATACTTACCATTTCTGATGTTATTTATTTCTTCCTGTGGATTCATGTTACTCTCAGGTGCCATTTCCTTTCAGCCCAAAGAACTACATTTAGTGTATCTTGTCAGGAAGATCAGCTAGTAATGAATTCTTCCAGTATTCATTTTTGAGGAAATATCTTTATTTTGCCTTCATTTTTGAAGGATAATTTTGCTGTATATAGAATTTTCTGTGTCTGTTTTTAACAGCTTTATTGTGATATAATTTATATACCATACAATTTACCCATTTAAAGTATACATTTCAATGGTTTTTTAGTATAGTCAGAGAGCTGTGCAGCCATCACCAGAATCAATTTTAGAACATTTCTGGATATAAAATTATAAGTTGACAGTAGTTTTCCATTTCTTTCAGCACTTTGATTATACCATTCCATTATCTTCTGGCCTCTATTGCTTCTGATGAGAAATTAATTATTAGTCATATTGTTTCTCCTGTATATAATGAATAATTTTTCTCTTCTTTCAAAAAAATGTTTATTTGATTTTTCTATCGGTCTGTCTTCATGTTTTCTGATTATTTCTCCTGTCATCTGAAATCTGCTATTGAACCCCTTTAGTGAATTTTCCATTTTGGTTATTTTACTTTTCATCTCTAGAATTTCCACTTGTTTCCTTTTTATAGTCTGTTTCTTTCTTTTTTTTTTTTAAATTTATTTATTTATCTATAGCTGTGTTGGGTCTTCGTTTCTGTGTGAGGGCTTTCTCTAGTTGCGGCGAGCGGGGGCCACTCTTCATTGCGGTGCGCGGGCCTCTCACTATCGCGGCCTCTGTTGTCGCGGAGCACAGGCTCTAGACGCGCAGGCTCAGTAGTTGTGGCTCACGGGCCCAGCTGCTCCGCGGCATGTGGGATCTTCCCAGACCAGGGCTCGAACCCGTGTCCCCTGCATTGGCAGGCAGATTCTCAACCACTGTGCCACCAGGGAAGCCCTATAGTCTGTTTCTTTACTGAGATTCCTGGTTTATCACTGTCATCATATTTTCTTTTAACCATTTATATTTATATTACATGTACATGGTTTCCTTCAATCTTTGAACATATTTCTAACAGCTGCTTTGAAGTCTGTATCTGGTAGATCCAAAATACTGTAAAGCCCACTCAAAGTCAGTTTCTATTTACTGTTCCCCCCCCCCCCCCGGGTATGCGTCACATTTACCTGCTTTTTTGCATGTCTCATACTTTTTTTTGTTAAACATTGGATATTTTAGATAGTATATTGTAGTAACTCTGGATTCTGGTTTTCCTGATTTTCTTCATTGAGTTCTTCTCTCTCTCTCTCTTTCTCTCTCTTTCCCCTTTCCCTCCCTCTCCTTCTTTCTCTCTCCCCCCACTTCCTTTCTTTCTCTCTCTCTTTATACATTGCTTCATTGAACTTATTCTGTAGAAGCTGTCTCCTCTGTAATGTGCCACCACAAATGTCTCTGCTAAGATTTTCAAAATTCTTATTTCTATTTGTTACCCTGGCTTCCTAGGGATCACTCTGAATTGCTTAGTGGCCAGCCAATAAGCCATAGCTTAGTGGTCAGAGATTGTGCTCAAACACCTTGTGCTCATAAAACTTATCTTCTGCCAATGGAACTGCGTGTGATTTGAAGAAGACATTCAAAGTTCAGACAACTTTTTCTTGTCTGTTCCAGATTTTATTTTCCTCTCAGCTCTCTGGAGTCCCACTGTGTGTTCACAAAGTCCCCAGTCAGTCGGGGATGTGTGAAGAATGTACATAGCCCTGCTACAGCTTTCTCACTTCCAGGATCTCCCTGTTAAATTTCTGGCTAGTCTGTAAGCCTGCCACCCATCACAAGCAGGACCGCACTCTCAAGCTAGCAAAGCTGCAGGCTTGCCTATTCATTTCTTACCAAGTTTGCTCCTTTTACTGAAAACACCTGTCAGCCATGGGATTTTGCTTTCAGCTACAGACCAATTCCATTCCCTCTGGCAGCAAAGCTGCTGGTTTCACAGACAGCCTTATCCTGGTCTAAATAGTGTGCCAATTGAGCTGGGGTGGAGGAGAGATGGAAGCAGCCTCGGGCAAGAAGGCCGCTGCCTCCCACTGTTTTTACCTAAATTCTAGCAGCTTTTCATAAATAAATGGTTCTCTCTTTATTGTTTGCCTCTCGTTGATTTCTAAAGCCCAGAAACGCTTGGGGGATTTGCTTTGACAATTTTGTACAGTTTTACAGTTGGCTTTTGAGAATAGGATTTGCTGACCTCTTCCTTCCCCCATGGCCCAAAGTTCTACCTTCAAATCATGCATTCCTTATTCCACAGTGGACCCTTTTTCTACCATTTAGTTTCTGCTCTGGGGAACAATTTTGACACATATGCCTGACTACAGTGGTGCAAGAGACAGGGTTGAACCTGTCCCAAATAAACAAAACAAGAGAATCATGGTGGATTTCAAAATGCAAATTTTACAGTTGTTTAAGCCACCTTACCAGTGGTCTAGGACTACTAAATGATCTATAAAGGAAGGTAAAGATTAGAAAGCAGTCAGCATATTATTAATGGGGATTCACAATATCCTTGTTATTATAAATGGCACCATAACATTATGGCATCCTAAGAGCACAGAGACCTAGTAGCACTGACCGATAAATGCGTGAAATGGTGGCTAAAACAATGGACGTAAAAATATCATGATTTCTGATCATTTTAAGAGAAAGGATTATTGCTGTTGCTCAAGATTGGGGTTACCTATCTTCATCCCCCAATAGTCCTAATTCAGCTCCATGTCTGCTTCCAGAAACACATATCCCTCATAAAATACAGCATGCCAGCCTATTCTCTCCAAGAATGTGTAGGTGTTTTATTTGAAGGGGGATCAATAGAGAAGTTTGGTTTCAGGATTGATAGACAACCTCACGAGAATTCAAGAATGGGAAACAATAACACCAGGATTCATAGGATGGGATCCGAAAGGTCAGGACAAGGCTATCCACCTTGGCTTTAAAGTAGGTTCATGCTAGTGGGTCTCTGCTTCTCCCCTTATCTTATTGTTCTTCCTCTTATAAACCAGCTTTGTTTGCCCATGGTCTCTCTACTCCCACAAAAGGCCACATGGCTCTGGCTTGGCATGAACTGACTTTTATCTGTCTTTACAGACATTACAGCTCTTCTTCCACAACAGACTTAGCCATTTAGTGCTCATTTTGCAATTCTCAAAAGAAAGAGTCTGATTCATCCATTTTGGGTCAATAATCTCTGGCCAGTGGGTTGAGCTTATTGAAGTAATTATGGTTTTCTATGGCGATCCTTTCAGCAGGGGTCATGGGTGGAGATCTCCTTAGGAAGGCGCATAGACTGGGAATGAGGGCAATGACTGACATCTACAATATAATTGGTTTCTTCCTAAGTGAGTTTTCTCTATTCCCCAAGTGCTAAAACTTGGTTGGATTTTCTCTAAGGCAGATACACTCAGAATTTGATTGGGGTGAGCTCTTGAAATTATTTTGATAGCAAATACTAGATACTGCTTTATTTGCAACTTTTCCACCTCACCTTTGTTACAGATCTCAATTTTTGGTAACAGACCATTTAACATAAACGGTTGCAATATATAATTTTAATTAATGTGTGTAAATACATAAGAATTAAATTGAGGACAGGAGAAGGCACTTCATGTGAGGGAAAGAGCATAGCAAAATTATGGAGGCTGAAATGATCATGGTTGATGTAGTTTCCTAGGGCTGCTGTAACAAATTACCACAAACTGGGTGACTTAAAAACAATAGAAATGTATTCTCTCACAGTTCTGGAAGCTAGAAGTCTGAAAGCAAGATATTATCAGGGCCATGCTCCCTCTGAAGACTCCAGGGAATAATCCTTCCTTGCCTCTTCCTAGCTTCTGATAGTTGGCAATTCTCTTTGTTCCTTGATTTTCAGCTACATCACTCCAATTCCTGCTTCTGTCTGCACATGGTTGTCTTTGCTCTGCATGTCTGTGTCCGTCCAAATCTCTTTCACCTTATAAGGATACTAGTTATTGGCTTTAGGGCTCTAACTCAGTATAACTTCATCCATACATCTGCAAAGACCCCATTTCCAAACATGATAATATTCACAGGTACCAAGGGTTAGAACTTCAACAAATCTTCCTGGGGGACACAATTCAACCTACAACAGTCCAGTTAGGAAACTCCTGAATGAAATGGAGCACATGTACTATGGAAAAAATGAGGATAATCATGAAAATGGAATTCGTGAGACCTGGGTCATAAATATTCATGGCGCAGATGCTACACCATAGTAATCAATTCGAAAGGTGTCTTTCCCAAAATAGCCTACATAAATTTGAAGTATTAGAAGTATCTCCTTTAGAACTCTTCAGTAGTGTTGAGTTTTGTTTGATTATTCTTTGGTGCTATTGTTTCTTCTTCCTACTTTGCTGAGAATTTCCAAAGATTTTCCTACATCTTCCCCAACATTTTTGGGTTCCTGACTGTTACCAGAGATATATTATCTATGCTCTTATCTAAAGCCTATCCGTAACTTTGTACCCTAAATCCTATACTTCAGCAAATCCCCCCTCCCTGACTTTCCTATTTTCGCTCTCAACTGGATCATTCCCATCAACATGCATAAAGATACTATTATTTTGTACATCTCAAAAGAACTCTTGGGGCTTCCCTGGTGGCGCAGTGGTTGAGAATCCGCCTGCCAATGCAGGGGACATGGGTTCGAGCCCTGGTCTGGGAAGATCCCACGTGCCACGGAGCTACTAGGCCCGTGTGCCACAATTACTGAGCCTGCGTGTCTGGAGCCTGTGCTCCTCAACGAGAGAGGCCGCGACAGTGAGAGGCCCGCGCACCGCGATGAAGAGTGGCCCCCGCTTGCCGCAACTAGAGAAAGCCCTCGCACAGAAACGAAGACCCAACACAGCCAAAAATAAATAAATAAATTTAAAAAAAAAAAAAGAACTCTTGAGTCTACTTTATCTGACAGATCCTGCACAAATGGTTTTGTTCCCTTTCTTCCCCTTTGTCCCCTTGAAAGACATCTATATTCCCTTCACCAAGTCCTCTCCTACACACTCCAATCTGACTCTCACCCCACCACTCCACTCAAAGTGTTCTGGTCATGGTTATCAATAGCTTCCACATTGCTAAATCCAATGTTCAAGTCTCAATCTTCATCTTTCTTGACCAATCAACAGCATTTGACACAGTTGACTACTCTTGTCTTGTAGACACACTTGCCTTCCAGGACACTACACTCTTCTCAATTTCCTTTCACTTCACTAGTTGCTCCTTCTAGTTTTCTTTTCTGGTGATTCTTCTTCAACTTCTTAATATTTGAGCATACTAGAGCATCCTTGGATCTCTTTTCATACACACACACACACACACACACACACACACACACTTTTGGCATCTCATCCAATATCCTGGCCTTAAATGCCATCTATATGCTAATGACTCCAAAATATATATCACCAGTCCAGACCCCTCTCCTGTACTTCAGACTCACATTACTAACTGCCAATTCAATATGCTTGAGTGTGTAATAGACGTTTCAAACTCACCATGTCTAAAGCTGAAGTCATCCTGCCACCAAACCTGCTCTGCTTTTAGCATCTCCACCTCTGAGGATGGCAACTCCATTCTTTCAGTCATTTGTGCCAAAAATCTTAGTCTTTCTTGACTTCTTCCTTCTTCTCACACCCCATACGGAATCCACAAAGATTTTCTGTTCAAATTATAAAGTACATTCAAGATATAATCAGAATCAGGACTTCCCTGGTGGTCCAGTGGTTAAGATTCTGTGCTTCCACAGCAGGGGGCGAGGGTTTGATCCTTGGTCAGGGAACTAAGATGCCACATGCCATGCAGCCTGGCCAAAAAAAAGAAAAGAAAGAAAAAAAGATATAATCAGAATTCAAACACTTTCTCCATCTCCACTGATATATCCTTATAAATGCACTATCATCTCTCACCTAAATTATTACTTTTATGTTCTTCCAACTGGCCCACTTCTACCCTTGTCCTCCTACAATTTATTGACAACATAGCAGCCAGAGTAAAGTTGTTAGAATTTAAGTAATATAACATGTCTCTTCTGCTCAAAATCCTCCAATGCCTCCTCACCTCATGCAGGGTAAAAGCCAATGTCTTTACAGTGGCCCATAAAGCCCTATATGAATTGGCCTCTTGAAAACTTGAACCTCATTCTATTTTCTCTGTCACTAACTTCACACCAGCCATACTGCCCTCTTAACATTCATCAAATGTGTCAGGTTTGTCCTTGCCTTCGGGCCCTTGCAACTACTTTTCCTTCTGCTTAAAATGCCTCTTCTCCAGATACCTGCATTTCTAATTCCTCACTCCTTCAAGTCTGAGTAATTATTACCTTCTCAATGAGGCATATCCCAACCTCCATCCACACCCCAAGTATTCATTATTTTGTACTACCATCTATTTAAACAATATTTCTTATGTTTATTGTTTATTATCTCCTTCCTTTAGAATATAAGGTTCGTGAGGACAGAAAATTTTGTTTGTTTGGTCACTGATGCATTTCAAGCACCAAGAACACTGAATACTTGTTGAGTGAATGAATGCTTTAACTTTTAAGGCTAGACCAATAGCTTCTGAAGGCAAAAAGAATTTTTCTTTTTCCTCTAGTGATCTCACCAATTAAGGTATAATTATGACTAGTGTAACACCAAAAACTGCCTTCAAAAAATATACCTCATCACTGACACTAGTGGAGAAGAGCTTCACAGTAATGTTAAGCAGCATAACAATTTATTGATCTTGGATAGGTTACTTTAAAGTGGTTGTAAGCTGCAATGATTAACGGTCCTTCACCTTATTGTGTAATGCAGCATGGCAGGGATGACACTATCTCTTCCTTGGTATACAGCTGGACTCTACTTCTCAGCCCTGGGAGTCTTAGGGAGGTTATGAGTGTAGTTCTGGACAGTAGAATAGGGTAGAAATTCAACAGAATAGGATTGCACTTTTCAGGCTGAGTCCTTACGTTCCCCTTGTGATTTATTTCTCCCTTGTCCCCTGGTCGGAAGGAGAGGATGCAGTGGAGGATTCAGATGCCCTAGAACATGATGGAGTCACCGGATGAAAGGAGGCTGAGTCTCTGAATCACAAGGTGGAAGACCATTCACCAAACTCTTTATTGGACAACGACGTGAATGACAGCTAAAATCTTTATAGTTTTATCGCACTGATAATTGGGGTTGATTTTTATATCTATTCCACCATGACCAACAGAGCCAGTACCTAATATTGTCTCAGAAAGGTAGGATGAAACTTGATTATGCAAAGCTATGAAAATGGCATGTGATAGCATCAAGGAAACTTGAAATCTCTGGCAAAAATCTTTGCTTTTAACTAAAATGCCCAAATATATTAGCATTTTTTCTTGGAATAAATAGGTTAGTGCTTTTCGGACCTGAGATGTGAATCTCTGGCCTAAGTTAGGGTTCCTCTTTGAATTCAATGGCAGTGTCAACAGGAAAGCAAGTCGGCTGTTTGTGCTTGGCACCACCCGGCTGCAGTTACATCGCTCAGCACTAAACACGCTGGCTGTGTCAGAGTGGGGTACTGTCATTCTGATGAAGTGGGGAGTGTGTTGGCCTGGTAGGAAGCCTTTTAAATTGAATGACAAGGTTTTTCTTATTTGTTACATCCCCAGGCCATTGTCAAATCATATAATGCCAGCCCAGGAAAGTAATTACAGAACTGTTGTGAGGCTGTTAGCAGCTGCTTTTCATTTTTCCCCATTGTGAGTGGGATGTGGTGGAGAAAAATTGGGATGACTAAGAACCACAACATAAACGCCACCCAATCTGCTGGCCAGTCACATGTGGCACTTAGTTTCAGCCAAGGGAAAAGAGCAGGTTCCTGAAATGTTACTAGATGTAGATGACAAATATAATGAAGAATCTACAGCCAACTATCAGAGGCCAGGTCATGAGGGCAGGTGGATTTCATTTATTGAATCATTACCAAAATCATCAGGCCACAAAGTCTAATTTCTAAAAACAAAATCCTGTGTTGACCCCACTGAGCTACCCTTTTTCCTCTTAGCTGTTTCTCTTCTTTCTAGTGTTTTCTTCATTATTTGTGTAAGGACCACAATGAACCTTCAGCTAACAATATGTAATTCAAAGTTTCCAACAATAAATGCAGATTCTCATAAAAAAGCAACTGCAGGCCTGTGGACCAAAAACCACAGTTACAGAAAGATAGAGAAGATGAAAAGGCAGAGGGCTATGTACCACATGAAGGAACAAGAAAAAACCCCAGAAAAACAACTAAATGAAGTGGAGATAGGCAACCTTCCAGAAAAAGAATTCAGAATAATGATAGTGAAGATGATCCAGGACCTCGGAATAAGAATGGAGGCAAAGATTGAGAAGATGCAAGAAATGATTAACAAAGACCTAGAAGAATTAAAGAACAAACAAACAGAGATGGCCGATACAATGACTGAAATGAAAACTACACTAGAAGGAATCAATAGCAGAATAACTGAGGCAGAAGAACGGATAAGTGACCTGGAAGACAGAATGGTGGAATTCACTGCTGCGGAACAGACTAAAGAAAAAAGAATGAAAAGAAATGAAGACAGCCTAAGAGACCTCTGGGACAAAATTAAACGCAACAACATTCGCATTATAGGGGTCCCAGAAGGAGAAGAGAGAGAGAAAGGACCAGAGAAAATATTTGAAGAGGTTATAGTCGAAAACTTCCCTAACATGGGAAAGGAAATAGCCACCCAAGTCCAGGAAGCGCAGAGAGTCCCATACAGAATAAACCCAAGGAGAAACACGCCGAGACACATAGTAATCAAAGTGGCAAAAATTAAAGACAAAGAAAAATTATTGAAAGCAGCAACGGAAAAACGACAAATAACATACAAGGGAACTCCCATAAGGTTAACAGCTGATTTCTCAGCAGAAACTCTGCAAGCCAGAAGGGAGTGGCATGATATACTTAAAGTGATGAAAGGGAAGAACCTACAACCAAGATTACTCTACCTGGCAAGGATCTCATTTAGATTTGATGGAGAAATCAAAAGCTTTACAGACAAGCAAAAGCTAAGAGAATTCAGCACCACCAAACCAGCTCTACAACAAATGCTAAAGGAACTTCTCTAAGTGGGAAACACAAGAGAAGAAAAGGACCTACAAAAACAAACCCAAAACAATTAAGAAAATGGTCATAGGAACATACATATCGATAATTACCTTAAACGTGAATGGATTAAATGCCCCAACCAAAAGACATAGACTGGCTGAATGGATACAAAAACAAGACCCATATATATGCTGTCTACAAGAGACCCACTTTAGACCTAGGGACACATACAGACTGAAAGTGAGGGGATGGAAAAAGATATTCCATGCAAATGGAAATCAAAAGAAAGCTGGAGTAGCTATACTCATATCAGATAAAATAGACTTTAAAATAAAGAATGTTACAAGAGACAAGGAAGGACACTACATAAGGATCCAGGGATCAATCCAAGAAGAAGATATAACAATTATAAATATATATGCACCCAACATAGGAGCACCTCAATATATAAGGCAACTGCTAACAGCTATAAAAGAGGAAATCGACAGTAACACAATAATAGTGGGGGACTTTAACACCTCACGTACACCAATGGACAGATCATCCAAAATGAAAATAAATAAGGAAACAGAAGCTTTAAATGACACAAGAGACCAGATAGATTTAATTGATATTTATAGGACATTCCATCCAAAAACAGCAGATTACACGTTCTTCTCAAGTGCGCATGGAACATTCTCCAGGATAGATCACATCTTGGGTCACAAATCAAGCCTCAGTAAATTTAAGAAAATTGAAATCATATCAAGCATCTTTTCTGACCACAACGCTATGAGATTAGAAATGAATTACAGGGAAACAAAACGTAAAAAACACAAACACATGGAGGCTAAACAATACGTTACTAAATAACCAAGAGATCACTGAAGAAATCAAAGAGGAAATCAAAAAATACCTAGAGACAAATGACAATGAAAACACGACGACCCAAATCCTATGGGATGCAGCAAAAGCGGTTCTAAGAGGGAAGTTTATAGCTATACAAGCCTACCTAAAGAAACAAGAAAAATCTCAAGTAAACAATCTAACCTTACACCTAAAGAAACTAGAGAAAGAAGAACAAACAAAACCCAAAGTTAGCAGAAGGAAGGAAATCATAAAGATCAGAGCAGAAATAAATGAAATAGAAACAAAGAAAACAATAGCAAAGATCAATAAAACTAAACGTTGGTTCTTTGAGAAGATAAACAAAATTGATAAGCCATTAGCCAGACTCATCAAGGAAAAGAGGGAGAGGACTCAAATCAATAAAATCAGAAATGAAAAAGAAGAAGTTACAACAGACACCGCAGAAATACAAAGCATCCTAAGAGACTACTACAAGCAACTTTATGCCAATAAAATGGACAACCTGGAAGAAATGGACAAATTCTTAGAAAGGTATAACCTTCCAAGACTGAACCAGGAAGAAACAGAAAATATGAACAGACCAATCACAAGTCATGAAATTGAAACTGTGATTAAAAATCTTCCAACAAACAAAAGTCCAGGACCAGATGGCTTCACAGGTGAATTCTATCAAACATTTAGAGAAGAGCTAACACCCATCCTTCTCAAACTCTTCCAAAAAATTGCAGAGGAAGGAACACTCCCAAACTCATTCTATGAGGCCACCATCACCCTGATACCAAAACCAGACAAAGACACTACAAAAAAAGAAAATTACAGACCAATATCACTGATGAATATAGATGCAAAAATCCTCAACAAAATACTAGCAAACAGAATCCAACAACACATTAAAATGATCATACACCACGATCAAGTGGGATTTATCCCAGGGATGCAAGGATTCTTCAATATATGCAAATCAATCAATGTGATACACCATATTAACAAAATGAAGAAGAAAAACCATATGATCATCTCAATAGATGCAGAAAAAGCTTTTGACAAAATTCAACACCCATTTCTGATAAAAACTCTCCGGAAAGTGGGCATAGAGGGAAACTACCTCAACATAATAAAGGCCATATATGACAAACCCGAAGCAAAGATCATTCTCAACGGTGAAAAACTGAAAGCATTTCCTCTAAGATCAGGAACGAGACAAGGATGTCCACTCTCACCACTATTATTCAACATAGTTCTGGAAGTCCTAGCCACGGCAATCAGAGAAGAAAAAGAAATAAAAGGAATACAAATTGGAAAAGAAGAAGTAAAACTGTCACTGTTTGCAGATGACATGATACTATACATAGAGAATCCTAAAACTGCCACCAGAAAACTGCTAGAGCTAATTAATGAATATGGTAAAGTTGCAGGACACAAAATTAATGCACAGAAATCTCTTGCATTCCTATACACTAATGATGAAAAATCTGAAAGAGAAATTATGGAAACACTCCCATTTACCATTGCAACAAAAAGAATAAAATACCTAGGAATAAACCTACCTAGGGAGACAAAAGACCTGTATGCAGAAAACTATAAGACACTGATGAAAGAAATTAAAGATGATACCAACAGATGGAGAGATATACCATGTTCTTGGATTGGAAGAATCAACATTGTGAAAATGAGTATACTACCCAAAGCAATCTACAGATTCAATGCAATCCCTATCAAATTACCAATGGCATTTTTTACGGAGCTAGAACAAATCATCTTAAAATTTGTATGGAGACACAAAAGACCCCGAATAGCCAAAGCAGTCTTGAGGCAAAAAAATGGAGCTGGAGGAATCAGACTCCCTGACTTCAGACTATACTACAAAGCTACAGTAATCAAGACAATATGGTACTGGCACAAAAACAGAAACATAGATCAATGGAACAAGATAGAAAGCCCAGAGATTAACCCACGCACCTATGGTCAACTAATCTATGACAAAGGAGGCAAAGATATACAATGGAGAAAAGACAGTCTCTTCAATAAGTGGTGCTGGGAAAACTGGACAGCTACATGTAAAAGAATGAAATTAGAATACTCCCTAACACCATACACAAAAATAAACTCAAAATGGATTAGAGACCTAAATATAAGACTGGACACTATAAAACTCTTAGAGGAAAACATAGGAAGAACACTCTTTGACATAAATCACAGCAAGATCTTTTTTGATCCACCTCCTAGAGTAATGGAAATAAAAACAAAAATAAACAAGTGGGACCTAATGAAACTTCAAAGCTTTTGCACAGCAAAGGAAACCATAAACAAGACGAAAAGACAACCCTCAGAATGGGAGAAAATATTTGCAAATGAATCAACGGACAAAGGATTAATCTCCAAAATATATAAACAGCTCATGCAGCTCAATATCAAAGAAACAAACACCCCAATCCAAAAATGGGCAGAAGACCTAAATAGACATTTCTCCAAAGAAGACATACAGACGGCCACGAAGCACATGAAAAGATGCTCAACATCACTAATTACTAGAGAAATGCAAATCAAAACTACAATGAGGTATCACCTCATTCCTGTTAGAATGGGCATCATCAGAAAATCTACAAACAACAAATGCTGGAGAGGGTGTGGAGAAAAGGGAACCCTCTTGCACTCTTGGTGGGAATGTAAATTGATACAGCCACTATGGAGAACAATATGGAGGCTCCTTAAAAAACTAAAAATAGAATTACCATATGACCCAGCAATCCCACTAGTGGGCATATACCCAGAGAAAACCGTAATTCAAAAAGACACACGCACCCGAATGTTCATTGCAGCACTATTTACAATAGCCAGGTCATGGAAGCAACCTAAATGCCCATCAACAGACGAATGGATAAAGAAGAAGTGGTACATATATACAATGGAGTATTACTCAGCCATAAAAAGGAACGAAATTGAGTCATTTGTTGAGACGTGGATGGATCTAGAGACTGTCATACAGAGTGAAATAAGTCAGAAAGAGAAAAACAAATATCGTATATTAATGCATGTATGTGGAACCTAGAAAAATGGTACAGATGAGCCAGTTTGCAGGGCAGAAGTTGAGACACAGATGTAGAGAATGGACATATGAACACCAAGGGGGGGAAACTGCGGTGAGGTGGGGATGGTGGTAAGAAAAAAAAAAAAAAGTATTGGTAAATAATTGCTTATAGATTGTAAATAAAATTAAAAGCATATTAAAAAAATGTGATTGATAGAACCTATTTTTTGCTAAATATATATGTATACATGCACAGTTCTTTTATCATAGTGGCAAGATTATAGTTGTTAACATTACTTCCCTTTCTTATCTATATTTAAATATTTCCCTACAGTAAAAATACATTTCTTCTTTTGTGGAAAAAAAGTTATTTTTGTAACAATAAAAAAGTCAAATTCTTAGAAAAAAAAAAAAAGCAACTGCAAAGATATATGAAGGGGAAATGGACAATATTAAATGTATTTTCATCTTACCACCTTATTTTAATTTGGTCCTTTCGAATAAGAACTTTATAAGCTGGCCAGTGTTTATTTTCAAGGTTAATTTATTTCCTAAACTCTACTGAGTGAAGAATGGTATTACTTTTGATAGGCTACCGATTTAAAGTAAAATATGTATTGTTTTAAAGTTATAACTGTTTAAAGTTAATGGAAACTTCTTAAGATTCTTAACCGAATGCTGTGTTTCCAATCAGGTGACAATCTAATCAGGATGAACCTTAAGTGATTATTCATTATTCATTTTCTCTGAATGAAATTGTTTAACTAGCATGTAGCTATGCTTGCATTATTATGTTCACATATAACCCTTTCTTGTTATGAAAGTCATTACTTTCCTCTCCTTGGTTACTGAAATAAAATAAATACATTTATATGTCTTCTAGAGGTTGCAGAAGGAAGATGCTTCCCTATACTCTAGACAAAATTCCTTCTACTAACAATGCGTTAACTACCTTTCATGAAATAATTTATTTCTAAATGATGAAAGTGGTCAAAGGCTTAGGATCCAACAATATCCCGAATAAAAATAATTAGATTTGTGGTAAAGATAAGAGTGAGGTTTGAAACCTGTCGGTACATACCACTAAATAGAAATAAATTATGGCTTGTCAAAAATGACAGATTTCAACAAGGTGCTTCCTTTTCACTTTGAGTAAGACCTTTCTCCACCCAGCAATTAACTTTATTCCCATTAATATTCAGTAGCATTGACAAGGTTGACAGAGTAAAGCTGGGTTTTATAAAATTAAAGACAGATTGATAGAGACTCATTACTTTGTCTAATAATTTCACCGTCGTATGTTAGATCTTAATAAATAAAGAACAAAGCTGTTGACTGTAGCATTGATTTGTTGTGCCAGGTAAAGGACTCAAATTTTCTGTGTATATTTTCTTTTGGTGATTCATAAATTTATTTTTGAAAATAAACAGTAATTTTGCCTAAAGGGTTGCAGAGGTGACACGATAATACATTTATAGCATACCAGAATATGCTTAGCACTGGCATAGTTTTCTTTAGGTATTTCTTCACAATCTATAAATAATAATTATGCTACACAGTTAAATTAAATAACTGCACTTAATTAAATTAAATGAGTAACTGCACTTAAACGACCCTTTGATTATAGATTGAGATAGCTGAAGCGCAAGTATATGCTTGTGGTGTGGTAGAAAAAGAGCAAAGAATTAACTAACAGCCCACGGGAACATGAAAACCAAACATTTTCGTCTTCCTCCATTTATGATATAAAAAGTTAGAAATAAAGTAGAGCAGGTTTCACAAAGTTTCAAGATGTGTCAAAGATGATGTTGCTTAGAGACATAACATCTGTTCTGTTTTTGTATTTGTCATATTTCCTAAAAAAAATTGAAAATGAAACATTGTGCTTTTCCAAGCTTATGGACACAGTTTTTTTTTTGTTGTTATTTTTCATACAGGACACTTTGGCTGACTTCAGCTTTGCTTTCTCTTCTACATCTGTGAGAAAAAATTCTCACTGTTGGTGAGAAAAATGTGATATACGCCTAACAAAATCAACTTGCATTTTTTTTCTGGAAGTTTCTAAGTTTTTCTTTCCCTCTGCCATGACAGGTGACTTCTCACAGGTGAAAGTCTGTCATTTTCCCTCAAGAGTTCTTTTTCCTTTAACATTATATAGCTCAGTAAATTTTTTGCCAGGGGCAATATTAGTGAGTTCTGGATGTATTACTGATGTGGAATTTTGCCACTTGTATTTATTTTCTGTGCTATGACAACCTACTGTTCTGTGGTAGAAATGACACAGTTTTAGTTCTCATCAAATTCATGGTTTCTGCAAAAGTCTCATTTTTCAAAAGTGAAAATTCATGTAGTGAAAATGGAATCATTTCACACAGTTCCGACTTTGGCCCCAAGCACATGCACTGAATAGCTCTACTCTTCATTCCCCCATTTTTGTCAGTATCGAAGTCTGAAGATGGGCAAGTTATACCTGAACACCCTAAGTAGGGAGTTTGTAATTAGGTTGCAACAGTAATAACTTTGGATTTAATTTTCCTGCTTGTTGAGTTTCCTCTTTTGGATCCCCCCCTGATGTTCCACATCCCTTAGCTCCTATTTCCCATTAGCCCTTATCTCTTCTCTTCATAGCAGTCTACTTCTCTGATTTCAGTTTTCTTCAGCTCCCTTGCTCCCTCTCTCAAACTCCCCTTTAAATTATCAATGCTAATGTTTTCCTTCAGTTATAGCCTTATTTTCCTCTTAATTATTCTGTTTTCTAATCCATTCATGAACTTGCTCCTGCTTTTCATTAATGAAGACTTTGTAGAGATGACAGCAGAAGAAGAACAGCTGCATTCATTTGTCAGTCACATATTTATTGAGAATTTACTATGTGCAAGCCACTGTGGGAGAACACAAAGATGCTCTATACACCACCACTTCTCTCAATAGCAGCTGATGCTCAAATAGCACCAACTATGTGCCCGGCATTGATCTATGTGATTTACAAATATCAACTTACTTGGCCCTCCCAACATTCCCTATGTTTTAATATTCAGGTTTTATTATTATTCAGGTATGGTGAGGCCAACAGACCAGGAGATGACTGCCAATGAAAAGACAGTTTGTTACTCATAGTTCCCAAGAGAGGGGGACTCGTCACACTGTGCAGGGCCACACAAAGAAGCACCAGGATCAATCAGAATATAAAAAGAGTAGAAGGAAAATGTGGGGAAGAGCCTTTATTGTGGTTTCCATTGGGAGGAACAAGGCATGGTAAAAAGGCTTCAGATTGGCTATTTGGAATGATTTCAGGTAGCTCTGGGGTGTAGGGGCTGTCCCAGGTTGCCTGATGCCTGCCCTTCGGGTGACTGAGGCAGGGAAATATTGGCTTGCAGTGTAAGAGCCTGATAAAGGAGGTAGGAGAGGGTGTAGGCTTTGGATTGGGTAGTTTGCATGTAAGAGCCATACTCACAGACTAGTCATTTACTGTCTCTCAGAACTGGCTAGCCCTGGGAGGGGCAGGTAAGTCTCCAGTGCCAGTTAGGTCCCACATATCAAATCATCAGAATAAAAATAAGTGCGTAACACACCCTAGAGGCACGGTACTAGTATTATCAAAGCCACATAAGCTAGTAAGTGGTTGAATCCAGATTTGGACCCAGTAGGTCTGGCTCACATTCTTAATTCACATTCTTAATTCTATGCCATGTTGCTTTACCAAGGAACTTGGATTTTGTAAAGGAAATTAAAAATATGCAGTATATATGTGATGTCATCTAAGTGCTGTAAAAGTAAAAAGGGGCTTCAGAACTCAGTGGAGGGAGATGTTAATCAGATTGGGGCTCAAGCAAAAGTTCAGAAGAAACAACAATTGAATGTGTATTTGAAGGATAGCAAAGATGCCCACAGACATGAAAAGGTCATTCCAGGCAAATGGAATTGCCTGAACAAAAGTGTGAAGATCTGAAATCTATGAATGGATTCAGGGAGTTGCAAACCACCCACGTGGCATAAGCAAAGCCTGTGCATAGGAGATTGACGCAAATGATACTGGGAAAGTTATTTGAGATCAGAATCAAGAAAGTCATGGGTGAAATAATAAGGGATTTGGACTTAATTCAGGGAAAAAATGAGGAACAGTAAGAGGTGTAATATATACATTTATATATATATGTATTATATATTATATGCAGTATGCACATTATATATACATATATATACATACACATATACATTCAGTATATACATAGGAGGTCTTTGAGTAGCAGAATAACATGATCAGAAACCCATCATCACAAGAAATTCAGAAGATAAAAGAGTGGAGATATGGATGGTCACAAAACTAAAAATAAGTCCTAACAGACCAGACTTATTTGTCTATAAGAAAAAGAGGGAAATAATCTTAATTGAAATAAGGATAACATGCCAAGACAAATTACAGACTTTGGAAAACAGAGAAAACGATGAAGTATGATATTAGCACGAACGAGATAAGCCTTATTTATAAGTGCAATGTCAAAATAATTCCCAATGTTATGATGGGATAGTGACAAAGCATCTCTGAAAACATATCTCCTGCCTTGAATTCCTCCACATGTTGAGGCTCGCTATCAGTCTCTGGCACTTAGAAAGACCCAGGAGATCATATCCTTTGATAAGCTATGGGGGATGGAGGGTGCACTGCAAAAAGAAGCAGTAATACAAGAAACCAGTGAAAAACTATGACAGAGAATCTATGTACACTGGCAAAAACAATCCTCAAAATAAATAATTCCAATATGTAACTTTTATAATCTAGATTTATCATTGTTATTCACAAACTTTTTAAAACATATGTGATGGCAATAATATGAAATATAAAAACAATCTTTATTAATAAAATTCAACAAGATCCCTGTATCTTGTGTATCTTCACTAATTGAACAATTTTTCATTCTAAGTCTGTTAAAAAGAGTCTCAGGTTTCCTTTGTTATATATTTGCATGTGGCAGCTATGTGTGCCAACTGACACTGGTAAGTTATATAGGTGACAATTATAATGAGTGGCACTGTTTTCTTGATGTGATTTTCTGAAATGGTGAATATCACTCAGAAAACATAGTGCAATATTCCCTTGATATAAACAGTATTGCATCCCTGGAAATTTGAGTTTATAACTGTAAGGAAGAAACTTTGTTGTAATATGTAAAATTATTTTCTAGTCTCTCAAATAATTGTAAACCATTTTCCCCCTACACAAGTATTAATTTCAAATTTCAAAAATTTGAAAGTCATGTACCATTAACTCTCTACTGTGTAAAACCGACACATGCATAGTGGGACATCTACCATCTCTGTCCACCCACACCCTCTAAATAACATCATCCTCTATTTGCTATGAAAAATAAAAATAATCACATCGCTTAAAAATTCTCCCTGTAAAGAACTACTGATTTAAGTAATGGAGCTCAATGTAAGGGAGATCCCTGCCATAAGACATACTCAAGCATATGTTAGAACCTCTTTTCAGGGAAATAGTAGGCAGAATTCAAGCACTGGGTGAATGGTTGGACTTGATCAAGGTTGGAAAATCAAATGCTTACAGACACAAAGCAGGTATGAGAAATGTGTAAACTGGGCCAAGAGAAAGACAATAGAGAACCATGTGGTCTGTGTGACCAGTTGTTCCAGCACCATTTGTTGAACGAATATTCTTTCCTCATTGAATTGTCTTCGTACCCTGTCAAAAATCAATTGTTTATAAACATGAGAGTTTATTTCTGGACTATCAGTTCTGTTCCATTGACCTGTATGTCTATCCTTGTGGCAGTACCACACAGTCTTGATTACTATAGCTTTGTAATACTTTTGAAATCAGTAAATGTGAATCTTTCAACTTTATTCTCCTTTACCAAGATTTTTTTTTTTTTTTTGCTTATTCTAGATCCCTTGAATTTCCATATGAATTTTAGGGTCAGCTTGTCAATTTCTGCAAAGATGCCAGCTAGATTTCGGTAGGGATTACACTGAGTTTGTAGATCAATTTCAGGGATACTGCTATTTTAACAATATTGTCTTCTGATCCATGAATATGGGATGTCTTTCCAATTATTCAAGTATTCTTAAATTTCTTTCAACAATGTTTTATAGTTTTCAGAGTGCAACTTTTGTACTTCTTTTGTTAAGTTTATTCCTATTTTATTCTTTTCAATCTGGATGTCTTTTATGTCATTTTCTTACCTAATTACCCTGGTGAAGTCAGTTTAGTTTTTAAAACTTATCTATTTTGTTTCCCATTTCTTTTACTCATTATTTATTAACTTGGTTCAATCAAACCAATCCTCTCACTCTCTCTTTCAGTACTTTGCATCTTCTGTTATCTTTTGAATCTTTCATAATTTAATCCTTCAAAGAAAACACCCCTGATTAACATGACCCTAATACTCCAGAGGTTTTTTTTTTTTATCCACACTATTCTGACACTCTCATGGTCATAGTCTGGATTACCATTTATTCTGTTACTGTTTATGACCTGGGACACTTTATTTCTCAAATTAAATTGTAAGCTCTGTTGAGTAGAGTCAATATTTTCAACTTTAAAGTCTTCAAAAAATCCTAACAGAGTCCTATGCATAAATAAATGGCTCAAAAATGTTTTTCATTTGCTTTCCTTCTTTCACAGAGAAGTAATTCAGTGAAATAAAAGAGTACTACATTGTCTTGAATCCTGAGTTTGCTGCCTAAATTCTGTATGCTGAGTGATTAATTTACATCTGAGTCTCAGTTTTTCCATCTGTAAAATGAGAGTAAAAATGTCTAACTTGCTAATAATGATTAGAAACAGGCAAGTAAAACATACAGCCCGTGGCAGGAATTTGGTACCTGGCATGTGCTTTCAACATTGATAAAAGCAATGTGGCAATTAAAAAACTAGGCTTATTCCATTGTATATATGTGCCACATCTTCTCAGCCATAAAAAGAAACGAAATTGAGTTATTTGTAGTGAGGTGGATGGACCTAGAGTCTGTCATACAGAGTGAAGTAAGTCAGAAAGAGAAAAACAAATACAGTATGCTAACACATATATATGGAATCTAAAAAAAAAAAAAAAAAGGTCATGAAGAACCTAGGGGCAAGACGGGAATAAAGACACAGGCAGACCTACTAGAGAATGGACTTGAGGACACGGGGAGGGGGAAGGGTAAACTGGGACGAAGGGAGAGAGTGGCATGGACATATACACACTACCAAATGTAAAATAGCTAGTGGGAAGCAGCCGCATAGCACAGGGAGATCAGCTCCGTGCTTTGTGACCACCTAGAGGGTGGGATAGGGAGGGTGGGAGGGAGACGCAAGAGGGAGGAGATATGGGGGATATATGTATATGTATAGCTGATTCACTTTGTTATAAAGCAGAAACTAACACACCCTTGTAAAGCAGTTATACTCTAATAAAGATGTTTAAAAAAAACAGAAAAAAACTAGGCTTAGAGTTTTTGTTTTAGAAATAAAGGAAAAGGGAGAATGGAAGCCATTTAAATGGTTACAAAAGGTATTTCAGATTCTAACTATTTTTATTACAATGTCATATCTAACTCTTCCTTATCAGTGCCTTTTTTTCCTTGGAACTCTCACCATTTTTTTCAGGGGGAATATACAGCAACAAACAGAAAGTGTGACACACAGATGTGCACAAACACACACACCCACATACACACCAAATATTATTTCTTATTTTATAAAAATTTCTGTCATCTGACACTGAAAAGCAGAGGAATAATGTCAAGATGCAATTTACTGAAAGTCAATATTTAATGTCAAATAGAGGAAAGATGAAAGGGCTCTACTCTAAGTCATTGCTTCAGTTTGAAATTAAGTGGGAAACCTTGGAAGCTACTTTTACTGTTACTGGGTTCACATTTTGTAGCAGTTAACCAGAGAAAAGTAATGCAAAATGTTATATGCTGATTTTTTCAGTCTCCACAAACTACTGAAATAATTCTCTTTGTAAAAGTAAAAATCTAACAATCAGTAAAGTTTAACCAGAGAAATGATACGAATAGGTAAAAAGCAATATTTCAACTTCTTCAAATTTATTAAAGTGGAGATTCATTTTCTACATCATCTTTAATGAGGAAATATTTAATTTAAAAAAATATATTATAAATAGAGCAAGTCAACAGATTTATCAGAGTAAATTAAAAAGTTGCACATTCTTGGGCTTCCCCCTTGGCAGTTTTATTTTTGGATTTGCCCTCTGTGGGTGACTGAATAATTTTCAGTCTTTATAGAGATTTAGAAAAAAAAGTCTGAAAGGTTATTTCATATGTACTGAGGAAATTATGTGTATCATCAAAGTCTAGCCAGGAGACAGAAACCACCTGAGTAGTTAAAGAGACTTTAATACAGAAAATTGATTCCGTGGGTGATGAAAGAGCTGAGACACCAAACAAGGGACACTGGGGCAATCCAAAGATCAACAACAGCAGGAAGCCACCCTCGCCCACAACTGACGGGATAAAAGGCAAAGGCAGTGTTCCCAGCAATAGTGGAATCTGGAACCATAGTTTGGCCCACCTGCCAAGAGTTGGATTCATAAAGCTGCTGGCAGGGAAGGAGGAAGAGAGATACCCTGGCTTATTCCTCCCTATTGCCCCCTCCACAATCCAGTCTGAAAAGCATGGGAACCAGAGCTGCCTCTTGATACAGAGCAGAGCAGGGGGAGGGCAGGGAAGGGGTGTGAGAGCAAGCAGATCCAGGACACACACATCGTATAACTACCTACTACGGTGGGGCTGGTGGAAGGCAGTGAGGAGTGGTAGTGAAGAAAGGAACCTGGAATGAGTTGCAGCCATTTATATTTTGGTAGAGGATATAAAATGGACCCTGAAGCTTTTATTCTTTTACAGGAAAATAATCAATGTGTTTGGGACCTGTTCTGTCTCTTGATTTTTGCATTACACACTAGGCTTATCAAGGCCGCTATAGTCTCATTTCTAGGTAGACACCTAGGAGCAGGGGCCATAACATGACCCTGCCTCACAAGAAACTTCTGGTATTCCAGTATGATATCACAATGTTCTAGTGTTCTGCATACACACACACACACACGCACATTTTAACTGACAGAAACATGATAGAACATAAAATGTGATGGCTTCAGGAATCAGCTTTGTAAATTGTGCGACATAAGTTGTGATCCCAATGTTCTGTGAGAGTGTAAGATTCAAATCTATTCATCAAGACGCTCTTTTTAAAATAAATTTATTTATTTATTTATGGCTGCGTTGGGGCTTTGTTGCTGCTCACGGGCTTTCTCTAGTTGCAGCGAGCGGGGGCTACTCTTCGTTGAGGTGCGTGGGCTTCTCATTGTTGTGGCTTCTCTTTGTTGCGGAGCACGGGCTCTAGGCACGGGCTCAGTAGTTGTGGCTCATGGGCTCTAGACTGTAGGCTCAGTAGTTGTGGTGCATGGGCTTAGTTGCTCCGTGGCATGTGGGATCTTCCCAGATCAGGGCTCGAACCCATGTCCCCTGCATTGGCAGGCAGATTCTTAACCACTGAGCCACCAGGGAAATCCCAAGACACTTTTAATACAATGAAAACTTTTATGGGTCAGGGGAAGACTTATCACAATGAGGTCAGAGTTTGCTTCCCAAGCTATTTGGTCAAGAGGCCACACACCCCAGCTACTGATGGATTTGCTGAAGCCAACAGAAACAGGTTGGATGGGAGAGGAGAGAGTGTGACTGCATTAGACCATGGGTGGGAGCAGAGAAGGACCCATCAGGACCTCCAGCTGGTTCCTATTCACTGAAGTTAGGGACTGACTCCTGTCTGGTGTGCAAAACCATTAAGGGGATATTATTACCCTTCATCTGATCTTGACAAGAGAATTTTTTGTAATTAAAATAAAAAGACAAACTGATTAAGCTGCATCTGGGTTAACTTTCCTAAATAACAAATTGGCAGACAGCCTGGAAACAATGTAAATTCTGCTTCATTAAAATTACAATCACAGCTGATTTTTCTTCTACCTAGCTGGCTACCGAGAAATAAAATTTTGATGGTTGTATGCCTCATGTAGAAAGGCAACATACAGTAAATTTTCACAGAAATTCCCATAGATGGGACTGGAGGCAACCACATAGGAAAATGGGAAACCAGGAGAAAAAGCTACAGCGAGTGCTGGCCCTTTCCAGAGCGCCTTCATACTCACAACACTGTTCTACTAAAAGGTCAAGAAAGGAGGCTTGCCAAGAACCCCTTTTTTTGGAAAGGTAAATAAAGGAGTTTATTTGCATATTAAGTAATCATAGAAACATTTTACAGTATAGCTTTCATTCACTAAAAACTGGCACATGATAGTTTATTTGCATAAGCATTTTTCTTCCCCAACTGAAATTAGAACCCAGGGAACATGTTGCAAGAAAAATAACAATAAAATATTTTCTCTACCAACTTTGAAAAAAGCCAAAGGAGTAACATCATGGTGTGTTTGTTTGGCATCAAATGTGTTTTGACTTATTGTCTTTAGAAAGGGCCTAAAGGTTAAAAAAAAAAAAAAAAAAAGGGGAAAAAAGTCAAAATTGACTTTGTTTCAAGTCATTATGTACAACAGTAGTTTGGGACCATGCAAGACAGAAAAGTTTGGAAGGAGAGGTCATAAGAGAAAGGTAAGATGACTTCATTTTGAAAGATGTCCAACACATACTTAGAAATATAAGATTGGCTCCCTCTTTCACAAGGCATCTCAGAGGAAAAGCAGCTGCTTCAGGATGAAGATAGGTATCTTCTTCCCAGTCACTGGCTGCTAGAAACTCACTGCAATAGACAATGAACAAAAACTTCATACCTTTGTTAAGAAGCCTATGGACACAGAAGTTGCTGATGGTGCTGTGAGTGAAAAGTGGAAGGGTTATGTGGCTTGAATCAGTGGTGGGAATGACAAACAAGGTTTCCGTATGATCCAGTGTGCCCTGATCCATGGTCATGTTCATCTGCTACTGAGTAGGGGGTTTTCCTGTGATAGACCAAGGAGAACAGGAGAAAGAAATGGTAATTTGAGTGTTCTTAACTTGGTTATTTTTTAAAAGGGAGAGTAGGAAATTCCTGGAAGGATACTGCTGTGCCTCATTGCTTAGGTCCCAAAAAGCTAAAAGCATCTGTAAAGTTTTCAATCTCTCTAAAAAGAGGATGTCCATCAAGATGCTGTTAGAAAATCACTGCACAAAGAAATGAAGAAACCCAGAGCCAGAGTGCCCAAATTCTATGTCCTGTTACTCCATGCATTCTACACACTGCTCTGAAGAAACAGCTTACTAATAAAAATAAGGAAGAGGTTGAAGAATACGCTAAACTTTTGGCCAAGAGAATGGAAGACCAAGGAGAAATGCCAGGAACATTTCCAAGAGACAGAGGCTACTCTCTCTAAGAGCTTCTATGCTAGTCTGAGTCAAGTCAAAAATAAGATTTTCTAAGAGTAACAAATAAATAAGATCAGATTTTTAAAAAAAAGAAAGAAAATATGGTATCAAAGCTTGGATAAAAGTCAGGAGTGAAAATGTAAATTCTTTGCAAACAGATAACATAGGTAAAGTTAGAAGAGAAACAATGGGCAAAAAGGTTTGAACCACATATAAGAAACAAAAGATTGGTTTTCAGTAAACTTCTACCAATTAATAAGAAAAAGGCAAAGACTGAGCAAGAATTTCACAGAGGAGGGAACAAAAATGATCAATAAACATAAGGAAAGACACTCAGTCCATTAATAGCCAAGGGAATGGATATTAAAAGCACAATATATGTCATTTTATACCCTTCAGGTTAGCAACAAAATTTTTTTTAATTTGATGATGTCAAAGTATCGTGTAGACAGGTTCAAGTGGCCACACACTTCACACGCCAGGCTCGCTTGAGCAGCATTTCCTGGGAAACATTCAAGGGACAGGAGCAGGTACCCTGGAGCACCTCACAGCAATCTAGTAGAGCCCAACTCTGGGGTCTAGGAAAGCAACTCAGATCCTTGGGCTATGATGCTTTTATGCAGCGGGATTGAGAAAGGCCAACCCCTTCTCTGGGGGGATTAAAAGCCAAGCTTCAATAGCAACATCATATGCAGAACCTTTGCTACAGTTCTAAGCTGCCAGTTTGGTGTTCACAGTTGGAAGGAATGCCCTTTCTTGGGAGTCAGATAGGTGCACGTAGTGGCAAGTCAGCAAAGAATCTGCCCCCGTGCTTTCATAGTTGAAGCAGTGGCCCCTCGACTGGCATGATGGAGTGAGAAACTGGGGTCCAAGCCCTGAGACTGCCAAGTATTGGTGGCCTTAAACATAGGTCATAGCCAGTTTCCACGGAGCTTTGCAGGAGCCCAGCTCTCTTTGGGAAGCCAATCTACAGGAGATCAGTTGTAGACAAGTTAACCATTCCTTAACCTCTCACAAGGATTAGCAAGTGTTTGGGGAAAATGGTGGTTTCATACAACACCAACAGAGGTTTTACATTTTACAGCTGTTTTGGTGGGGAGTGGGGTGGGCAAGTGACCTACTTCCTGTTCTCTGACAACGCCCCAAAGAGATTACAAGACCCCACAGAAGAATGGCTACAAGTTTCCAGTCTCTCCAAAGACCTCTATGCCTAAAACATAATCAAAAAAGCTGTAGAGTTACCCAGACCTGAATGGAACGCGTGGCTTGGACAATGGACATTTCAGTACTAACTAGTGGAAACAGATAACCAATATCCATAGATCTCAAGAACCCCTTGAAACTTGTTTATAATATTGGATCCCTGGTGCAATCTTGAAGAGGAAGAGCTTAAAGAATGATGAATGAGCTGCCCAGCAGCCCAATGGGAAGGGAAGAGTTGGACATTGAGTTGATTTAAAGAAAATAAAGAATTGCTATGTTTCTCACAAAAACTTTTTAATTTACAAAGTTCAAGTCCAGGAAAATTTTCTTTCACTTTATCTTTTAACATATTATATCGTATTCAAGGGAAATAAATATTGCTTTAAAAGTTCTGTGATTTGCTAATGTTTCACAGTGGTTGTGAGCATTCGAGGTAAAACCAACCAGGTTTCAAATTACTCCATGATAAGTGCTTGAGGTATGATTTTTAATTTTTTAAGCTGTGGTTTCTACAAGTGTAAAATAGGGATGTTATTAATCATTAAGATTAATGAGACAATGTTTATAAAGCACCTATTAGCACACTGATCTCAATCAGTGGTACTTTAAGGATAATATTCACATTATACGAAACTGAGAAAATAAAAAAGGGGAGAAGATCACCCATAAACTGATCACCCTAGCACAAGTACCATCATTTTGGACAGTTTCCTTTTGAGGTAGATTTTTAACTTTAGGGATTGTTTTGTTATAGTTGCCATGCCAGCTTCACGAGGGTAGAACCTCAGCACCTTTCATAGTTAATGATAAAAATATTACTGAATTTTTGGGAATTCCCTGGTGGTCCAGTGGTTGGGACTCCGCACTTTTGCTGCCGAGGGCCCAGGTTTAGTCCCTGGTTGGGGAACGAGGATTCCCACAAGCCGTGCAGCACAGCCAAAAAAACCCAAAAACCTGAATTTTTGAATTAATCGATAAGTTGGAGTTAGTTTGTATTTTTTCATATTTGGTCTGGTAATAAAATGCAAGAAGCTCTCAAATAGGCAAAAATGTTCTTTTAAAAACATATTTGATATAGCTTTTCCAAAAAAAATGAAGACTTTCATTTTTAAGTTGCCTATATCATTTCAAAATATTTCAAAAGCATGATTAGGCAGCCTCAAATGTGTGAAGAATATTCAACTCATTTTTAAGCACTCCACTTTTAAGCTTTTCATTATTGTTCCTAATACATGTAAATAAAGATACTTTTTTTTAAAGTGGTATTGTATACGAAGAATCCAATTGCTTTATATATTTGAAAGGGCAGTTCCTCTTTTTTTTTTTTTTGTCTCTTTAAAAATAAAATGGCAATATGCATGTGGAATTGCTGGCTTACTTAAGATTCTTGAAACATGTTTTTTTCCCCAAGGATTTCCTCATATCCTTTCCGAGCCCAGTGAAGTTACTGCTTCAGCAAAAGGCACATCATTGCTTGCCATTATGCTCATTTTGTACTTTCCTAGATAGTGTTCATTTCCTTCCTATCATTAGTTAAGAGGTGACTCAAGAGCAGCTTAGGTAGCCTATCCTCCAGCTCAGTACTCACGTAGAGTATCTGTGATGCGGACAAGAGGAAGTTAACTTCTAAACCCATAAACTGAATCCGGGGGAGTCAGGGCAATCTCTAGAAGACATTCTGGGCCTCAGTCGGGAATATAGGCTTGCTGGTGACCCATCTCTTGACACTCTTTCCCGTGTGCTTCCACACGTACCCTGACTAAATCTTTCAGCAGACTAGCCAGGCCTCCTGCTTTCTCCTCTGGTTTCATGATAACTTAGCACCCCAGTGAGATTCATTTTCCCCCATGTTGGTAAGTCTCAATAATATCACAGACAAAACCCACACGTACAATCATCCTTGATCCATACATTATTCCTCTTCATTCTTCATTTGTTAGTATATTTGACTATTTTACTTATAATTGGCAGCTTTAACAACAGATTCTTGGGGGAAAATACAAATTAAATTTTGGTTTTAGAGTTCATCATTGAATCCGGATTGAATAAAAATTCAAAGTTTCACGTACTTAGAGAAAGCACTATTAGAATTTCATTTTGCAGAATACATCCAAGTAATAGCTGAAATAAGTCCTTATAAACTGGCTCATTTCAGAAATACTGGAAAAACAAAAAGTAGATACAGAGGAAAAAAATTAAATCGGTAAATAGAAGCTGTTTTCAAGTGATATGTATAACAAACATAACTACTCTTATAACTTGAAAATTAATAATAGTAACTAAAAATAAACAACTCATCTGTAGAACATTTCTTTAAGATAAGGCATTTAACAAACTTCTACTTCTTTCTACCCACTCACCTCCTGTCCTTCATCATTTTGTTAATACAGTGTAAATGTTTAGTTTCACCTACTTGAGACTAAAACATTATTTTGAACATTTGGTGCTTTCTCTTAAGAATCATTCTGACATTTGTGTTGCGCATTATAATTATAATTACAATAATTTTTGGACCTCTGTTTAACTGAAATGTTTAACTGAAAACAATGCTAGTTTCAGTTAAACACTAATGTTGTTGCCCTATGACTACTTCACTCTTCAATTCTTAACTCTGATTTCTTTCTCAGTTTTCATGTACAGGCATACCTTGTTTTATTGTGCTTCACAGATACTGCGTTTTCGTAAGTTGAAGGTTTATAGCAACCCAATGTAGAGTAAGTTTCTAGGTGCTATTTTTCCAACAGTATTTGCTCACTTTGTGTCCCTGAGCCACATTTTGGTAATTCTTGCAATATTTCACTTTTTCATTATTACTATATTTGTTATGGTGATCTGTGGTCAGTGATCTTTGATACTACTATTGTAATTGTTTTGGGGCACCACAAACTGTGCCCATGTAAGACAGTGAACTTAACTGATAAATGTTGTTTGTGTTTGGATAGCTTACCCATCAGCCACTTTCCAGTCCCTTTCCCTCTCCTCATGCCTCTCTATCCCCTGAGGCACAACAATATTGAAATTAGGCCAGTTAATAACCCTACAATGGCCTCTAAGTGTTCAAGTGAAAGGAAGAGTTGCATGTCTCTCACTTTAAATCAAAAACTGGAAATGATTAAGCTTAGTGAGGGAAGGATGTGGAATGTCAAGATAGGCCAAAAGCTAGGTCTCTTGTGCTAAACAGTTAGCCAAGTTGTGAATGCAAAGGAAAAGTTCTTGAAAGAAATTAAAAGTGCTGCTCCAGTGAACACACAAATGATAGGAAAGCAAGACGGCCTGATTGCTGATATGGAGAAAGTTGTAGTGGTCTGGACAGAAGATCATATCAGCCACACATCCCCTTAAGCCAAAGCCTAATCCATAGCAAGGCCCTAACTCTCTTCAATTCTAGGAAGGCTGAAAGAGGTAAGGAAGCTGCAGAAGAAAAGCCTGAAGCTACCAGAAAGTGGTTTACAAGGTTTAAAGAAAGAAGCCAGAAGCCATCTTCATGACATAAAACGGCAAGGTAAAGCAGCAAGTGCTGATGTGGAAGCTGTAGCAAGTTATTCAGAAGATCTAGCTAAGATAATGGATGAAGGTGGCTACACTAAACAGTAGATTTTCAATGTGGATAAAACAGCCTTATACTGGCAGCTGATGCCATCTAGGACTTTCATAGTTAGAGAGGAGGAGCCAATGTCTGGCTTCAAAGCTTCAAAGGACAGGCTGGCCCTCTTGCTAGGGGCTAATGCAGCTGGGGACTTTAAGTTGAAGCCAACGTTCATTTACCATTCTGAAAATCTTAGGGCCCTTAAGAATTATGCCAAATATACTCTGCTCATGCCCTCTAAATGGAACAATAAAGTCTGGATGATAGCACATCTGTTTACAACATGGTTTACTGAATATTTTAAGCCCACTGTGAGACCTACTGCTGAGAGAAAAGATTCCTTTCAAAATGCTACTGCTCATTGACAATGCACCTAGTCACCGAAGAGCTCTGACGGAGATGTACCACAAGATTCATGGTGTCTTGATGCCTGCCAACATAATATCTATTCTGCAGCCCATTCATCAAGGAGCAATTTCAACTTCAAGTCTTATTATTTAAGAAATACATTTTGTAAGGCTATAGCTGCCAGAGTGATTCCTCTGATGAACCTGGGCAAAGTAAATTGAAAACCTTCTGGAAAGTTTCGCAACTTTAGATACCATTAAGGACATTCACGATTAATGGGAAGAGGTCAAAATATCAACATTAACAAGAATTTGGAAGAAGTTGATTCCATCCGGCATAGATGACTTTTGAGGAGTTCAAGATTTTAGTGGAGGAAGTCACTGAATTCGAAGTGGAGCCTGAAGATGTGAATTGCTGAAATCTCATGATAAAATTTTAAGGGATAAGGAGTTGCTTCTTATGGATGAGCAAAGAAAGTAGTTTCACGAGATGGAATGTACTCCTGGTGAAGATGCTGTGAAGATTGTTGAAGTGACAGCAGAAGCTTTAGAATATTACAAAGACTTATTTGATAAAGCAGTGGCAGTGTCTGAGAGGACTGACTCCAATTTTGGAAGTTCTACTGTGCCTAAAATGCTATCAAACAGCACTGCGTGCTACAGAGAAACAATTCATAAAAGGAAGTCAATTGATGAGGCAAACTTCACCACTGTCTTATTTGAAAAAATTGCCATGGCCACCCCAATCTTCAGCAACCACCACCCTGATCAACCATCAGCCATCGATATCAAGGCAAGACCCACCACCAGCAAAAAGACCACATCTTGCTGAAGGCTCAGATTATGGTTAGCAGTTTTTAGCAATAAAGTAGTTTTGATTTAAGGTATGCACATTGTGTTTTTTAGACATACTGCTACTGCATACTTATTGGACTACAGTCTATAACTTTTATATGCACTTGGAAACCAAAAAATTCATGTGACTCTTTTGTGATATTCACTTATTGTGGTGGTCTAGAACTGAACCCACAATATCTCTGAGGCACACCTTTTGACTTTATTTTTAGTAAGATTATTTGCATTAGTAGACTTTCATATATTTCTGGTATACTTCTTAATTTTGTGCACAGAAGTATGGTACACACAGTCAGTGGTTTTATAGCACACAGGTATTTTACTGTAATTAAAAGCCCTTGGAAGTTGCCAATGATATACAGGTTATGTGAATTACAGGAAAAAGTAAAGCTAAATACTCATACTCAATTAAAATACTCAATTAACTTGGCAGTTATTTAAAAGACTAATTTGTGTTGGACTTTCTAGGCTTTTGAGAGATAATAGCTGAATGAATAAGTGCATAACAAATGTGTGACAAATGAATTAGAAAACAGAAAGATTAGGAGAAGGAGAATCAGTTATGTGATGGTCCCTAAATGATTATGCAAAAAATGGAAATGTAGACCTTTAACCATTTCTAATAAATCTTTCTAAAATCTTTGATTCAAAACATAATTCAGTCTATCAAAAACTTAGGAGACAACAGAAATAGTCACAGATGTAGAAAACAAACTTATGGTTACCAAGGGGAAAGGGGGGACAAGAGGGATAAATTGGGAGACTGGGATTAACATATACACATATATAAAATAGATAACTAATAAAAACCTACTATATAGCACAGGGAACGCTAATCAATACTCTGTAATGACCTATATGGGCATAGAATCTAAAAAAGAGTGGATGTATGTATATGTATAACTGATTCACTTTGCTGTACAGCAGAAACTAACACAATATTGTAAATCAACTGTACTCCAATAAAAATTAATTAAAAAAACAAACAAAACAAAGAAAAAAAAACTTAGAAGTACAGAATATACTGAATACTAAAGGGAGTAAATAGATTTCTCTGCCTCACATGACGATTGACCACACATCTGGAGAATGTTTGTGTAGATTTTCTAAGTTATGTGAGTTGATCTGACTCCTAGTTAGGAACACATTATTCTTTCAGACAACCAAACTAAGGACAAAACTTCCTTATGATTAGATTTTCTGCTGCATTGGATCTCCTGGGAAATAAAATTGACTGTCTCGTCTTTCTAATTAAAAATTTCAGGGAATTCCCTGGCAGTCCAGTGGTTGGGACTCCACCCTTCCACTGCCAGGGGTGCCTGGGTTCGGGGCCATAAGCTGCATGACACAGCCAAAAAAAAATAAAAAATTTCAGGAAGCCTTATCTAGTAATCCAAGTAACATTACCAGTATAGACAGTTCAGTCAGGTATTTTAGGCCCTAGAGTAGATTCCAGATCCAGATGACCCAATTATTTAGTCAGCATATCTATACCAAACAAATTAATTAATTGCTACTTTCTTCTTTGAAAATATAATCATGGATAAAAGACATATAGAAAAATTAAGCTTTTAAATACAGATGAAGAAAAAGAATTGCTGAGAAGTCCATTTTTGCCCAATCACTTAAGTAAATTTCAAGGAAGACAAAAACATAATTATGATGACATCTTGGATTTACAAATTGTTCTTTTTATGAAGAATTCAAAGATAATTAATAGTGCAGACAACATTAAGCTGAAATAAAAATCTGCTCACATGAGATGCTGCAATTGTAAATTTTGTTAAAATTGGAGGTTCTAATCTTTTGGACAACAAGGCTAAAGTTTTGCTTTTGTGCAACCCAAATAATTACTGTGTCTTAAAACACTTTATCACTTTATCCATTCCCTTAGAACTCATGTGAGAGACTTATTATGCCCTATCATGAGAAGAGGTAGGAGAAGAAGATAAAAAGAGGTGAAGAATATGTCAAACTCTATCTAAAAAGAGGGACTGAGAAGGTAATATTTTCCTAGCATAAGGTACCAATGCTCAAATAAAGCTGGTATTTTGGAGCCAACCAAGAATTCAGCCAATAAATGTAGTCTGAATACCTTCTTTCTTTCCTAGAGGTGTAAAAGGATGCCATGTGGGCTCCTCCAGCTTTGGAGGAACTCCAGAGAAATATCTCACCAAGGTTTCATGGCAGATAGGGGGCCAAATGCATCCTGGATAATACTCTTGTGGTGTGTGAAGAAGGTGTTAAAGAGCCAAAGAAAGTCATTTTCAGGTTTCTCTGAGCCAGATTTTTCTTTAAAATAACAAACCTCACAAAGGATAAAAAGTCAAACCTGACAGATTCCAGATGAGGTTTAGTATTTTAGTATATCCAACCTGTAACCACATCATTCCATTTCCTAACGGAGATGAGGCTTTGTTATGCTAGCCTCTCATTACCTATGGGAAGCAACACATCAGAAATAGAACAAACAGGGGGCTGGAAATGCATCTGAGAAGAAAAAGTGAAGGGGCTCAACTCAGGAGCAAAGATGTTTGGCATAGATTGGGCTTCTGACACCCACGATGGTGTACTGGAACTCTCCAGAAGGTCTTGTAGGATTTTAAATATGTGTAAGATAAAGATTCTTAGAAAATTCCCCACTGAGAAAACAGAGGGTACATACCAAAGGTGTATTGGCACTGACCACCGATACACTCTGCTACTGCACCCCTTGCACAGCTGCTTAAAATGAGAGACGAGAAACACGGAGGAGGGAAAAAGGAGAAAAGCCTTTGGAAAGCACAAAAGCCTCCAAACAGTTCCAATCTTAGAGTGTTATGATGTTAAAATACGAGGAACATTATCAGGAGATGAAAGTTCAAAGAGGCCTCAGCTTCGTGTTGGATAAACAGGAACATATGCCCAGGCTCAGAAGTATTTCAAATGTGTTGTAAAACTTCGCTCAGTTAGGAGAGAAATGTTAGAGTTCAACTGTGAAAAATTCAATTGCATATTTGAAAAAAAGCAGGTGCTGGGAAAGACCACAAACTTTCCGAGTGTGTCAGCACCATACACCACAATAGCAAACAGAAGTGAAAATGTTATTAAGGCTTAGAAAGGTTTTCTGAGTGATACATCACATGAGCCCAAGTAGTAGTTACATGTCATCATGGAAATGTATTCCTCTGAGGGAAAAATAAAAATCGAAAGGAAGGAAATTGCGACACTGCAAATATTTCACAGTCGGCCTTTCTGGGAAATGTATAAAATCGAGGGAAATTTGTGCTGAAGTCTCTACATACCAGAAGTGAGAGATCTCTGTTGAGGGAGTTTAATTGAAAGGAAGAAAGAATTTTACCCACAAAATCTAAGCCTAAAATTAGCTCAGCAGAGAAGTCCTATTCCAAAGGAATTTTATTTGCTGATTTCTGAGTTGTGATGGCAGAGGAAAGGATGCGTAGCTAATCAAAAATCTTTTCTTAATCCCCTTACCAAAGAGATTTTTTAATGTAGTTATGCCATTCCTCTTCTAAGTGGCTTATATCTCTATCTCTTTAGTATCCACTTCACTGAGAACAGTATTCCTTGAAAAGTGAGGAAGAGCCATTAAAAGTTGATTGATCATCTGAGCAACAACCCAGTACCAGCATGGAAAACAGAGGGAGAGTCCAGCAGCTTCAGGAACCCTAGGGGAGGTCGATGTTGGGGAGCAGCCCTGGCTTTGCTTCCAATGTAAGGACTGTCACCTGTTCAAGTTGCAGGGCTCTCATCCACTGTCCCAGCCACACAGGGTCATCCCTCCACTGGGGCCACTCAACATGCAATGCCAAGCCTTGCCCTGCCCCATCCCCAAACCCTACCTACTAAACTCTGGGCTTTTACTTTTAAATCTTACAATTTACAAATTGTCTTGAACAGTGTCCACACAGAAACTGATGAGAATTACTGCAATCTGAGCACTACTGATCAAAATTACTCCTCTTGCTCTGTCTCTTGCCTTGAAGCCTTACAGGGCTTTCTGCAAATCTGGAAAAATAATCTATGTTACTACGTCATTGGGTCAAGGGGTTAAACTCCCAAATTAACACCTGCATTTATATTGGTTGCTAAAGACTTTAGGGAGAAGAGAAAGTAGTCTGGCAGAGTTGCAGGGTCAAGGGAAGCATTTTAGAGCCAACCACTCTTCTTTTGAAATTTGCATTGTTCAATCAACAATACCATTTCCTCATTGCAGTGACCTCCTGGAAACTGTTTTCTCATTAAATATTTGGAAGAAAAAAATTTAAATACAGTAAAAATGCAAACACACACACACACACACACACACACACATCATCATGCATGTACTATTCACATACCAGAACTAACAAATGCTTATGGTTTGTCACTTTGTTTCAGATTTTTTAAAAATAGAGCATTTCAGAAAAATCTGAAATAGTATTTGTTACTTTTCTCCACCCTGTACCCCTCCCTCCCTCCCTCTCCAGATGCTATCATTATTTGATTTGTATACTTCTAGGTCTTGTATATACTTCTAGGTCATTTTATAACATACATCTATGTATAAATAATATATGATATTGCTTTGTATGTTCTTTTAATTATTCATATATGCACTCATTCTGTGCATATTCTTCAACTTGCTTTTTATCACTCAATAATGTGTTACATGAACAATGCGTAAGTAGCTTGTTCACTTTAACTGCTAGGTAGCATTTTATTATATAATTGACCATACCATAAATTTTCCCATTCCCCTATTAGATATTACCCATTTTTCACTATTATGTGCAATACTGTATGAACATACTTATACACATCTCTACACACTTTCATCTTTACTACCTAGTACCAACTGGTTCTCTAAAGGGTTATGTGAATTTACATTCCCACCAGAAATGTTTGATAATTCTTTCTCTATGTGCTCACCAACATTTTATATTTATATTGTCAGATCATTTGCCAATCTGATGGGCATAAAATAAAATCTCCCTATTTTAATTTAAATTTCCTTAATGATTGCCAAACTGGAAGATTTTTTCATAATTATTGGCCATTTAGGTTTCCTATTTTGTGAGTTGCTTTTTCATGTATTTTTATCCAATTTTCTTTTGAGATGTTTGTCTTTTTGTCTTATTTATAGGAGTTCTTCATATATTCTGAATACTACTATTATATCTCATATATGTTTGTAAAAATCTCTTCTCTAGGGCTTCCCTGGTGGCGCAGTGGTTGAGAATCTGCCTGCCAATGCAGGGGACACGGGTTTGAGCCCTGGTCTGGGAAGATCCCACATGCCACGGAGCAACTAGGCCCGTGAGCCACAACTACTGAGCCTGCGCGTCTGGAGCCTGTGCTCTGCGACAAGAGAGGCCGCGATAATGAGAGGCCCGCGCACCGCGATGAAGAGTGGCCCCCGCTTGCCACAACTAGAGAAAGCCCTCGCACAGAAACGAAGACCCAAAACAGCCAAAAAATAAAAAATAAAAAAATATAAAAATAAATTTGCAAAATGATTCTATGTAAAAAAAAAAAATCTCTTCTCTATATGGTGTCTGTTTTATAACTTTCTCGTGACTTGTCAGAAGGACATTTTAATACTGATATATCAGGTTTTTTCTTAATGAATTATGGTTTTTGTGTTTTGATTAAAATACACTGTATTATAATTGCATATATAAGCATATATACATAAAAGATACAAAGAAAAATGTTTAAATTTATACACACACAAATATCATGCACATATTCGTCTACAGAAGTTTAAGTCACCAAACTCATTGGGTGCTTTCACTAAAAAATCTATGCTCTTCAGCTGGGTCTACTCTGTTGCTCAGCAATTGTTTTTCACCTCAATTGAGTGCCAACCATATTAGGAAGGCAGTATAGGATTTGGCATAAAAGAGACCTAACAGCAAGTCACAGCTTTTGCCACTTACTAAGTATATGACCCTAACCTCTCCATGCCTCGGTCTCCTTACCTGAAACATAGGTTTTATCATAGTAACTATCACACAGATTCCTCCGTCTTGATCTTCTCATGCATAAAAAAGGTGAAAGTAATGGCACTCTTCTAAGCCCTTTACAATTAACTCACTTGATCCTTACAACAACATAATGAAGGGGGCACTATTATCATCTCCATTTTACAGATGAGGAAACTGAGGGACTGAGAAGGTAACTAACTTGATCAAGGCCATATAGTTAACACATAGCAGAAGCAGGATTTAAACCTCCAGAACCCATGCTCTATGGCACTTCGCTGTACTGCCTCCCAACAATTATTCCTTATAAGTAAATGAAGAAATGAATGTAAAACACTTAGCCTACTGTTTCATCTATAGATGGGCTCTATAAGTGGTATTTATTTTTATACCATAAAGGCTATTCTAAATTTGTCACTTTACTCTAGACTTGAATATGTACTCACAGATGACCTTACATTAGTATGACCCAATATCTTCTGTAGAACACTAGAGCCATGGCATCTATGAATCACCTATTAAAATTGTCATATCAGGCTTTTGCCTTCCCTTCCTCCTCCTTCAAAACACCTCTGAGAAACCTCACCTGCCTTAACTTTTACTTTCCTAGTTAGGACACTGAAACAAGTGCACTTTCAAATTTTTTCTTCTGATCTGCAAATAAAGCACCTAGTATAAAGCCTGGAATATAGCAGGCTTGTTGAATAAATGACAGATTTTATTATTTGGATTCTCTGGTGTCAATGTGCAACAGGATAATCACTTCCTCTTCATAGACTGACTTGGATTTCTGCAGCAGCATGAGTGAGAGGTGGGTATAAGGAACAATGGGATATTAGAAGAAAGTTCATCTTCTCCTTTCCTTCCAACAGAGAAAGAATTTCACCTTCTTTCCCAAGGTAACTCCTCTATTTATGTCAATGACCTTACCCACTTTTGCCTCTTCTAGTACCTTAATCCGTCTTTCAAGTTTTCAACTTTTTGTCCTCTTCTATTCTCTAGAACTCTGTTTTATTGACCCTAAGATATCATCACTTGTAAAGAAAAATAAACGTTGCCATTAAACTAGGCTAGAATACTTTATCACTCACATATATCTCTCTTGAGCCTACACAGAAAGGAAAATGTAGGCAAACAAGTTGAACAAGGTATTCCTAAAACTCTGCATTCACAGGTCGATTCCTCTCATACTCAGGATTGTTGAGGATATTTTTCCACACAATATTACACTCTGTGCTATCAAAAGTGTTATATGCCATTTCCTATGACTGCTCCACTGTTGTCTCCAAGACGTTCTTTCAATTGCTTCCCCCATCCTCTAAGCTTTGACATGCATGTGCTGACAGTGACTAAAAGTCATGACTGCTGCCTCACTAACAGCAAATGCAAAATGCATCCTGATATCAGAAATATGAAAATGTGAACCAAGAAAAAGTATGCCATAGAAACAAGGAAATATAGAAGGCCATCCTCTCCTTGACTTATAAACATGATAAAGTCACCTCATAAATTAATGAGAAAATTAAACATTAGAGGTAGGAAGGTAGTAATGAAAAGCAAACAGGAACAAAATTTCTTTCTCTCTCTTCAAACCAACAGTGTGTTTATCGATTTAGTAACATTTATTCAGATTCATTTATCAAAGATTCTGATCCAATATGTTTACTTTGTTCTTTGTGTTCAATATGATTTTTCTGTACGTCACACACTTTTCAAAAATCTAACTATACAAGTGAGCTTTTCTTTCATAGGATAATGATTTTTATGGCCTTATCAAGGTTATAATATTTATAATATGCTTTATAGTATATTTAAATATATTTTGTATTATTTAACTATACTTTAAACGATTAATTCACAGACCTTCCCAAAATGCTGAATGCACCTAACCATCCAATTTTTTAAAGTTCTACTGTTTGGGACAAAAATGATAAATGATTGCCATATATGATTGAAGAAAATATCTGCAAAATTTGTTTTTCAAAATTGGTGATAGTTTACTTGCTCTTGGTGAAAAAGTTCTGGCAAAACTTCTGAGATTATAAACTAGCTGCTTTAAAACTTTGAGAAACTGAATTTGCTTTTTAAGTATAAGTAGATAAATTATTTACTATATAGTTTCAAAAGATATCTTTATAATAATTTATATGAAAATTATTTAATTTTTCTCATTTCATACAAATTGTTGTATTGGCCTATTTCTTGAAGTCCTGAATTGTCTTGAGTTTTTTTCACCCAGAACAATGGAGCATTTTAAAGCATAGGGCAAAGAATCAAAGAAATAAAAATTAAAACAATGGAGTTCTTTTCTTTCCCCATCCTCATCTGGCAGAGACAGTAATACCTACTAGATATTTCACTTACTCCTTTCATATTCTGTCACACCCTTGCAGTGAGGTAGAGACATGTAATTCACTCTGGCCAAGGTGGAGTGTGGAAGTCAGGTGTGCCACTTCCAAATTGAGGCAATTAAAAGCCATTGTAAGATTTTCTAATCTCTCCCTTCTTCTACTTTGAAAATTAAGCAAGCAGGGCATTCCAACCTTCGCAGCCACAGGATGACGGAGCTTCCATCAGCCTGGGTCCATAAGTGAATGTGTGGTACAAAGCCCTCCACTGACCCATTTGGGATATGTAACATGAGCAAGAAATAAACTTTTGTAGTATTAAGCCATTGAGATTTGGGGATTTTTGTTACTGCAGCATAAATTAGTCAATCCTAACTGATACACATTCTGAAAGATTCAGGACATGTTAAATGAAACAAGTGTCAAGGACATAATATAGTAAAAGGTAATATAGTTTGTTTTTGTATATAGAATTACAGTATTTTATAAATTTTCTTCATTATAATTTTATTTCTTCTAATTTTTAAAAATAAGCATGCCTTTTAATACATAAAATTAAATTCTTTTCACTTTGTAGAAACCTTTAGAACAAAACAAGTTATATATTGATACACTGCTCAATTAAAAAACAACTTCATGAATGAATACATAGAAAACACAAAAACTTATCTAAATTTTACCAGCTCTTATATATGGTAATAATTTTTTTTTAAATGGAATATAGAGATATACAGACAGACAAAGTTGCTCAGTCTGTTTTTGGGGGGAGGGGCAAGGGCGAGGTAAGTGGGTGCTTATATGCTGTGACCCCGAGGCAAGTGAAAGAAGATTCTTGGTGGTGGTAGAAAAGTTGTGGTACCATACCATGTGGGATAGAACATTAAGAACAAATGTCTTCTCATAAGTGAAGTAAGTCAGAAAGAGAAAGACAAATACTATATGACATCACTTATATGTAGAATCTAAAATATGACACAAATGAACATATCTACAAAACAGAAATAGACACACAGACATAGAGAACAGACTTGTCGTTGCCAAGGGGGTTAGGGATGGATTGCGAGTTTGGGATTAGCAGATGCAAACTATTATATATAGGATGGATAAACAAGGTCCTACTGTATAGCACAGGGAACTATATTCAATATCCTATAATGGAAAAGAATATGAATAAGACCATAATGGAAAAGAATATGAAAAAGAATGTGTGTGTATATATATAAATGTAATTTATATATATATATATATATATATATATATATATATATATACACACACACACACACACACACACACACATAACTGAGTCACTTTGCTGCACAGCAGAAATCAACACAATGTTGTAGATCAACTATATTTCAATAAAATTTTTAAAAAAAGAACAAATGCCCTCTCAATGGAAAATGCCTTGAATGTAAGTAATGAAGCTGGAGATGAAGAGCAGAACCTTGAATTTTCGGAACAGCAGCAGAGGTAACTGCCTGAGCAGAGAATAGCATTTATGTAAAGGTTTTGTGGCCCTCATGAAATTCTCAAAGTGTTCTTCAGTCTGCCCAGACACTGACCCCTTTTCTTTTGGCTCCCCTTAGCCTCTCTTTCTTTCTTACCTTGTCTCTGGGCCTTCTATAACTTTCTCTCTTCCATTCCATTTTCTGCTTATTTTATTCTCAGGAAACCATCATGGCCTCAGGATATTTTCCATTACTCAGAAATTTTTCCATTACTATAAAAGCAGTCAGGGTGGCAAACAGAATATGCATGGCCTTTCAGATGAAAGTAAAGTTGGAAGAGTTTCTTCCTGTTCCCTCATGGCGAAGAGTGAAGGTTGTCGAGAAGGATGGAAAACATGAATGTTCCCGATTTCGTGAAGGTTATTGCCCCAGAGGCAGAAGATTGTTTTCCCTGATATTGGCTAGCCCAGTGGGGTAAATGTTAGGGCTGGGAGCTTTCCTTTGTTGCAGCACAAACACTGACTATTCCATTTACTTGTTTTCTATTCAATAGGGCAAATCCATAAGCAGGGAGCTCCCTAGTTTTCTGACATGACATTGATGTAAAGTTTAAAAGATACTCTTCTTAAAAGCAGAGAGAGCTGAATGGGGGTTTGATTCTGTGCCATGGTGATAATGAGGATCGGCTAAGTAGGTCTGTGACTGGCAGAACTGGTGTGTGCTTTAAGACACACAGTGGTGCCAAGGAACAATACAAAGTGTGAGAACAAGCAGACTGAGTCACGATCCATTGCAGATTCTAAATGGTACACTTCTGCCTCTATATATAGCATGTCAAAAGTGTCATTTCTGCTGTCATGAGAACTTTTTAGATTGTCACCACCATAAGTACCGCAACAACAGTAGCGTTTCTTTCTATTAACTACATCTGAATCCCACAGCAAGATGTAGTTTCCCCTGACACATTTGACTTGGGGAATATTAGGCTGGGAGAATCTCTGGGGAAAACGGGCACTGCTTCTTGATTCTATGTAAAGAAAAGTCGTTCTGGTTGACAAAGACTACGGAGCGTTGTACTTTTTTGGATCTGGCTGTCAGAAATCTCCAAGTATGGTGTGAAAGGTGTATAATATTCTTTCAGCAAGGCTATTTTTTTAACGGGTATTATGTGGGTTTGAAAACAGAATGGGAGCGCCCTCGTTAATAATCCTTCCGCATCCCAATCCTGCAGCTGAGGTGCTGGAGGCGAGGGGCTGTCACATTTTCAAATGTAGGGGGAAAGAAAAACACTGTAAAGGGTCACATGTATTTCTCTTCTGTTATTTCTGCCTTTAAAAAAATACATCATTGGTTCATTTTGGGGAAAAGCTCTTATTTATGCAGATACATTATAAAATAAAGTCTTCCTTTGTTACATAAGACAAAACAATTCTTGGGAATGCCTTTGGGGATGCTTTAATGAATGACCTCTTTTATTTATTTCTTTTCCTATGTGTATTAAAAAAATCTCTGGTAAAAATAAATCTAGTTGGTCTCAAGAACACAGAAGTGTCTGACTACAGAAATCTCACTATGACCTGATGTAGACAAAATTCACTTTATACAAGTTTTAAACACATGCACACTTACAGTATGGCACTAGGATGAAAAAGAAGCCAGGGTCCTTACCCTCAAAAATCTACAATATGATTTTTCTAAGCTCTAAGTGCTGATTCTTTCTTTTTTACAGTTAAAAAATTTTATATGTATATATATATTTTATACATCTTTATTGGAGTATAATTGCTTTACAATGTTGTGGTAGTTTCTGCTGTACAACAAAGTGAATCAGCCATATGCATACATATATCCCCATATCCCCTCCCTCTTGAACCTCCCTCCCATCCTCCCTATCCCACCCCTCTAGGTTGTCACAAAGCATGGAGCTGATCTCCCTGTGAAAAATCTAGAAACAGTAAATGCTGGAGAGGGTGTGGAGAAAAGGGAACCCTCCTGCACAGTTCGTGGGAATGTAAATTGATACAGCCACTATGGAGAATCCTTAAAAATCTAAAAATAGAACTTCCATATGACCCAGCAATCCCACTACTGGGCATATACCCTGAGAAAACCGTAATTCAGAAAGAGTCATGTACCACAATGTTCATTGCAGCACTATTTACAATAGCCAGGACGTGGAAACAACCTAAATGCCCATCAACAGATGAATGGATAAAGAAGATGTGGCACATATATACAATGGAATATTACTCAGCCATAAAAAGGAAGAAAACTGAGTTATTTGTAGTGAGGCAGACGGACCTAGAGTCTGTCATACAGAGTGAAGTAAAAATTTTATATACAGTAAAATTCACTCTTGGGTGTATAGGTCTGTAAGTTTTGACAAATGCATACAGTCGTGTAATACCACCATGATAAAGATACAAACAGTTCCTTTACCCCCAGAACATTCCTCCAAGTCCCCTTGCAGCCAAACCCTGCATTCACCCCAAACCCTGGCAACACTTACTTGTTTTCTGCCTCCATTGTTTTACCTTTTCCAGAATGTCTTATAAATTGAATCATATAGTATGTAGTCTTTTGAGTCTGGCTTCTTTCACTTAGCAAAACATATTTAAGATTCACCCATATTCTTAAATGGATTTATAGTGCATTCCTTTTTATTGCTGAACAGAATTACATTGTATGATGTACCACAGTTTGTCCATCCATGCATCAGTTGCAGGACATCTGGGTTGCTTCTAGTTTTTGGTGACTATGAATAAAGTTGCTATCACTATTCATGTACAGGTTTTTGTGTAAACATAAGCCTTTTTAAAAATTTATTTATTTATTTATTTATTTTTGGCTGTGTTGGGTCTTCGTTTCTGTGCGAGGGCTTTCTCTAGTTGCGGCGAGCGGGGGCCACTCTTCATGGCGGTGCGCGGGCCTCTCACTGTCGCGGCCTCTCCCGTTGCGGAGCACAGGCTCCAGACGCGCAGGCTCAGTAGTTGTGGCTCACGGGCCTAGTCGCTCCGCGGCATGTGGGATCTTCCCAGACCGGGGCACGAACCCGTGTCCCCTGCATTGGCAGGCGGAGTCTTAACCACTGCACCACCAGGGAAGCCCTAAACATAAGCTTTTGTTTCTCTCGGGTAAATACCTGGAATATTGGAGCAGTAGTAAAACTGTTAGGTCATATAGTAAGTGTATGTTCAACTTTCAAAGAAATTGGCAAACTGTCTTTCTCAGTGGCTATACCATAGTGTATTGGATTGGCCATGTTGCCATATTCCCGCCAGCAATGTACAAGATTTCCACTTGCTCACAGTGCTTGCTCGCAATTGGTATTGTCAGGGTTTTTTTTGTTTTTTGTTTTTATTCATTCTGATAGTTTCTAGTGATATTTCATTATGGTTTTAATTTGCATTTCCCTAATGACTAATGATGTTGACCATCACCCCACATGCTTATATGTGATCCATGTATCTTCTTTGGTGATGTATTTGTACAAATCCAGAAAAATGTATCCTGTGTTTCCTTACTGAGTTTTGAGAATTCTGTACGTATTCTGGATAAAAGTTTTTCCTCTGATATGTGTTTTGCAAATATTTTCATGAAGTCTATGGCTTACCTTTTCATTCTATTATCAATGTCTTTTGCAAAGCAGGTTTTCATTTTGATGAAATCCAATTCATTGATTTTTCTTTTGGTGCTTTTGGTGTCCTATCTAAGAAATTTTTGCCTGGCCCAAAGTCACAAAGTTTTTCTCTTATTTTTTTCTTCTAGAAATTTGATAGTTTTAGATTTTACATTTAAGTCTACGATCTGTTTTGAGCTAATTTTTGTATAAAATATGAGGTATTGGTCAAGGTTTATTTTCTTTGCTTTGTCCAATTGCTTTAACATCATTTGATGAAATACTATACTTTCTTCATTACGTTGCCGTCGCACCTCTGCCAAAGATCAATTGATCAGATATGTGGGGGGTTACTTCTGACTCTCAATTCTGTTCTCTTGATTATGAGTTTATCTTTACACCAATGCCACATTGCCTCGATTACTTTAGCTTTATAATAAGTCTTAAAAACAGACTGTGAGTCTTCCAACTTGTTCTTTTTCAAAATTGTTTTGGCTATTCTAGTTCCTTTGCCTTTCCATATGAAATCTAGGATCAGCTTGGGGATTTCTACAAAAAAAATACTGCTGGGATTTAGACTGGGATTGCGTTGAATCTGTGTATATTTTTAGGACGTAAACTTCTGCAAAACACAACTAAAAATCCTAAGAGTCATCCTGGAATCAATCCACATGGGCTAACATTCCTGTTTGTGAGCCTGGCATTTGACAGTCACATAACACCTTTCTTTAAGAACGGTACCCATTGGATAAAGCACTGGAGAAAAATATTGAGATTAGAAAATCTATTTCTTGGCCCAATACATTCTGGTGGCAAGTCTCAGCATAAATAACAACTTAATTCTCAGGTATGCAGATCAGCAGAACAGGCCTCAGAAGCCAATGTAATTAGGTATAAAAAGATAGCTCGTCTTCATAGCACACTCCGCCTACTTGCATCAAGATAGCAAACTTCAAACTGGAAACATGATTCTCTCTGCAGGAAGGCTGAGTGGTGTCCCACAGAGAACCACTGTCTCCTACAGTGTCCCTGTCTGTTTGTCCTATTCGGAGAATGACAACACAGCTGCTTAGGGACACAGGCTCCAAGTTAAATTATAAGGATGAGGGATGTAAAGGGGGTATTCACATCATATTGGAATAATTCCTAGTCTAAAGAGAGCTTAATGAAAGGGAGCCTGAAATTCACATTCATGGGACCCTAAGATCACTCCTATAGTAATATCGCAGAGCAGAATGGTACTCTTTTCAGTGGTTCATCTACACCCTGTTTGTTTTTTCCCTTCAGTTAGATTGTTTGATGAATTGCCAGTTTTCCTGGTTTCCTGCAGATTTCCACTGTAGAAGTTGTAAAAATCTTTTAATTGCACCAAACCAAGTACCCATCCTTTGTTGACACGGAGCTGGCTTGTGTCTTGAGAAATTTTCAAGCAAAGTCTGTGGATAAAAGTATAGCAGCATGTTTTGCACATTGAAGGGGAAAAAAAAATTCAGAGAATTGGGTTTTTTTTCTTGTTGTCACATGCTTTCTGGTATCATTTTAAATTTATTTATGAAACTGCTGTCATTAATATTATGCTCACTTGGTTGAAATTATTTTGTTTCTCCCCTCTGGAAAGAGAGCTGCTCAAGACTGATAAATAATAACACATTACATAAGTACTGTGGATTATTTAACATTCTGATTAATGAGATATTTTCTATCGAAAAATGACAATCTTCAGAGCTCTGCAGAGGTAAGCTTGTCATTCTCAGATCATGAATAGTGTTTACATTTGAAAGATGAATCTGATACATTGGTAAAATGGTTAATTTTGCCCTCAAACCTTTTTTATGAAATCACTGGTAGAATAGCCAGGATGAAAAGTTCTCATTAAAAACTGACCTTGTTTGTATGGCACTAAGCCAGACCAGAAAACACAAGCTCATGCAAGCTCAAAGATTTTTGAGAATATAGATTCAGATTCTTCTCAGGCTATTCTCACTTTGGTTTATTACCAAACCAGCAAATAAGCATGGCAGAAACTATAAAGGAGATGGGGATACAAGTGAGTGGACTATAAAGGAGTACAACACAACTCACCCTGCTGCAGCCTCTCTTGTTCTGACATTCCACAAGGAATTCATCCAGTCATAGGAGCCGGAATCGCAGGCTCTCTCCCCTTAATACTTCAGCGTAGAGGATGGTAGGGACATCAGCTTGATTGGCATGTGAGGAAATTCTTGAGGTGCCCAGTAACCTACCTCCCACCTTGTCAGCTTTGCTTTCCAGGGCGCTAGGCTGGGCCATGTCCTGGCCCAGGTGTTCTTCCTCCAAACATGCTGCATGTAGCATCACATCCACTCGTCCTCATTAGGCTATCTATTTCCCTTTTTCAACCACACTTCCACTGGCAAAAATTGTACTAAGCTTTGTCATTGCTTTAAGAGAAAGATATGTTCACAGCAAAGCACATTTAAACACTCAGATTTCTCAGCCTTTGTGGCTAATTTTTAACTAATCGAAGAGGCTAAGGAAGTTCTCAGGAAGCTAGCTAGGGTGCTGACAATAAGAGCAATTGGGTAATCATATAATAAATTAAAGCCTGATTGCTTTGGATTGCTTTTTGTAGGAACAGATTTACCAAAAAAAAAAAAAAAATCCTTCATGCAACCCCCAAATCATCAAACATATGTGATTTTAAAAAAACATCAAAAGAAAAAGAGACTAAAACGTTGGTTTTAAACAAAATGGCTCCAACTACTTTTCCAGACTCTAAAGATTTCTACGTCCCTGGATTCTCAGTTCCTCAGACACTTCAGAGTTATAAAGAGAAGTAAAATAAGTTTCCTGACAACAGTTTATTCAGTCACATAGAACAGATTAAAATCAGGTTGTATCCATGGGAAGAAGTATTCTTTACAGTCTCAGGAGCTCCCCTGCTCTCTCAATGAGGGAGAAGAATCCCTCCTCACTCTGAGGGAGCTGCCTTCTAACTCATGCTTGATGCAGTCTAACAGCCTGATGTTCCATTCTCTCCACAATAGTGTAGCAATATAATCTTAACCCTGAGCACCTCTGGGAGGACATGAAGACTGAAGGCAGAAGAGGGTGCTAGTGCTGCTAGGAAGGAATTTAGAGAATGTATATAGGAAGGGGAACATCAGCATGGGAATGCCATGGTTCCCATGCACTCTTGGAGAGTTCAAAACCAGAAGGAGGATGGGGAAAAGAACAGTAATAAGGAAAAGATTTGAGAGACCAGACTCTCATTGGGTTCTCAGTGGTGCCTATAACTGGAGATGGTACTTCAAGGAACCTAAAAACCATGTTTTTAAGAGAAAAAGAAAACTATGAATGTAGCTATTTAACTGACCTCACTCCCAATTGCCATGAAAAAGGCGAAAGAGCATGAAACTAATATGCCAGTACCTGTGCTGGAAATGAGGGGAAAATACCACTCATATGCCAGACACTTGGAATTTCTATTGTATTGAAGGTGATATAGAAGGCCAACTGGTGACTATTCTATACTGTGAATTACCTGGGAAACAGGTACAGGAGACCCTAAATAATACATTAATACCCTATAATTGAGAAATGAGGGCAGGATATGGAGCAGGCAGCTGCACCAAACAGAAAATATGTGTGGATGAGCTTTAGTCTAGAACAGATGGCCCCCCAAACCCAAGAGTTGGCAAAGTAGGGCTTCCTCAGAAAGACATGTAAAAGATACTGTAAGTCAAAAGGAGAGAGACCATCTGGAGGAAGCAGAGGAAATGCCTTCCTTAAAATAGATTTATTGCAAGAAAAAGAGCACATTTTATAAAATGTCTAATTTGAGTTCTCAAAAATATATGTCAAATATCAAAAGGAAGAAGTTAAGAAATGTCAGATTTCATGAAGGTAAAAAATAAAATTGTTCAACTAAAACCTGAAGAGGGGCAATAAACAGCAGATTGGATATTGCAGAAAATTCACTTTAGCGAAATAGAAGACAAATTTCAGAATTTATCTAAAGATGAAGGTTAAAAAAATGAAAATAATTTTAGATAAGAGGTTCTATGGAAGAAAAATTCTAATCATCCATTCTGTATATAATAAATAACAGAATGATAGAAACCAAGAATAAAGAAGAAAGAAAAATAAATAGGGTAGAAGCAAATAATAAAAGAAATTTTAAAATTAATAAAGCCTGAATCTACAGAGCAGAAAAGTTCCCTGAAAATCACCAACTCAAGAATAAATAGACAAAAATTTAAATTTCTTAAGTACTACCTACCTATATTGATCTAAAACATTAGTATCCTCAACACTCACATAATTTAATAACTTTCTAAGGCAAGATGTTACTTGAAATCCTTTCTTTTGTGGCTTTACATTCTAGCAGCATTAACTAGTTCTGTCCATTTCAAATGGCTTTTTAAGCACTACCTTTCTAACTAACTCTAAAGAAGATTCACATTTAGTCTAAGTGCCAAGCAAAATCTACCTGAGACCCATGAATCTTAGGACAACAAAACTAAATTGAAATCAAACCCAATTAAGAAAACTAAAAATATTAGACTAATATAGTTAGCATGCACAAACCAGAGGTCTTAACTCCCTGCTTATATTAAGAAATTTAATCTAAGCTTGCAAACACTGAGTTCAGTTATCTCAGATTAGGCAGAAAAATGAAAGAGAAGAAAAAGTTTTAGCAATTTATTCACTTCAAAATGGAAGTTCAAACTAGACAACCTAGAAGAAATAAATAATCTTCCAAAACTGAATCATGAAGAAAGAAAAAATCAGAATAGACCGATTGCTAACAATGACACTGAATCAGTAATTTAAAAAACACCCAACAAACAAAAGCCAAGACTAGATAGGTGAACTCTACCAAACATTTAAAGAAGAGTCAATACCTATTCTTCTCAAATAACTCCAAAAAATTGAAGAGGAAGGTATGCTTCCAAACTCATTTTATGAGGCCAGAATAACCCTGATACCAAAACCAGAAAAAGACACTACAGAAAAAGAAAATGACAGGCCAATATCCCTCATGAACATACATGCAAAAACCCTTAATGAAATATCAGCAAACTGATTTCAACAATACACCATAATCAAGTGAGATTTATTCCAGAGATGCAAGGGTGGTTCAACATCCACAAATCAATCAACAAGATACACCATATTAACAAACTGAAGAATAAAAATCATATGATCATCTCAACAGATGCAGAAAATGCTTTTGACAAAATTCAACATCCGTTTAAGATAAAAACTCTCAACAAAGTGGGTATAGAGGGAACATACCTCAACATATAAAAACCATAAATGACAAACCCACAGGTAACATCATACTCAATGGTGAAAAGCTGAAAGCTTTTCCTCAAAGATCAGGCATAAAACTAGGATGCCCACTTTCACCACTTTTATTCAATATAGTATTGAAAGTTCTGGTCACAGCAACTAGGCAAAAAAGAGAAATAAAAGGCATCCAAATTGGAAAGGAAGAAGTAAAACTGTCACTGTTTGCAGATGACATGCCATTATATATAGGAAACACTAAAAACTCCACCAAAAAAAAAAAAAAGTGATGAAAGGGAAGAACCTACAACCAAGATTACTCTACCTGGCAAGGATCTCATTTAGATTTGATGGAGAAATCAAAAGCTTTACAGACAAGCAAAAGCTGAGAGAATTCAGCACCACCAAACCAGCTCTACAACAAATGCTAAAGGAAATTCTCTAAGTGGGAAACACAATAGAAGAAAAGGACCTACAAAAACAAACCCAAAACAATTAAGAAAATGGTCATAGGAACATACTTATCGAAAATTACCTTAAACGTGAATGGATTAAATGCTCCAACCAAAAGACACAGGCTTGCTGAATGGATACAAAAACAAGACCCATCTATATGCTGTCTACAAGAGACCCACTTTAGACCTAGGGACACATACAGACTGAAAGTGAGGGGATGAAAAAAGATATTCCATGCAAATTGAAATCAAAAGAAAGCTGGAGTAGCTATACTCATATCAGATAAAATAGACTTTAAAATAAAGAATGTTACAAAAGATAAGGAAAGACACTACATAATGATCAAGGGATCAATCCAAGAAGAAGATATAACAATTATAAATATATAGGCACCCAACATAGGAGCACCTCAATACATAAGGCAACTGCTAACAGCTAAAAAAGAGGAAATTGACAGTAACACAATAACAGTGGGGGACTTTAACACCTCACTTACACCAATGGACAGATCATCCAAAATGAAAATAAATAAGGAAACAGAAGCTTTAAATGACACAAGAGACCAGATAGATTTAATTGATATTTATAGGACATTCCATCCAAAAACAGCAGATTACACGTTCTTCTCAAGTGCGCACGGAACATTCTCCAGGATAGATCACATCTTGGGTCACAAATCAAGCCTCAGTAAATTTAAGAAAATTGAAATCATATCAAGCATCTTTTCTGACCACAACGCTATGAGATTAGAAATGAATTAAAGGGAAAAAAACGTAAAAAAGACAAACACATGGAGGCTAAACAATACGTTACTAAATAACCAAGAGATCACTGAAGAAATCAAAGAGGAAATAAAAAAATACCTAGGGACAAATGACAATGAAAACACGACGACCCAAATCCTATGGGATGCAGCAAAAGCGGTTCTAAGAGGGAAGTTTATAGCTATACAAGCCTACCTAAAGAAACAAGAAAAATCTCAAGTAAACAATCTAACCTTACACCTAAAGAAACTAGAGAAAGAAGAACAAACAAAACCCAAAGTTAGCAGAAGGAAAGAAATCATAAAGATCAGAGCGGAAATAAATGAAATAGAAACAAAGAAAACAATAGCAAAGATCAATAACACTAAAAGCTGGTTCTTTGAGAGATAAACAAAATTGATAAGCCATTAGCCAGACTCATCAAGAAAAAGAGGAAGAGGACTCAAATCAATAAAATCAGAAATGAAAAAGGAGAAGTTACAACAGACACCGCAGAAATACAAAGCATCCTAAGAGACTACTACAAGCAACTCTATGCCAATAAAATGGACAACCTGGAAGAAATGGACAAATTCTTAGAAAGGTATAACCTTCCAAGACTGAACCAGGAAGAAACAGAGAATATGAACAGACCAATCACAAGTAATGAAATTGAAACTGTGATTAAAAATCTTCTAACAAACGAAAGTCCAGGACCAGATGGCTTCACAGGTGAATTCTATCAAACATTTAGAGAAGAGCTAACACCCATCCTTCTCAAACTCTTCCAAAAAATTGTAGAGGAAGGAACACTCCCAAACTCATTCTATGAGGCCACCATCACCCTGATACCAAAACCAGACAAAGACACTACAAAAAAAGAAAATTACAGACCAATATCACTGATGAATATAGATGCAAAAATCCTCAACAAAATACTAGCAAACAGAATCCAACAACACATTAAAAGGATCATACACCACGATCAAGTGGGATTTATCCCAGGGATGCAAGGATTCTTCAATATACGCAAATCAATCAATGTGATACACCATATTAACAAATTGAAGAATAAAAACCATATGATCATCTCAATAGATGCAGAAAAAGCTTTTGACAAAATTCAACACCCATTTCTGATAAAAACTCTCCAGAAAGTGGGCATAGAGGGAACCTACCTCAACATAATAAAGGCCATATATGACAAACCCACAGCAAATTTTTTTCAACGGTGAAAATATTTTTTCAAAAATTTTTTCAACGGTGAAAAACTGAAAGCATTTCCTCTAAGATCAGGAATGAGACAAGTATGTCCACTCTCACCACTATTATTCAACAGAGTTCTGGAAGTCCTAGCCACGGCAATCAGAGAAGAAAAAGAAATAAAAGGAATACAAACTGGAAAAGAAGAAGTAAAACTGTCACTGTTTGCAGATGACATGATACTATACATAGAGAATCCTAAAACTGCCATCAGAAAACTGCTAGAGCTAATTAATGAATTTGGTAAAGTTGCAGGATACAAAATTAATGCAGAGAAATCTCTTGCATTCCTATACACTAATGATGAAAAATCTGAAAGAGAAATTATGGAAACACTCCCATTTACCATTGCAACAAAAAGAATAAAATACCTAGGAATAAACCTACCTAGGGAGACAAAAGACCTGTATGCAGAAAAGTATAAGACACTGATGAAAGAAATTAAAGATGATACCAACAGATGGAGAGAGATACCATGTTCTTAGACTGGAAGAATCAACATTGTGAAAATGACTGTACTACCCAAAGCAATCTACAGATTCAATGCAATCCCTATCAAATTACCAATGGCATTTTTTACGGAACTAGAACAAATCATCTTAAAATTTGTATGGAGACACAAACGACCCTGAATAGCCAAAGCAGTCTTGAGGCAAAAAAATGGAGCTGGAGGAATCAGACTCCCTGACTTCAGACTATACTACAAAGCTACAGTAATCAAGACAATATGGTACTGGCACAAAAACAGAAATATAGATCAATGGAAAAAGATAGAAAGCCCAGAGATAAACCCATGCACCTATGGTCAACTAATCTATGACAAAGGAGGCAAAGATATACAATGGAGAAAAGACAGTCTCTTCAATAAGTGGTGCTGGGAAAACTGGACAGCTACATGTAAAAGAATGAAATTAGAATACTCCCTAACACCATACACAAAAATAAACTCAAAATGGATTAGAGACCTAAATGTAAGACTGGACACTATAAAACTCTTAGAGGAAAACATAGGAAGAACACTCTCTGACATAAATCACAGCAAGATCTTTTTTGATCCACCTCCTAGAGTAATGGAAATAAAAACAAAAGTAAACAAATGGGACCTAATGAAACTTCAAAGCTTTTGCACAGCAAAGGGAACCATAAACAAGACGAAAAGACAACCCTCAGAATGGGAGAAAATATTTGCAAACGAATCAACGGACAAAGGATTAATCTCCAAAATATATAAACAGCTCATGCAGCTCAATATTAAAGAAACAAACACCTCAATCCAAAAATGGGCAGAAGACCTAAATAGACATTTCTCCAAAGAAGACATACAGACGGCCACGAAGCACATGAAAAGATGCTCAACATCACTAATTACTAGAGAAATGCAAATCAAAACTACAATGAGGTATCACTTCACACCACTTAGAATGGGCATCATCAGAAAATCTACAAACAACAAATGCTGGAGAGGGTGTGGAGAAAAGGGAACCCTCTTGCACTGTTGGTGGGAATGTAAATTGATACAGCCACTATGGAGAACAATATGGAGGTTCCTTAAAAAACTAAAAATAGAATTACCATATGACTGACCCAGCAATCCCACTACTGGGCATATACCCAGAGAAAACCGTAATTCAAAAAGACACATGCACCCGAATGTTCATTGCAGCACTATTTACAATAGCCAGGTCATGGAAGCAACCTAAATGCCCATCAACAGATGAATGGATAAAGAAGAAGTGGTACATATATACAATGGAATATTACTCAGCCATAAAAAGGAACGAAATTGAGTCATTTGTTGAGATGTGGATGGATCTAGAGACTGTCATACAGAGTGAAGTAAGTCAGAAAGAGAAAAACAAATATCGTATATTAACGCATGTATGTGGAACCTAGAAAAATGGTACAGATGAACCGGGTTGCAGGGCAGAAGTTGAGACACAGATGTAGAGAACAAACGTATGGACACCAAGGGGGGAAAACTGCTGTGGGGTGGGGATGGTGGTGTTCTGAATTGGGCGATTGGGATTGACATGTATAAAGTGATGTGTATAAAATTGATGACTGATTAAAAAAAAAAGGGAAAAATACCCCATTAGAACTAATAAATGAATTTAATAAAGTCATAAATTACAAAATTAATATACAGCAATCCCACTTCTGGATATTTTTCCAAAGAAGACAAAACCACTAATTTGAGGAGATATATGCACCCCTATGTTCATTGCAGCATTTTTTACAATAGCCAAGATACAAAAGCACCCTAAGTGTCCAAAGTGTCCATCGATAGATGAACAGATAAAGAAGATGTATAAAATGGAGTATTAGCCATTGAAAAGGAATGAAATCTTGCGACTTGCAACACATGGATGAATCGAGAGGTATTATGCTAAGTGAAATAAGTCAGAGAGAGAAAAAAAACCATATGCTTTCACTTATTTGTGGAATCTAAAAAGACAAACAAAACAGAAAGAGACTCATAAGTACAAACTGTCATTTGTCAGAGGGGAGAGAGACGGGGGACAGGCAAAACAGATGAAGGGGATTAAGAGGTACAAAATTTTAGATAAAAATAAATATGCCATGGGAATGTAATGTACAGCATAGGGGATACAGTTTTGAAATATTGTAATAACTTTGGTGACAGAGGGTAACTAGATTTATCATGGTAATTATTTCATAATGTAAAAGAAACTATGTATATTTTTACGTAATCTTTAAAATATATTTTTATTTTACATATTTCATTTATTATATAGGTATATTTTATATGTATAATATATATTGTATATATTTGTAATGTATAAAAAGATCACTATGCTGTACACCTGAAACAAATATAGTATTGTAGGTCAACTCTAATTGAATAAAAATCTCTTTTTAAATGGAAGTTGATGTTCCCAGTGTCCATTGTACCACAGAAAAACATATACTGTGAATTTTGGTTTAAGGTTATTAGGTAATGTGATCAGAAGAATGGATTATGAGGGCCTGTCTCCTTATGACTGTGCCATTAACCTCTGCCAATTTTGGGGATTTTTAGAAGAAACTCAAACTGCCTAGACTAAGCAAAGGGCAAGTAGAATCTTGACCTCTTAATGAACTTAACTAGTAAACACAAATATAGGTATATGTAGTAATATACTAAAATCCTCCCACAAGTGTTGGTACCTTGTCTCTGGAATTAACATGTGATATCACCCACCACTGGGCTGCTCTTGTTCTTCCTCCCTTTCCTGCATCCCCCCCCCCGCCCCCCTCCTCCGGGGTTTCTTTCACTACCTGTATTAAGAATCTATTTGGAACAAGTCTTTAGGCTTTGACCTGGACATCAATTCCAGGTCCTATCTTTCCTTTTTCCCAAGGCCCTATGAATCTCTACTGCAGATATCAGACACTGTGACTCCTAAATCTTGCCCCAAGCTCTGTAGGAAGTAATTCTCTTCCCACCACTAGGGGAGAAAAATCACTTGTACAGCTGAACTTCCATGAGGTCAATGGAAGCCACAATGTCGGAAGTAATTTATAGATTGATAAATATTTATCACGATTTAGGTTTCTACAGTGGAGGTGCATGGAGGAAAAACTTCCCCGTGAAATATAAACCAGCTGCTAATATGGATATGGAACTTACTGAGCCGAGGGAGAATTACAGAAAATATAGTTTCCCTGAAATTTGGAAATGAATATACAAATCTCAGAACTGTCCTTTAATTTGTGGCCCTGTGGCAAAACTTTGGCTTTTATTTGATTTGACTTGACTCTGTGAAAATGTGTTCTCTTTCATGAAACCACAAATTCAAAAGTGAAAGCTACCACCAATGATGCAATTTTGGAATCAGAATTGTTATGTGTCTTTTTTTTATTGAAGTATAATTGATTTACAATGTGTTAGTTTCAGGTATACAGCAAAATGATTTAGTTTTATAAATAAATAAATATTCTTTTTCAGGTCCTTTTCCATTATAGATTATTATGATATTGAATATAGTTCCCTGTGCTATACAGTAGGTCCTTGTTGTTTATCTATTTTATATATAGTAGTGTGTATCTGTTAATCCCAAACTCCTAATTTATACTCCCCCTTCCCCCTTTGATAACCATAAGATTGTTTTCAATGTCTATAAGTTTATTTCCATTTTGTAAATAAGTTCATTTGTACCATTTTTTTAGAGTCCACATATAAGTGACATCATATGATATTTGTCTTTGTCTGACTTACTACACTTAGTATGATAATCTCTAGGTCCATGCATTTTGCTGCAAATGGCATTATTTCATTCGTTTTTTTTATGGCTGATAATATTTCATTGTATATATATACCACATCTTTGTTATGTGTCTTAAGTAAAAAATATCCCTCAGGTTTTAAAATTAACTCAATGTACTAAGTAGCAGTATTTTTATTGATTTGCTAAAAAATGATCAATGACTAGCAATATGCTGTTAATGGTAAGCTTTTCACATAAATAAGTTGATTAAAATTGCTCTTTTGTGACTTTCAAACTGGATATTTTAATATATATAGGCTATAATTTATATTTTTTTTAATTTTAAAAGTCCCTACAATCTGAGTACATATAATATCTGATTGAATGGCCCATTACTGAAAAAATGTGAATGTTCTGGTCTAGATGATAAACTGTCTGTATAATGAAAGACATGGGCAAGAAGAAGAATGATTATGAAAAATTAGACTGTAACCACTTGTTCATGGTGCTGCTTATGTGACCATTTCCCATTGATAAATACAGATGAACACAAAGAGATAGAACTTATAGGTTCACTACCTGCACATTGCAAATGTACTTATTCACATGTTCATTACAGAAATATGAAATAAGAAATATGCTCATTAAGTTAACACAAGACTCTAACCAAATGGTCTATAGAGTAAAAACATATACTATTGCAATAAATCTTTTGCATCCAAATACATATCCTGCAAAGCATTTGTTTTTCTCTCTATTTCCTAATGTCTTGGGACTTGGTTATCTATGTTCAGGAACAAGAGAGCACTCTATTCTACTGTTTTCTATCTGTATTCTACAAATAACCAGGCATGAAAAAATTGCACATGAACAGGAGAGGAACAATAAGAGATTAGAAAAAGAATGTGTACAATTGGAGTTACTTCTTGAACTGGAATTGGCAGATTAATAACACTGGGGAAATCTAAAACACATAAACCTGTAAGAAAAATGAGCATTTTTCTTGTGTTTGAAAGCATGATGTTGAGAAATATGGTTGAAAGGAACTTCAACTTTGTGGTTTTTCATATATTTAAGACCTAAGCTTGTCATTGCTTTTAGTGATTCATTTACCTACTGCCACGCCCTTAACTCCTTCACCAAAATTACAGGTGGAAAGAAAAAACAAACAAACATACAAACAGAAAAAAGGGATTCAATTAAATGAGGAAAATGTAGCATTCAGGAGTATGTAAGTGTGTGTGGATGGCAGGCGGCAGGAAGGAAGGGTGGCATGAACGTGCTGGCTCCACAGGAGTACATGCCACTATGATAAAGCCCCATGAAGTCCTTCTCAGAGATAAAGTGTTGTAACTACCATAATCTCAATTAAACACTAACGTGTTAGCAGATGAAATTAGCTACATGCTCTATAAAACTTGTCTTGTTTCTATTTTGTTTTTGGGGTTTTTTTGGCCAAAAAAAGAGACAAAGTGTGTCAGGAGAGAAACTAAACATGGGGAAAACATATGTCTTGTCTAACTGAGAAGCCTACCACTATCAGATCCTACCATGCATCTTTTATAATTGCCAATTACAAATCCCTGTTCTAGTTGTCTACCTATCTTCTTCAGCATATGCTTTTGATATTTTTCTCTTATTTTTTGCTTGGAGTGGACCATGATCAGCCATCTTTCTTCAAGGCCAGTTATAAAAACATGTTAATAAAAAGAAAGAAAAAGAAAAGTGGATGCTTCGCCCATTTTCCTGAACCAAATTTTCTGCAGCACTCTGGTCTCAGGGACAGGCAACATGTGAGAAGACACCTTTTTTCTCGTCTTCCCTAGGCTGCCCAGCATGCTAGATTTCTAGGTAGTTTTATACTCTTTCTTCATGGTAATGTGTGCCTCTTGCCACAGGCTTCAGGCCCTTGGTTTTCCTGGCTTTGCCTTTCACCTCAGACATACCATCAGTTAAATAGATTTTTCTGGACATAAATTTTGGATTTTGTACAATAGGGAAGCAAAAGAAATAACTTGTAAGTTGCTCGAGTTTGGGTATTTCTGGGGTTGGATTGTTTGAAAATTTAAGAATTGTGTTTGAACAGTAATTTGAAACTGAAACCAGAAAAGGACTTCAAAGCACCAATCTAAATTTTCCTAACTTTCTGAGAAGGTAACTCTTAATTTAAGATTCACTGTTAGGTGTGGATGAGAATCGCTAGCTTACCTGAAGCAGCTGCTGCCACCTCATGTTATGTTCATAATAATGAAGTGAGAATTTTGGCAAGTGAAAACTGTTTAAAACCTAAGAGGCTGAAAGCATCTGTCAAACAGTGTATTCAGGCCCAAACCTAATGGTTTATAAACCAGATGATTAGTGTGTACATGTTATGAATTGCTGCTGTACATTGCTTTCCTAAGTTTTGTACACAAAGTGGTGAAAGTTTTCATTCTACTGATGTGACTCATAAATACAACCGATGAGATGTTTGATAGAAACATTGCTGTCATTTCTAATGAATTCATAAGCTATTGTTCAACTCCCTTTTATGCTACAGGTCCAGCTGAGAGCCCAGGAGTTTGTGTTTAATCAGACACAGTACATGTCTATCTTTCACAGAAAGTCGGGATAATGACCCCTATGATTTTTTGGAAAAGCCTAACTTCTTAAGTCTGTCAAGTCTGATTTAAGAAGACTCAGTTTAACTTCTTGGAAGAGCTCATTTCTATATAAGCTTTTTATACTTTCAAGTCATCATTCACTATAGTTTGACTTCCCCTTTGAGTATAATCAGAAGATAGCTTTAGTACATTCCCAAAGCTGCTAATATACAAGAAGCTATAGTTGATAGCAGGAAAGCAGAAAGGCTGGGTAGAGAAAGAAAGCATAATGGTGTTTGAATTGAATTTTGAGACTAAAAGAGAAAGAATTGAGAGAAGAAATGCCAGTATCCGTAACTTCCAGAGAAGGCTGCTTTAATTTGCATTTTGGTATCAGTCAGGGATGAGAATTGCTAGGTGGTCTGCAACAACTGGTACAATCATATTTTATGCCAGGAATACCTATAATCATCCTAACACAAAACCTTGGATTTTCCTCCTAATTGTCTGCAAGTGCAGTCAAGTCTCTTTAGGATTTTCTCTTTTTTTTCCCCCTTAAAATTCTCTTCTCATTAGGATCTAACTGGAAACCTTGCTTTTCAATGTCAAGTCACTCAACTGACTGTGCACATTTTCTTGGCTTAGTTAGCTGCAGAGTGCCTTAGATGCAGTTAGTAACAGATTCAGTTCTGCAGCATCATGGAAAGGGGAGTGTCTCTTATTTTGATTGCTTTCCTTGGGAAAAAAAAAATGACTTCATTATTCAGAATTAAGAAATAATCTTTGAAATGGATCTGATTTGATGATTTAATATCCAACAAGATTATAATGAATCTTGTTTTAAAAATATGGTCCAATACCAGGAATTTGAGAGCACATTCAATTTTCATTTTTCTAAATAAGCACTTTGTTTTTGTCCATTTATTTATCTACTGAAAAAAGAAAAAGGTGAATTTTAGCATATATATGTACAAAAATATATTACGTGTGTCATTTCCTTTAGCTAGCTCCTATTTAATGCTTCAATGACTCAATTTAGAAGAATTCAGAGTTTTATAGATTGTTGATTAAAAACACAACAGTTATAAATGTACACTACAATCATAATAAATCATGATAAATGAAAATGTACAGAATGGGGAAGACTAGTATATTTAAATTTCTTACAACCTGAAATATTATATTAATACTTGATAACCTATCTAAATTATATTTATTGATTTTTTTGGAAGCAATATGTTAATCTAAATCTAAGTTGCATCTATCTGTCTCCAAGTTTCCCAGTGAGGTAGCTCAACCAATGCTGAAAGCCAGTTGCTAAATATGTGTATCACTTCTACCACAGATAATTACAGAGGGGTCCTTTCAATAGGTTAGAAGTGAATGGACAGGAATTTCTACCTGCTAGAGCCCTATGGCCCCTTCCATCTAGCACACTTGATGGGAGGTTTCCCTTGGTCCTCTTTAGTACACCCTTAAGAAAACAATCTGGTAACCCCTCAGCCCATGCTTTAGGGCAACTACCTTCTGTCTGGTTCATTGGAGGAGAATTCCAACCACCTTACTATCTTACAGCATAAGACACCATGTTAAACATTGGGGATGTAGTGATTATTAAGACAGACATGGTCCATGTCCTCACGGAACTAGTGAAAATGACTTCTAACCAGTTATTTGTAAATATGAATAGGCATTTTAAAATCTCCGAACATATAAAGAAAATTGGCTGCTTGAAAGAGAGGTATTCTATAAGTTAGGACACTGTGTTGTGAGGAAAATCCAATATGAATTAGCTTAAACAAAAATAAAGACAAAAAAGAGGAGAGGGGTATGGAATTTAGAGGCACTTACACAAACAGAAAATGCAAGAGTATAACTGGTCTTAGTAATAATAACTGAAATGAAGGATTTGGAAAAGCAACAGGAATCTCACCATGGATTTTCTCTGCTTGTAAGAATGCCTTAGCCTCATTTTCTCTTGCTGCATATGGGTTTTATCCTCACAGCAGGAAGCATAGTTGCTGGTTATTCTAAACTCCAAAACTTTCAGTTTTACAACACAAAAGACCAAGGAGCCTCCCTTCTATCATGTTAAAAATCCCAAGGAAGAATTATGATTGGTCCAACTTGGGACTCCACGCCTAGAGCAGTCACTGTGGCCAGAATGATGAAGTATTATGATAAGCTTAGCTTGTGGTAAGGGGGTGTACTCTGATTGGGAGCCCCCACCAGAAAGGCATGTTTAGTGTGGTAGAACACTGGAATCGGAAGTGAAGGGTGATGGAGAATGATGAGGGTAACAATAACAATTATATTAGGGGGAAGGGTCACAAAGAACAATCAGAGCAACTGAACTAAAACATAGTTACTGAATAAAACAAGAGACAACTTAAAAGTGTAATTTCTATGCCCGTAAGAATTGAGTATAATACATTAAAAACAGCAATTTTTCATGAAACTAAAGGAAAACATATCTATGGTATTCATGCATTGAGAATGCAAAGACAAGGAGCCCAACCAAGATAATAACCCAATGGATTGCTTTATAGGGATGGTGGATAATGTTAATTACAATTTATATTAAAACACACATTTAGCACTAACTATACACTAAGCACTATTCTAAGAATCAATTCATTTGATTTTCTCAGCAGCCCAATTAGGTAAGTAGTAGTACTGTTCCCACTCTACAGATAAGCAAACTGAAGGATAGAAAGGCTAAAAGAGTTACCCGAGATCACATAGTTGGTAACTAACAGAACTAGGATACAAACCCAAGCAATAAGATCTGGAGACTGTGCTGCACCTCTAAATTAAGATGTATCTTTCTGGGGAGAACCTTCAAGATGGCGGAGGAGTAAGATGTGGAGATCACCTTCCTCCCAACAAATACATCAGAAATACATCTACATGTGGAACAACTCCTACAGAACACCTACTGAACGCTGGCAGAAGACCTCAGACTTCCCAAAAGGCAAGAAACTCCCCATGTACCTGGGTAGGGCAAAAGAAAAAAGAAAAAACAGAGGCAAAAGAATAGGGATGGGACCTGCACCTCTCGGAGGGAGCTGTGAAGGAGGAAAATTTTCCACACTCTAGGAAGCCCCTTCACTGGAGGAGACCGGGGGTGGCAGGGCAGAAGCTTCGGAGCCATGGAGGAGAGCACAGCCACAGGGGTGCAGATGGCAAAGCAGTGAGATTCCCGCACAGAGGATGGGTGCCGACCAGCACTCACCAGCCCGAGAGGCTTGTCTGCTCACCCGCCGGGACGGGGGGGAGCTGGGAGCTGAGGCTCGGGCTTGGAGATCAGATCCCAGGGAGAGGACTGGGGTTGGCTGCGTGAACACAGCCTGAAGGGGGCTAGTGCGCCACAGCTAGCTGGGAGGGAGTCCAGGAAAAAGTCTGGAACTGCCTAAGAGGCAAGAGACCATTGTTTCGGGGTGCGCAAGGCGAGGGGATTCAGAGCACTGCCTAAACGAGCTCCAGAGATGGGCACGAGCCACAGCTATCAGCGCTGACACCAGAGAAGGGCAGGAGACGCTAAGGCTGCTGCTGCAGGCACCAAGAAGCCTGTGTGCAAGCACAGGTCACTATCCACACCTCCCCTCCTGGGAGCCTGTGCAGCCCGCCACTGCCAGGGTCCTGTGATCCGGGGACAACTTCCCCGGGAGAACGCACGGCGTGCCTCAGGCTGTTGCAATGTCACGCCAGCCTCTGCCACCACAGGCTCGCCCCGCATTCCATACCCGTCCCTCCCCCGGCCTGAGTGAGCCAGAGCCCCCTAATCAGCTGCTACTTTAACCCCAACCTGTCTGAACAGGAACAGACGCCCTCAGGCGACCGACACGCAGACGCAGGGCCAATCCAAAGCTGAACCCCAGAAGCTGTGCAAACACAGAAGAGAAAGGGAAATCTCTCTGTGCAGCCTCAGGAACAGCGGACTAAATCTCCACAATCAACTTGATGTACCCTGCATCTGTGGAATAACTGAATAGACAACGAATCATCCCAAAATTGAGGTGGTGGACTTCGGGAGCAACTGTAGACTTGGGGTTTGCTTTCTGCATCTAATTTGTTTCTGGTTTTATGTTTATCTCGGTTTAGTATTTAAAGTTGATTATCACTGGTAGATTTGTTTACTGATTTGGTTGCTCTCTTACTCCTTTTTTTTTTAATATATAGATATATATATATTTCTTTTTTTCTCTTTTTGTGAGTGTGTAGGTGTATGCTTCTTTGTGTGATTTTGTCGGTATAGCTTTGCTTTCACCATTTGTCCTAGGGTTCTGTCTGTCCATTTTTTTTTTTAATAGTATTTTTTTAGCTCCTGTTATCACTGGTGGATTTGTTTTGCGGTTTGGTTGCTCTCTTCTTTCTTTCTTTTATTACTTTTTAATTTTTTTTATTTTTAATGATTATTTGTTATTTTTTATTTTAATAACTTTATTTTATTTTATTCTATTTTTTCTTTCTTTCTTTCTTTCTTTCTTTCTCCCTTTTGTTCTGAGCCATGAAGCTGACAGGGTCTTGGTACTCTGGCCAGGTGTCAGGCCTCTGCCTCTGAGGTGGGAGAGCCGAGTTCAGGACATTGGTCCACCATAGACCTCCCGGCTCCACGTAATATCAAATGGGAAAAGCTCTCCCAGAGATATTCATCTTAATGCTAAGACCCAGCTCCACTCAACAACCAGCAAACTCCAGTTCTGGACACCCTACGCCAAACAACTAGCAAGACAGGAACACAACCCCACCCATTAGCAGAGAGGCTCCCTAAAATCATAATAAGGTCACAGACACCCCAAAACACACCACTGGACGTGGTCTGGCCCACCAGAAAGACAAGACCCAGCCTCATCCACCAGAACACAGGCACTAGTCCCCTCTACCAGGAAGCCTACACAACCCACTGAACCAACCTTAGCCACTGGGGGTAGACACCAAAAACAACAGGATATAAGAACCTGCAGCCTGCAAAAAGGAGACCCCAAACACAGTAAGTTCAGCAAAATGAGAAGACAGAGAAATGCGCAGCAGATGAAGGAGCAAGGTAAAAACCCACCAGACCAAACAAATGAAGAGGAAACAGGGAGTCTACCTGAAAAAGAATTCAGAGTAATGATAGTAAAGATGATCCAAAATCTTGGAAATAGAATGGAGAAAATACAAGAAACATTTAACAAGGACCTAGAAGAACTAAAGAGCAAACAAACAATGATGAACAACACAATAAATGAAATTAAAAATTCTCTAGAAGGAATCAATAGCAGAATAACTGAGGCAGAAGAACGGATAAGAGACCTGGAAGATAAAATAGTGGACATAACTACTGCAGAGCAGAATAAAGAGAAAAGAATGAAAAGAATTGAGGACAGTCTTAGAGACCTCTGGAACAACATCAAACGCACCAACATTTGAATTACAGGGGTGCCAGAATTAGAAGAGAAAAAGAAAGGGACTGAGAAAATATTTGAAGAGATTATAGTTGAAAACGTCCCTAATATGGGAAAGGAAATAGTCAAGCAAGTCCAGGAAGCACAGAGAGTCCCATACAGGATAAATCCAAGGAGAAACAGGCCAAGACACATATTAATCAAACTATCAAAAATTAAATACAGAGAAAAATTATTAAAAGCAGCAAGGGAAAAACAGCAAATAACATGCAAGGGAATCCCCACAAGGTTAACAGCTGATCTTTCAGCAGAAACTCTGCAAGCCAGAAGAAACTGGCAGGACATATTTAAAGTGAGGAAAGGGAAAAACCTACCACCAAGATTACTCTACCCAGCAAGAATCTCATTCAGATTTGACAGAGAAATTAAATCCTTTACAGACAAGCAAAAGCTAAGAGAATTCAGCACCACCAAACCAGCTCTACAACAAATGCTAAAGGAACTTCTCCAGGCAGGAAACACAAGAGAAGGAAAAGACCTACAATAACAAACCCAAAACAATTAAGAAAATGGTAATAGGAATACACATATCGATAATTACCTTATATGTAAATGGATTAAATGCTCCCAGCAAAAGACATAGACTCGCTGAATGGATACACAAATAAGGCCTGTATATATGCTGTCTACAAGAAACCCACTTCAGACCTAGGGACACATACAGACTGAAAGTGAGGGGATGGAAAAAGATATTCCATGCAAATGGAAATCAAAAGAAAGCTGGAGTAGCAATTCTCATATCAGACAAAATAGACTTTAAAATAAAGACTATTACAAGAGACAAACAAGGACACTACATAATGATCAAGGGATCAATCCAAGAAGAAGACATAACAATTAGAAATATTTATGCACCCAACATAGGAGCACCTCAATACATAAGGCAATTGCTAACAGCCATAAAAGGGGAAATCGACAGTAACACAGTCATAGTAGAGAACTTTAACACCCCACTTTCACCAATGGACCGATCATCCAAAATGAAAATAAATGAGGAAACACAAGCCCTAAATGATACATCAAACAAGAAGGATTTATTTGATATTTGTAGGACATTCCATACAAAAACAACACAATACACTATCTTCTCAAGTGCTCATGGAACATTCTCCAGGATAGATCATATCTGGGGTCAAAAATCAAGCCTTGGTAAATTTAAGCAAATTGAAATTCTATCAAGTATCTTTTCCAAGCACAATGCTATGAGACTGGATATCAATTACAGGAAAAAATCTGTAAAAAATACAAACACATGGAGGCTAAACAATACACTACTAAATAACCAAGAGATCACTGAAGAAATCAAAGAGGAAATTAAAAAATACCTGGAGACAAATGACAATGAAAACACGATGACCCAAAACCTATGAGATGCAGCAAAAGAAGTTCTAAGAGGGAAGTTTAAAGCAATACACTCCTACCTCAAGAAACAAGAAACATCTCAAATTAACAACTAATCTTACAACTAAAGCAACTAGAAAAGAAGAACAAAAAAACCACCAAAGTTAGCAGAAGGAAAAAATCATAAAGATCAGATCAGAAATAAATGAAAAAGAAATGAAGTGAACAATAGCAAAGATCAATAAAACTAAAACTTGGTTCTTTGAGAAGATACACAAAAGTGATAAACCATTAGCCAGACTCATCAAGAGAAAAAGGGAGAAGATTCAAATCAGTAGAATTAGAAATGAAAAAGGAAAATAACTGACACTGCAGAAATACAAAGGATCATGACAGATTACTACAAGCAACTATATGCCAATAAAATGGACAACCTGGAAGAAATGGACAAATTCTTAGAAAAGCACAACCTTCCCAGACTGAACCAGGAAGAAATAGAAAATATAAACAGACCAATCATAAGCACTGAAATTGAGACTATGATTAAAAATCTTCCAACAAGCAAAAGCCCAGGACCAGAGGAATTCACAGGCAAATTCTATCAAACATTTAGAGAAGAGCTAACATCCACCCTTCTCAAACTCTTTCAAAATATAGCAGAGGGAGGTACACTCCCAAACTCATTCTACGAGGCCACCATCACCCTGATACCAAAACCAGACAAAGAAGTCACAAAGAAAGAAAACTACAGGGTAATATCACTGATGAACATAGATGCAAAAATCCTCAAGAAAATACTAGCAAACAGAATCCAACAGCACATTAAAAGGATCATACACCATGATCAAGTGGGGTTTATCCCAGGAATGCAAAGACTCCTCAATATATGCATATCAATCAGTGTGATAAACCATATGAACAAACTGAAGGAGAAAAACGATACGATTTTCTCAATAGAGGCAGAAAAAGCTTTCCACAAAATTCAACATCCATTTATGATAAAAACCCTCCAGAAAGTAGGCATAGAGGGAACTTACCTCAACATAATAAAGGCCATATATGACAAGCCCACAGCCAACATCGTTCTCGGTCATGAAAAACTGAAACCATTTCCTCTAAGAGCAGGAATAAGACAAGGTTGGCCACTCTCGCCACTATTATTCAACATACTTTTGGAAGTTCTAGCCACAGCAATTAGAGAAGAAAAAAACAATAAAAGGAATTGAAATCAGAAAAGAAGAAGTAAAGCTGTCACTGTTGGCAGATGACATCTTACTTTACATAGAGAATCCTAAAGATGCTACCAGAAAACTACTAGAGCTAATCAATGAATTTGGTAAAGTAGCAGGATACAAAATTAATGCAAAGAAATCTCTTGTATTCCTATACACTAATGATGAAAAATCTGAAAGAGAAATTAAGGAAACACGCCCATTTACCACTGCAACAAAAAGCATAAAATACCTAGGAGTAAACCTACCTAAGGAGACAAAAGACCTGTATGAAGAAAACTATAAGACAGTGATGAAAGGAATTAAAGATGATACAAACAGATGGAGAGATATGCCATGTTCTTGGATTGGAATAATCAACATAGTGAAAATGACTATACTATCCAAAGCAATGTACAGATTCAATGCAACCCCTATCAAACTACCAATGGCATTTTTCACAGAACTAGAACAAAATATTTCACAATTTTAATGGAAACACAAAAGACCCCAAATAGCCAATGCAATCTTGAGAAAGAAAAATGGAGCTGGAGGAATCAGGCTCCCGGACTTCAGACTACACTACAAAGCTACAGTCATGAAGACAGTCTGGTACTGGCACAAACAGAAATATAGATCAATAGAACAGGATAGAAAGACCAGAGATAAACCCACGCACATATGGTCACCTTATCTTCAATAAAGGAGACAAGAATATACAATGGAGAAAAGACAGCCTCTTCAATAAGTGGTGCTGGGATAACTAGACAGCTACATGTAAAAGAATGAAATTAGAACACTCCCTAACACCATACACAAAAATAAACTCTAAATGGATTAAAGACCTAAATGTAAGGTCAGACACTATAAAACTCTTAGAGGAAAACATAGGCAGAACACTCTTTGACATAAATCACAGCAAGATCCTTTTTGACCCACCTCCTAGAGAAACGGAAATAAAAACAAAAATAAACAAATGGAACCTAATGAAACTTAAAAGCTTTTGCACAGCAAAGGAAACCATGAACAGGATGAAAAGACAACCCTCAGAATGGGAGGAAATATTTGCAAATGAAGCAACTGACAAAGGATTAATCTCCAAAATTTACAAGCAGCTCATGCAGCTCAATATCAAAAAACCAAACAACCCAATCCAAAACTGGGCAGAAGACCTAAATAGACATTTCTCCAAAAAAGATATACAGATTGCCAACAAACACATGAAAGGATGCTCAACATCATTTATCATTAGAGAAATGCAAAACAAAACTGCAATGAGGTATCACCTCACACCAGTCAGAATGACCATCATCAAAAAAATCTACAAACAATGTATGCTGGAGAGGGTGTGGAGAAAAGGGAACCCTCTTGCACTGTTGGTGGGAATGTAAACTGATACAGCCACTATGAGAACAGTATGGAGGTTCCTTAAAAAACTAAAAATAGAACTACCATACGACCCAGCAATCCCACTACTGGGCATATACCCTGAGAAAACCATAAGAGTCAATGACCACAATGTTCATTGCAGCTCTCTTTACAATAGCCAGGACATGGAAGCAACCTAAGTGTCCATCGACAGATGAATGGATAAAGAAGATGTGGCACACATATACAATGGAATATTACTCAGCCATAAAAAGAAACGAAATTGAGTTATTTGTAGTGATGTGGATGGACCTACAGTCTGTCATACAGAGTGAAGTAAGTCAGAAAGAGAAAAACAAATACCGTATGCTAACACATATATATGGAATCTAAGGAAAAAAAAAAAAAGGCCATGAAGAACCTAGGGGTAGGACAGGAATAAAGACGCAGACATAGAGAATGGACTTGAGGACACAGGGAGGGGGAAGGGTAAGCTGGGATGAAGTGAGAGAGTGGCATGGACATATATACACTACCAAATGTAAAACAGATAGCTGGTGGGAAGCAGCCACATAGCACAGGGAGATCAGCTCGGTGCTTTGTGACCACCTAGAGGGGTGAGATAGGGAGGGTAGGAGGGAGACGCAAGAGGGAGGAGATATGGGGATATATGTATATGTATAGCTGACTCACTTTGTTATAAAGCAGAAACTAACACACCACTGTAAAGCAATTATACTCTAATAAAGATGTTAAAAAAAAAAAGATGTATCTTTTTACGTTGATATGTACCCCTATGCTTATGGACAAGATAAGAACATATTGGGCACCTGAGATTGAGGTTCTCAGCCATGAACCTTCCAGCCAGCATGTCTATGTGGAATTCAGAGTGACCAAGGGAGTTATTTCAGAAACATTCTTTTCATGTGGTCTTTTGAGTTTGAACATAAAATTGTCTTGTGCTTTTTCTCTGTCACACTCCTTCAAAAATAAGCTATTGCTAAAGATCAGGCTGCCTATATTATAATTTTTTATACAGTTTATAGTTAATACATTGTATCATTAATACACTGAAATAAAATTAGTCTTCCAGAATTCAAGACTAGTAAGGAGGCAAAGATATAGCAAAGGTATTGAAACTTCACACCCAATCTCCTATGCATAATCAGGTCAAAATTTCCATATGGCACCAAATGATAATCAGGCCTGACAGTAATAACTGAGATCCATGATAACTCCTAGAACTGAAGTGATCTATGGATGAAGCAATAAAATCAATGGATCAGAAGGAGAATCTTGGTAGCAGTTCATGTGGAAGGAATGAAGATCATGAACTCCACAGGAATAATCTTCCAAAGATAAATTGGCTGTGTTGGAAATGCATTCTTGAATACCTTGAACTATTCAAATTTATCTGATTGGGTTGATGTATACTAATGTATACATCATTGGTATACACAGTGGGGCTTATACAGTGGGTAAGGAAGGCAGTGGGCCTGGTTTTCAGATGCTTGAAGCTTGAAGTTGCCTGCACCTGCTCCTCCAGTGCATTTCCATGGAACTGAAGAAGCTAGTAAGCTGTGCCACAAATATGCCCCCTCCACATTCTCACATTTATTTTTCTTTTGTTTTGTGGTAGTAATTTTATTGAAGTATATTTTATACATGGTAAAATACACAGCTCTCAAAAATATAGGTTGAAAAGTTTTGACAAATGCATGCATCTGTGTAACAACTGACCAAATTATCTGAATCAAGATAAAGAGCCATGACCTCTTAATGGTTAAGACCTGAGTTAAATCAACTGTGAAACTATAATGTGTGGGAGCTTAATAATTCCAGGTTATTTAGAAATCAAATCTAATGGTATCCTTATATATGCAAAGAAATGAGATGTGACCTATAGCCTTAAATATTTCTTTTACTGTAAGGAAAGAACTACTGAATATAATTTCATAAAGTTTTCAATTCAGGATGGAAAAAAGTACAAGAAAATAAACAGAAAGTGGAGGGATAAATTCATAAAACAAGAAGCAGTAAATAAGTTAAAAGCAGGAACCAAGAAGAATTAACCAATAAAGTTAAGAGCTGGTTTTCTGAAAAGAAAAATAACATACGACAATGTGCAAATGTTGAGGAAATGGATAAATAATAAAAGAGAAAAAAACAAGTGCATAACTTTAAGAAAAGAGATGTAATCACATTTATGGAAGAGAGATTTAAAATAATAAGAAACAGGACATGTAAATTTATGCTAATAAGCTAAAAATCTAAAAGCACTATTTTAAAGTATATTATAGATTCAAAAAGGAAAATGCTTTAAGCACGACAAAAAAATACAAGAAAATAGTTTTACATCTTCTATTGGTAAATGTCTTTGTGAACATGACTCCAAATTCAGAAGCAATAAAAGAAAAGATCTACATGAAAACACTTTTAAAAAGTAAAAGCTTCTACATGGAAAAGCATACAAAATTTAAGAACAAACTGGTGAATTTTTTTTGTAATACATATAAAGATCAAAATGTTAACCTCTTTATTATTTAAAGAGTTCTTACTAACCAATAAGAAAAAAAAGGACAAGTCAGTATAAATATAAGCAAATTACATAAACAGACAACACACAGAAGAATAAATAAATGAACAATAAGAAACTGAAAAGATGCTCCATATTGTTAAAATCAGAAAAACCCAAAGAACTATGAGGAATCATTGTTTTACCAACCAAACTGAGAAAGAATTTAAAAGATAAATATGACCCAGTATTGGGGAGGATATGGGAAAACAAGCACTCATATCCAGTGCACATGAGTATAAACTGGTCTGGCTCTTCTGGTGAGCAATTTTGTAATGATTCAAATATTTAAATCTGTATCCTCTTTGACACAACAATTCAAATTCTAGGAATTACTATAAAGAAACAATCAACGAGTTAAAAGATACATACACAAGGGTATTTATTGCAGCAGTTTATAAGAGTAAAAATTGGAAACCTAAATATCCCTCAATAGGATTTGATTTTATATATACATACAATCCATGAAAGATGAATTTGAACTACACATATGGAGAAGGATGAAGGACCAAATCTTGCTCACCCCTATTTTCATAAATGAAGTTTAATTGGATCACAGCCAACCCGTAAATTTACTCACTGGCTACAGCTGCTTTTGAGCTCAAAGGCAGAATTGAGTAGCTGTGACAGAGACAGTATGATCACAAATCCTAAACTATAAAATATCTGGACCTTTACAGAAAGTCTGCCAAACTCTGCTCTACTGATAGAGAATAACACATATAGTAAATAAAATAAGATTAAAAGTATTGTTATACAATTATACATTTGGATAGAGAGAGAGAGAGAGAGATAGACAGACAGACAGACTAGAATTGTTTAGTAAGAACATCACAAGTGAACCTACTTGAATATATCTTGGATGGTTAATACACTGAAATACCTTGGAACATTGATCTGAACATAAATTTTCAACATACAGACCACCATAAAGATGTAAAGATGAACTCTAGTGCAGAGATGTAGAAGATGTAGATGATAGAGCTGAGTCTAAACTCAGTTTATTCTATTTTATTCCATTTCCTTTATAGATAGCTTTGTATGTGTGTGTGGTTTGCTTCTTTCTCGTAGAAGTCAAATTGAAGAAAGCCAAAAAATTTTACATTAATATATTATGGACGAGTTGTTAAATATGTATGCCAAAATGTACAATGGTATATCTAATCTGAAAGTGGACACATTCTTCTAGTTAATTTTCTAAAGTTGTTCTATTAAAATGATTCTTTTTTTATAATATAGTAAAATGAAGTGGAATTCGTAGAAATGTAGATGTGTGTGACTGAGTAATCACCTAACTGAATGCAATAACTTTCAATTATCACTGATATAGTTGGAGGTACTGTAATTTATTATATTACATTTTTATTGTAATCCTTTCTATTATAGCCAAAACAGCTTTGTAGAGGTCGAGTTCAGAAATGGAAAAAAAAAATTATGCTACTTTGTACTTTAAGTCATTCAACAGTACTTTATTTACTCACATATAGTCCCCTTGTATGTTTCCCCACTTCCAGTTTCTAGCAGGAAACATTTGACATTTCTCTCCACATAGTTTCTTTCCCAGTGGGCAATTACTAATGTCAACAAAAGCAGTAGGAGATCCTCTGAAGATTTAGAAAAAGGATTTGGACAGGCACAAATGACCCCTGTTTGCTTAGAGTAAAATGAAGTGTTTACCTCTATATTCAACAGTTTTAGTTCTCCAGGAGGAAAATTATGCTTTAAATCAGTACTCCTCAAATTCTGTCCCTAGAAGATTATAAAGCTCTGTGGTAATACTCAGGAGCTGTTCAAAATTTGTTTCCTAAAAATGTATTTTTAAATTATTTTTAAATTGATCATTAAAAGCAAGCATATACCTATGAATTCTGTATCAAATTTTGATACACTGTAGATTATCAAGCCTATTTGCTTGGGCTCCTCCCTCATTTTTAATGGAGGTTTTTCCCCAACTCTGCATATACCTGAGTATTGGAAATGTGTCATTACTTGGGAGAACTGTAGCTCTGCACTGTTTTCTTTATTCTCAACCCAGATTGATGTATACTGATTTTTGTAAAATTTACAGGTGAGTGTACACTGGTCACAAAGACACTATGCATGCCAGCTAGTTTTCTGCATGCTCTCCTCCACTAAAAAAAAATTTTCCCCACATTCCTCTGGGCGTCACCTTCCATATTGACCCTTGGGAGTCATTAAAGCAGACAGCGAGAGCTGTTCTGAGGTCTTTAGCTCTTTTTTTTTTTTTTTAACATATGGCTTTAATTTGTTTTTAATTAAGTTATACTTGACATACAGTATTATATTAGTTTCAGGTGTACAATATAATGATTTGATATTTTTATACATTATGAAGTGATCACCACAATAAGTCCAGTTAACATCTGTCACCATACAAAGTTGTTACAATATGATTGACTATATTCCCTATGTATATATTACATCCCTGTGACTTATTTATTTCACAGCTGGAAGTCTGTACCTCAACTCCCTTCACGTAATTCATCCACCCCCACCCAAGCAACCACCAGTTTCTTCTCTGTATCTACGAATCTGTTTCTGTTTTGTTTCATTTGTTCATTGTTTTGGTTTTTAGATTCCACACATGTGTGAAATCATATGGTATTTGTCTTTCTCTTTCTAACTTATTTCACTTAGCATAATACCCTCTAGGTCCACCCATGTTGTCGCAAATGGCAGGATTTCATTCTTTCTATGGCTGAGTAATATTCCATTGCATATATAAATACCACATCTTATTCATTCATCTATCGATTGGCACTTAGGTTGCTTCCATATCTTGGCTATTGTAAATAGCGCTACAACGAACATAGGGGTACATATATCTCTTTGAATTAGTGTTTTCATTCTCTTCAGATAAATACCAGAAGTAGAATTGCAGGATCATACGGTAGTTCTACTTTTAGTTTTTTGAGAAACCTCCATACTGTTTTCCACAGTGGCTGTACCAGTTTACATTCCCACCATCAGTACACTAGGGTTCCTTTTTCTCTACATCCTTGTTCTTTTTAGGTCTCCCTCAGAGCTCTGGAGCCACTCTACCCCTGCAGAGCACCCAAGCAAGTTGTTTCGGTCAGGGCTCTGAAAGGTGCAGATGCATCAGCTTACCACATGATCCTCCCACAGAGTAACAGTCAGTTGAGCAATAATAAGCAAATCCATAACATATATCATAATACAGGTAGCTTGGTGTTAATTGTGAGCTCTGAAGGCTTCGAGTCATAGGTTTATATTCAGAACAAGGAATGTAAATATTTATTTTTAACAATTTAACTTTAAATCAAAAATCCATTCTAAACAGATTTCAAGTTTCTAGATTAGTTTAATTGAAGATCAAGCTGAGAAGATAGGTAAGCAGCTAAAAATTATTACCATTTGCAAACACTTATTTGTATGAAACAGGATTTTCTCACTATTACTCACTCTAAAATTCTTCCTGATCTACTTCCTTCCCACTGACTTCTTTGACACCATTCCCTAACCCTATTTTTCTGAATTCCAAATGTACTTCACTATGATGAAAGTAATGTAGCTTTTGGAACGACTCTGACTTCCCCTATCCTCATTACTGGGCCTTGAGACTTTCGGCTGTTTATCCTTTCAGAACCTTAGTGTCCTTACCAGCAAAGCAAGATGGTTGTGAGGATTAAATGAGGTTATTACGTAAGCAGCCTAGCACAATAAATGTTAGCTCCCTTTTCTTTCATTAAATACATGCAATTTTCAATACTTTGGGGGGATTTTTCTGCTGCTCTTTTAAACTGTAAGCTCTATGACAAAGAATATGCAATTGTGTGCAACTTCCCAAATAGCAGGCACTTGATGTTTTTTGTTGAAACAAAAAAAAAGATAATAAATGGATTACCCTAATCGAGATCAATGGGATAGTTTGATAGATTTCTTGCAATAATAAAAGTAATCATCATATTCTATATTGTACTTTTCTTCCTAAGGATTAAAAATAAAACAATTAGGACCCATCAAACTTTATAACACACATGGTGAAAAATGATAAATATAATGGCCCACAACTGCAGAGGAAAAATATTCAATTCCTAAATACCAGTAATTCTCATTTCATAAGAAGCAGAATACACATGATTTGCCTTAAAATTATACAACAAAGCAATGCAAGTTAAGAGAGAACTGGAACAAAACCACTTTTCTGAGAAAAGTATTCTTTCCTTAATAGCATTTTGTCACTAAAATTAAAACAAAGCAGTATTTTCTCATGGTCTAGAATCAGACAACCATTGCAGGATTTTGACCAGAATCACGGCATGATTTAGTGAGGATTCCTGACATATTGGAGCTGAGGCGTGAATTAAAAAAGAAGTACACTTACTGTCTAAGAATCAAGTCATGGTGATGCCAGTGTCTTCTAGAAAATAGAGGTGTTTCCAGAAGTCTGCAATGAAAGAAAAAATGAATGGTATTTAGAGCATCCATCTGCCTTCCAGGAATTTATATGCTAAGGAATAATTGCATAAGAAGCTTTCCATTAGATTACTTTATCTACAATCCTTTCGTCTTCTTTTTTATTAATATTTTATTTTTTTAATTTTAATCTTTTTGGCTGCGTTGGGTCTTTGTTGCTGTGCGCGGGCTTTCTCTAGTTGTGGGGAGTGGGGGCTACTCTTCATTGTGGTGTGTGGGTTTCTCATTGCAGTGGCTTCTCTTGTTGCTGAGCATGGGCTCTAGGTGCACGGGCTTCAGTAGTTGTAGCACACAGGCTTCAGTAGTTGTAACACACAGGCTCAGTAGTTGTGGCACGTGGGCTCTAGAGCACAGGCTCAGTAGTTGTGGCTCACGGGCTTAGTTGCTCTGCGGCATGTGGGATCTTCCAGGATCAGGGCTCGAACCCGTGTCCCCTGCATTGGCAGGAGGATTCTTAACCACTGAGCCACCAGGGAAGTCCCTCATTTTCTTTTAATTAAGCTGTATAATCATAATCATTTAGGGTAGCAGGCAAGGGCAACAACATTAAGATGAAAAAAATGACATGAGGCATGAGTTCCTTATGTACTGAACAGCTGAGCAGGAGTGGGTTGGAAGCAGACTGAAAATAGGACAAGACAGCGTTAGGTTCTTAATGTTGCTAGAAATTTATGTGGATCAACTGTAAAGAGAGAGGTGGAATCTGAGGTACCTGTCCCACTTCAAGTATTCTCAGCATCCTCCTCGTTTTTATCTAAAGTTTCAAGTTTCAAACTGTTTAGGTCATATGTGAAATGTGGTTGTTTTTGAGCAATGTAACGTATCTGTGGGTAATGTATCCACAATACATTGAAAGTTGGTTCATAAAAAACAAAGGGATGGTTGGTCATGAAGAATATGGGTAATATAGTGAGTAAAATTTGTAGTTGTTTTACAATTTACATCATGGCCATAATATCATCACTATTCCATTTTTACAGTTTTTGAGCACAAAAGATCAACCTAAGAAAGCAGAATAGATTGATAGATATTGATATATTTTATATTACATATGTACGTGTGTGTACATGTGTGCATATAACATTCCCATCACACAGGCGCAGACACACCACACACACACACACACACACACACACACACCTACCTACATACTGGAATCTTTCACCATTCTCGTTCTTTTGGACAGGATGGATATAGATAGAGGAGTGAGAGAGAGAGGAAAGAAAGAGAATTGAAACATACTGTAAATAGATGGAGTCTTGTTTACAGCAATTCCTTAACATTTGTTTTACAACAGTTGTTTCCATGTTCAGCCCACACCAGCTGTTTCCCAACATAGAGTTTTTAAAACTAATATGCTTTGCACCAACACAATTCTCCAAAGAGTGTTTAATGCATTGTAATCTTTGTCTTATTACTGCTCTTGTTCTGACTACATCCAGCCCATCCCAAATTTCAAAAGAATTTTAGGGAAGTAGCCATTTGTGGAATGGAAAAAATGATTTCTACATTTCAAAACTATAAGGTGGCTCATGAACGAGATTTGCTAAAAAATGTTTCCTGCACCAGGACTGTGTTTAGCCTTTAAATACCACTGTGAATGTTGAGCCAGATGCTTTATTAATAAATGTCATCTTTTCAAGTGAGTTCAGTATTAATATTGATACAAACTTTCTTCCTGCTCTTAATTTTGCATCTCAATAAAGATATGAATGTTGGCAAGCACTGCTATTGACAATTGATAAAATTATGCAAACACAATGTTTTTGCAGCTTTTGAGTAAATACTGCATGCTAATGTATTCCGAAGTGTTTTCTGTGTTCTGTAGGAGCTGAATTTGTGTAGGTGGACCGCACCAGGGATGTGCTTTTCTAAGCCTGTTACACTTATCTCAGCAGAGCTGTTGTTTGCCTCCTAATAAGCAATTTGGTAGTTTTATCATGAGCTCTGGGGCCCTCCAAAGATCATTTATATAATGACATATTGTGAAAGCAAGCCTCTCTAGAATTTTTTGAAGGTAATAATTATTTCACATATTTGTTCTGTCACCACAGTGGTGCTTTCAAAAAGCTTCCTGCTAATTTTCAGCCTAAATTAGATGCCATAGGTTTGTTCTTCAGTTGTAACAAAATGGTTTGGGCCATAAAGGGACATATGTTTTGAAGCAGATTTTTAAAATATCTAACTTGAAAAGGAAAAAAATTCACCTAGCTAATGATTCTTTTATACTCCTGTCCTTAGATTTTCAGGAGATAATTTGGGAAATTAATATACCAATGCATGGAAGAAAACCTACATAAAGGGGAAGTAGAAAGGAGTTGAGCAGTTTACAAATACCCAAGTGAGATCTTTCTAGCTGTACATGACACCCAGAATGATTCCGTGTTTTCAAGAAACGTGTCAATATAAATTATTTGAATGTTCATAAAAATTAAAGAATTACGCCCTACTGGGGGACATTCTGAAGAAATGGTTTAAAAGAAGAAACACAAAACTTTGAGTAAACTTAGTGGTGTTATTAGTTTAGTCTTAAAAGCAGTATATTCCTACTCTGATTAGCTTGGCCATAGCCTCAACACAAAATAAAATTTGCTATGCATAAAGATACTTCCCAAGGAGAACTAATTAAAATTAGATTTTGAAACAAAATCAGGAGACTACCATATCAATGGTCTCCCAATCTTTATGACTATAAAAAAATTTATATACCTCTAATACATGTATATGTAATATGTATGAAATATATACATACATTACATAATTCATAAATATTATGTACATTAGAAAACATACACAAAGTAGGAAACGTAAAAGGCTAAGATAAAAATAGACATGAATAGATGTTTGGATTGTCAGTCTCTGAGGAATACACTCTCTCCTTTGGAGAACACGGCTCCACGATCATGATCACAGCAAATACTTATTGTGCCAGGTCTCATGCTAAGAGCTTCGATATATTAACTCACTTAATTCACATAACAACCCTCTGAAGCTCGTACTGTTAGTATCTCCATTTTACAGACAGATGAGGGATCTGAAGCCTGGAGGAGCTGAGTGATTTGCTTAAGGTCACACAACTAGGAAGTGGTAGAGCTGGGATTCAAACCCAGAAAATGTGGTCCAGAGTATGGCTATTCAACATGCCATACAGAGAAAGGTTTGTTGGTCACACTTCATACTTCACACGTAACCTCTCAATCCTTTGTGCATCTTATCTCACTGCCTCCCTTAGCTGTTACCTAATACTAAATTATGCTCTTTTTAAGATTAACAAAAGTTATCCTTACAATCAGAAACAAGTTATGGATAGAGAGGAAGGTAAAGGTGCCTTCTATAACAGAAGAGTGTATCCATTTATTTACCTTGCATCTCCCCAAATGCTCCCCAACTACCCCTCCCAGTGACCTCTTCAGAGCAAGCATCAGTTATGCTACAAAAGATCTCCTGATGAGAAGGAAGGAATATTTGACCCATGCAACTTCTTCCACATTCGTTAATTAGGGCATCTCCATTATCAGAAAGTAAAGGTAGTAGTGTAATTATCTTCTTTGAACTGTGTTTTGGGGTCTTAGTATAAATCCCTAGTTTCATTACTTGAAATAAAGAGGTCCTTTAATTGTTTATAGGTAATACTGTAATTCAAAATTCAAGAAAAAAGTGAAATTCTGTTGAATAAGGAATCTCTTGCAATCTGACCTGGGTCTATGGAATATTTGTTTTTATTGGTAATTGTTTCAACAACAACAAAAAAAGACTAATTGGCTACACTCATTTATCATAATAGTACAAATGAGGCCACTTAGAGAAATCTTAATGGAGAATACATAAAACAGGCCATAGCCAGTTAGAACAAATAATCTCATCACAGTCACAGAGTTAAAAACAATTAGGGGGGCTTCCCTGGTGGCGCAGTGGTTAGGAATCCACCTGCCAATGCTGGGGACACGAGTTTGATCCCTGGTCCGGGAAGATCCCACATGCCACGGAGCAACTAAGCCCATGTGCCCCAACTACTGAGCCTGTGCTCTAGAGCCCACATGCCACAACTACTGAAGCCCGCGCATCCTAGAGCCCTTGCGCCACAACTACTGAGCCCATGCGCTGCAACTATTGAAGCCCACGCGCTCTAGGGCCCACGTGCCACAAATCCTGAGCCCGCATGCTGCAACTACTGAAGCCCATGCACCTAGAGCCTGTGCACCGCAAGAAGAGAAGCTCCCGCTTGCCACAACTACAGAAAGCCCATGCGCAGCAACAAAGATCCAACGCAGCGGGGGGGGAAAAAAAAAAAATTAGGGAAGGCCCATTATTGATCCAGAACTGTGATTGACACCTGGTAGGTGCTCAGTAAATAATTAGAACTGGCACTGAGGTTACATAAGGAGTTAATTTTTTTCTATTCCATCCTAGGATGTAACTATCATTAATAACATTGCTTTTGAAAGGAAAATGGTATCCCAAATTCTAATCTGAGATTCCAACCACAGGTTAACACAAGTGTTCCATGATATTGGTGAAGGAAGTATTGGCCACTTGGCAAGAAGAAACTCAGTCTCCAGTCATGATTTTCCAAAGCCTCATCCTCCAAATGAGAGCAGCTATCAGACACATGAAGAGAAGAAAAAGCCTCCCCACACCCGAACACCTTGGAAGGAAGGTAATTTGGAAATAATTTTCCTGACTTACAAGGGAGTCTCTCTGCTCCTGGCATAGCCTGGCCTTGCTGTTCCCAGGCAAGGTGTTCAGGAAGAGTTTGTAATAACTGTTTGCTATTTTCTTTTTTTTTTTTTTTAATTAATTAATTAATTAATTAATTTATGGCTGTGTTGGGTCTTCGTTTCTGTGTGAGGGCTTTCTCTAGTTGCGGCAAGCGGGGGCCACTCTTCATCGCGGTGCGCGGGCCTCTCACTATCGCGGCCTCTCTTGTTGCGGAGCACAGGCTCCAGACGCGCAGGCTCAGTAGTTGTGGCTCACGGGCCTAGTCGCTCCGCGGCATGTGGGATCTTCCCAGACCAGGGCTCGAACCCGTGTCCCCTGCATTGGCAGGCGGATTCTCAACCACTGCGCCACCAGGGAAGCCCCTGTTTGCTATTTTCTATAGTATGGATTTTTAAATAACATTTTCTTAGCAAGAAAGACATATCTTTAAAGGACAAACTCCTATAAAAGAGAGTTAGTGCATTTACCTTGAAGCTTGACAGGTATGCATTTATTTCAAGTAGGGTATTTTCAAAAGGAAAAATGTCTAGTTACTTATTCAGAACAGCCATTTTTATCAGTGCTTTTCCCTTCTCTTCTTGAATCAATGCTCTTCATTACTACTCTGGCCATGAGTAAAAACTCAGAAGAAAAGTAATAAACTCCCTCAAATTTAAATTAATCAGATGACCCAAAGGTTTTCTTCAACCTCTTCTTTTTCATCTCATTCTTTATGCAGGTTGTATGTTTTCCTCAGATGTAGTTATCAAATGCTTTCTTCATTGAATAATTACATTCCTAAGTCTAAGACTTCTTCCAGGCTATATCTATACCTGAAAACGTACTTGGCTCTCACCTGTGGTAGCTTATTTTTTTAACATTCCTGCAATTTTTCCTTTTCCTTTAATCCTTCCCTAGCTTCAGGGCAGGAAGTAAATATCTACAGATTCTACATAACAAATATTAATCGTTCCTAAATACCAGTCCTTGGACCACTGCTGTTACAGAGTTTGTACCACCTGTAGCAAAATGAAAACATAAGGTGCACGCATGCATGCGCACACACACACACACATCGCTATTGGTATAAAGGTGCCAGCTGAAACTACCTTTTCTTGGGAAGACTTATCCTTTATTCTAAAATTATGTTCTTACACTTTTTAAAATATTAATATATCCTGTTTCTTATATAATAATGTCAATGGTAGATCAAGTGTCTTCTAAACTTTTTTTCATTATTTGTCAAAATAAAAGTTGTTTATAAGCAGGGCTTCATTTTATTTGATTTTCAAACTTTGGGGGGAAATTTCCCTAATCTTTTAAATTCAAAAGTCTGGGAGCCACTTGTCTAAATAATTGACTTGACCCTTCTTTGTTAACCACTTTGCAAGGTAATCCCTTTGTTACATGTATCTTTACATGTTATTTATTTAATTAAACTTACTGGATGCCATTCCATCAACTCCATTCCAGTCAGCAATCATTTTACAAAAGTAGAAAAATCAGAATATATGTTTGTCTTAGTCTATACAATGACTAAACTGTATCAGGTATAGACAGGTACCTAATAAATAATGTCCAATGCTGGTATTAAGAGATTTTGTTTCCATTTCAAAAATACTTTAGGAAAATCATTTGGTTTGATGGAATCATCTCTTTTAATTGATGTATTTCTAAAATGTGATAAGAAAATAATTATGGGCAATACTGAGTACTAAAGTCAAAATGAATTTGCTAGCCAGTTAGCAATAATTCAGAAGACAATATGTAAGAGTGAATTTTATCCTCAGTAATAAACAGGAATGTATTCTCAAGGATTATGGCTTTTTTACTGAACACCTAAACAAGGCACCTCTGATGAGCTAAGCACCTGCTAAGTCAATTTAATTTGAATTTGGGTTGGGTGCCAGAAGTCCTGAATTTCACTTCTAGTTCCATCATTTAGCAATTGTAGGACCTTGGATAAATTACCTCACCACCCTGAATCTTAATGTTCTTCTTCCTAAAAGACAAGGCGTGAATTAGATGATTTCTAAAATCGCTTGCAATTCTCACATTAAATGAGTCTGAGATGCAACTCTTCTGATCCCAGAAAATAGCAAACATTGTTATCCTGCTTTTGCACCTGGAAATAATGTCTTTAAAGGAAATCCTACCATTTGCAACAACATGGATGAACCTGGTGGACACTAGGCTAAGTAAAATAAGCCAGACACAGAAAGACAAATACTGCATGATTTCACTTATATGTGGAATTTTTAAAAGTTAAACTCATAAAATCAGAGAGGAAAAAGTTGAGGGATGAGGGAAATGGAAAGATGTTGGTCAAAGAGTATGAAGGTTCAGTTATTTGGGATGAATAAGTTCTGGAGATCGAAATTACAGCCTGGTGATGATAATACTGTACCATATACTTGAAATTTTCTAAAAGGATAGATCTTACATCAAATCTTCTCACACACACACAAGGGTAAATATGTACATGGGTTGATGTTATTCAGATTATGATGACCTTTTATATACATACATCTACACACATAGAGTTGTAAACCTTAAATATATACAATTTCCATATGTCAAAGATATCTTAAAGTTGCTTTAAAAAAAGAGTCTCTTCCCCAAAAAAGGAAGAAAGAACTTCAGATTCTCCAAGTTTATTTGAATAAGCAGAGCTGAGAAATGGAATCATGGAAGCAACACTTCCAAATCCTGGTACTACAACCTCCTGGAATGGCCTTAATGATCTCACTGGTATTAGCATAATTTTTTAAAGTCATCAAAGTAAACTCAATTTGAAATCTCTTCAAGAAAAACATGGCATAGAGTAATTTAAGGAGAAGGATTTTGTAAATGAAATAAAAAATAGGGTGCTGGAAATTTTAAATGGCTTGGAATCACTGTGATTAGACAACTCCTGTAAAAGCAGAACAGTAATACAGTTATGAATATAGTCCCCGGTGACTTACTGCTTGACTCATCCAATATCGTGCCCTTCCTACTCCAGTTAAAATGTTATCTCCCATCAAAATATGACATGCAAAAACAACATGCCAGTAACTCTAGGCCTTGGGGAACTGCAATGAATATCATTCAAATTAATTCTGACTGACATTTTGGTAAATCACCTCTTGAAGTCAGGAAGGGAACATTTTTAAAGCACTTTAGCAGTGCCAAAATAGTAAGGAGTAAAACCACATTCATCACGCAGGAGGTAAAGTGCCAAGAGAGTCTGAAGCCAGAAAAATGGCAGCCACATCATCTCAACTGGAACATGAGTGATGGGTCTTCATCAACAAGCAAGTATTGATTTAGCAACTCTCACTGTATAAATGGTATATCAGGTGAGATATATATGGAAAGAGAAATATTCATGTGCTCTCATTTATATTTTAGAAAGGCAGTTCAATAACTAAGAGCAAGGCTTTGGAAACAGCAAAAACCTGTTCAAATATGGGCTCTGCCACTCATCAGCTGCCGGGCTTTAAGAAAGTTAATTTCTGAGCTTCCCTGGTGGCGCAGTGGTTGAGAATCCACCTGCCAATGCAGGGGACACGGGTTCGAGCCCTGGTCTGGGAAGATCCCACATGCCGCGGAGCAACTAGGCCCGTGAGCCACAACTACTGAGCCTGCGCGTCTGGAGCCTGTGCTCCACAACAAGAGAGGCCGCGACAGTGAGAGGCCCGCGCATCGCGATGAAGAGTGGCCCCCGCTTGCCGCAACTACAGAAAGCCCTCGCACAGAAACGAAGACCCAACACAGCCAAAAATAAATAAATAAATTTATTAAAAAAAAAAAAAAAAGTTAATTTCTCTAAGCCTCAGTTTTCTGAAGTATAAAATGCAGATGATGAAAACACATATCTCGTATGGCTGATGGCAGAACTAAATGAGATGATGCATGTATAGTGCTCAGCACAGTGCTGGGCATAAATTAATAAATTAATAAAAGCTGCTGTTGTCATTATACATATAATATATATATTATATATAACTATAATAGTTAAAGCTTAAACCCATTACAAGTGGGACTAATTATAAAATAATGACCCAGAATTCTATTTATAGTTCTACTTGTAAATAACAACCCTTTCAGAGGGAGGAAACTAGTATTCATTGAGCATTTACTATGCTAGACACGACGGTGAGTCCTTTACATACATTTACACACGTTAGATCATTTAATCCTCTTGTCACAAAGAAATTAAGGTTCAAAGAGTTTATAACAATTTACCCAAGGTGATACAGCTAAAAGTTGTTAAAGTCAGGATTTGTCCCTAAGCCTGTCCTCAAAGCCAGTCAACCTCATCCTATACTTCAGAGATAACAAAACTATCAGCTGAGGCTGTTCCTCTTTCAGATTCACCCCCTTCCTCACCCAGCCCATTGACACTGCTCTAGTCAGATAGATCTTTAACCCTAATCACCTTAACTATTATAATAATGACTTAACTGGGCTCTTCTCCAGGATTTCCTTGCCCCAATCCATTCTTATTTCCAGCTGCCAGAATGAACTTCCTGTAGCTCAGTTCCTAATCGTCAATGATTCCCACTACAGATAGGACTAAGTCAAAATACATCAGCTTTTCAGTATTTTCAATAACCAGGTGTAAATCCTTCTTTTCATTCTATTTCCCTCCCAGCTTTTGCTGCATTTTGGATGGTGCAGTTGACCTGGATTAGCCATGGTTTCCTGGATAATGCCTAGCAACCCTGGGCATTGTCATATGGTTATAAAAGTTAAGGATACCCTTACTTTCCTTGTTTTGCTGCCTTCAACAGCTCCCTGTCCATCCCACGCCACCCCCCCAAACTTCCCTCACCCAGCCCCATCAAAACCTTACCCATATTCTGGGGCTCAGCACAAATATTGTTTCATTAATCAAACTTTTTCTGGTCATTCACCTCTCACTGTGACCATTCCCTCCTCTCAATATCCACAGCTCTTCATTTGCGCCTCCATTACAGTACTTTTCATTTCCTGCCATATAGTATCTTAGGCTATCATTTTCTTGAAAGTAGAAACTGAGTCTTATTTATTAAGCATGCCAGTGATTTGAATATAGTAATAGCTAGAGCCAACACTTATCTATCATTTATTATGTTCCAGGCATTGTTCAAAGATCTTTTACATAAATTAACTCAACCCACACAACAGACCCATTAGGTAGGTGTGGTAGGCAGCCTTTGAGATGGACTCGCAATGATCCTCATCTCCTAGTATTCACACCTGTCTGTAATCAACTCTTCTGGATACAGCGAAGCTTCTGGCCAACAGCTAGAGAGGACCTCAGGCCCTCAGTCTGATAGTCCATGAAGAATTGAATCCTGCTAAGAACATATGAGCTTGTCAGCAGACCCTCATGCAGCTGAGCCTTCGGGTGAGACCACAGCCCTCTTGCTGACACTCTAAATGCAGCCTTATGAAAGGCCTTGAAGCAGAGGCACCCAGCTAGGCCATACCTGGATTCCTGACTCAGTTTCATGGTAATTTGTTACACAGCAATAGGTGATACATTATTATTATTATTTCTACTTTTTGGGTGAGAACTCTGAGGCTCATGTACCTAGTAAATAACAGGGACAGGATTCAAACAAGAGCAGTATAGCTCCAGAGTCCACACTCTTAATCACAGAGCCAACTTGCCTCATAAATGAATGAATGAAAGTTCTTTCCCTAAATTGGACCTCTTACTATACCATAGCCAAGTGACTTTAACTCAAACAAACAATTTAGAGTTGACTACAAAAGGGTTTATAGTATCTTAATTCACAATTGTACCATTGGGTCTCTGTTGGTATCACACATAAGTATATTACATTAAATATACTTATTTCGATACGTGTTCATGTCTATGTTTCTATGTGAAACTTGGGTCACCTGTGTAGCTTTACTGATATGTTCATAAACTTACACTGGGAACTCTCTTTATCTCAGTTTATATTTAGAGCTTAAAACATAGTTGGTACTAAGTATGGGTGATGGTGAAAGAAGCTTTGGAATCTCACTAACCTGGATTTGAGGCCCACCTCCAATAATTTCTGCCAGTTGGTATTAGGCAACTGAGGGTAGGCACACAACCTCTCTGAGCCACAGCTACCACCAATGCACAATGGGAGCAGGAAGAGGCCTAGGTTTAGTGTCTGATATAATTAAATCACTTATGGCAGTGCCTGGTCATTTTCTCTAAGCCTTGCTCAAATTCCATGTGTTTAACAAGGTCTTCCTCGGCCACAAAAATTTTAAATGGCCAATTCCTCTAGCATTTATCTGTCCTGCTGATGACACACAATGATCACAGTATCTACTAGAAGGCAAGAAAAGATGTTAATACCTTTATGATGTAAAATTAAATTATTCATTCATAAAGTCTTAATTGAACATGCAGTGTTAGGCCTACACCTTAGTAATGAGGAACTCCCTAAAACAGTGTTCTAAATAAAGAAGGTGGCCAGTAAGTATCTGTTGAATTAATAAATGAACTCTCTGTATTATACCATTTTACTATCTCAAGGAAAAAAAACGAACTCTCTCCTGCATTTTGAAAATAACTGTCCTCATAGGGTTGACAAAATCTTGTTGAAAAGTAGGAGTATGACTGAGCTGACTTCCGGAGACTGAGCCTCAGTGTGGTGCAGGGTCTGTACTGAGTGTGGTCTCGGTGTCACCCCATTTGCATTCATCTCTGCATGGTAGGAGGGAAGTTTGGAATTACACTTCCCATAAGTCCTTGGCCCTCTCATGGCCCTTAGTGCCTATAAAAGGCACTGTCATGGGCTGAAGCTCATTCCCCAGTGGCAACTGCAGGCAGGAAGCTTAGATTATGTGAGGTGTGACCTGCTTTTGACTTCTGAGGATTTCTACTAAGAATCAGCCACAACGGCGCTACAAGGAGTTGAGATCATTGGCTGCAGCTTCCCTGCAAACCCTGTCTCATTGGATTTCCTGACATATTTCCTGAAAGGTCTCCTGACTTCATCCTCTCAGAATTTCCAGAAGTTGTATATACCTTTAATTCCTCTAATAAATTAGAGGAATTTCTAATTTCTACCCAAAATATCTTGGTGGCTTCTGATTTTCTGATCAAACTCAGATTCATAGACTAGGCTATGATTTGGCGATTTAATAGTTAGTAAGTGTCATTCACTAAAAACAAAAGCATTCCCCAATAGAAAATGTCTCTCAATTATTTTTCCCCAGGAGAATTTACAGAATTGCAGTAATGAAAGCTGTAAGTGCCCTTCTACTATCAGTGAATTATGTTACTATACCTACTCCTAATGAATTTATTACTTACAATTTCTAATAGTCCCTGGAATTCTTACTTTTGGGGATAAAAGTGATGGAAGAGTTGAAAGTCATAGCACAATATAATGATACAGATTATAATGGAAACACATATCTATTCCTAATATCATAGCCTATGGCACAGATGCCAGACCTAGATTGCCTGGGTTCAAATTCCAGCTCTTACACTTAATCACTGAGCTCAGTTTCTTCCTCTGTAAAATGGGAAAAGACCTTATAGGGCAGTTGAGAAGAAAAAATGAGTTGATATATGAAAAGTGCTTAAAATAGTGTCTAGCACTATAATAAACATGGTTACTATGTCTGTATGGTTATTTTATTATCATTACTTAGTCACAACAGATGGCAAGATGGCCAGGATCCTGAATACCCAAATCTTTACCTAAAGGCTACCTGCTGCCACCAATTCCTGACAGTAGAATTACATGGCACAGGGGGACTCCAGGCAAGTGCACACTTTATAACAATGTATTACCTTGGCAGCCCTGACAGTACCATTCAGAGGGCTTTTTATTATCCTCTCCCATAAGCCTAGACTAGAACAGGAAAAGAACCTCCAGTCCCATTTCCATAGGCCCCATGCTCTGTTCTCTCTCTCTCATGACTGTGACATGAATTTAACATATAGCAGAGGCTTAAAAACAATATATAGAGACCTTCAAGATGGCGGAGGAGTAAGATGCGGAGATCACCTTCCTCCCCACAAATACATCAGAAATACATCTGCATGTGGAACAACTACTACAGAAAACCTACTGAACGCTGGCAGAAGACCTCAGACTTCCCAAAAGGCAAGAAACTCCCCACATACCTGGGTAGGGCAAAAGAATAAAGAAAAAACAGAGACAAAAGAATAGGGATGGGACCTGCCCCTCAGGGAGGGAGCTGTGAAGGAGGAAAAGTTTCCACACTCTAGGAAGCCCCTTCAGTGGTGGAGACGGGGGGTGCGGAGTGGGGGGGGGAAGCTTCAGAGCCACGGAGGAGAGCACAGCAACAGGGGTGCAGAGGGGAAAGCAGAGAGATTCCCGCACAGAGGATCAGTGCTGACTAGAGCTCACCAGCTCTAGAGGTTTGTCTGCTAGGCTGCCGGGACGGGCGGGGGCTGGGAGCGGAGGCTTGGGCTTTGGAGGTCGGATCCCAGGGAGAGGACTGGGGTTGGCTGCGTGAACACAGCTTGAAGGGGGCTAGTGCGCCACGGCTAGCCGGGAGGGAGTCCGGGAAAAGGTCTGGACCTGCCTAAGAGGCAAGAGACCATTGTTTTGTGGTGCACCAGGAGAGGGAATTCAGAACACCGCCTAAACGAGCTCCAGAGATGGGAGCGAGCCGTGGCTATCACTGCGCCGCAGGCTCACCCCGCATTCCGTACCCCTCCCTCCTCCCGGCCTGAGTGAGCCAGAGCCCCCGAAACAGCTGCTCCTTTAACCCCGTCCTGTCTGAGCGAAGAACAGATGCCCTCAGGTGACCTATAGGCAGAGGTGGATCCAAATCCAAAGCTGAACCCCAGGAGCTGTGCGAACAAAGAAGAGAAAGGGAAATTTCTCCCAGCAGCCTCAGGAGCAGCGGATTAAATCTCCACAATCAACTTGATGTACCTGCATCTGTGGAATACCTGAATAGACAACGAATCATCCCAAATTGAGGAGGTGGACTTTGGGAGCAACTGTAGACTTGGGGTTTGCTTTCTGCACCTAATTTATTTCTGGTTTTATGTTTATCTTAGTTTAGTATTTAGAGTTTATTAACACTGGTACATTTGTTTATTGATTTGGTTGCTCTCTTCCTCCTTTTTTTTAATATACAGATATATATATTTTTTCCTTTTTCACTTTTTGTGAGTGTGTATGTGTATGCTTCTTTGTGTGATTTTGTCTGTATAGCTTTGTTTTACCATTTGTCCTAGGGCTCTATCTGTCTTTTTCTTTGGTCTCTTTTTTTTTTTTTTTTTTTTTTAGTATAGTTTTTAGCACTTGTTATCATTGGTGGATTTGTTTTCTGGTTCGGTTGCTCTCTTCTTTCTTTCTTTCTTTCCTTTTTCTTTCTTTTTTTCCTTACTTTTAAATTTTTTTATTTTTTTATTTTTTACTTTTTTTATATTTTATTTATTTATTTATTTATTTATTTATGGCTGTGTTGGGTCTTCGTTTCTGTGCGAGGGCTTTCTCCAGTTGCGGCAAGTGGGGGCCACTCTTCATCGCGGTGCGCAGGCCTCTCACTATCGTGGCCTCTCTTGCTGCGGAGCACAGGCTCCAGACGCGCAGGCTCAGCAATTGTGGCTCACGGGCCCAGTCGCTCCGCGGCATGTGGGATCCTCCCAGACCAGGGCCCGAACCCGTGCCCCCTGCATTGGCAGGCAGATTCTCAACCACTGCGCCACCAGGGAAGCCCAATTTTTTTATTTTTAATAATTATTTTTTCTTTTTTAATAACTTTATTTTATTTTATACATTTTTCTTTCTTTCTCTTTTTCTCCCTTTTCTTCTGAGCCGTGTGGCTGACAGGGTTTTGGTGCTCCGGCCGGGTGTCCGGCCTGTGCCTCTGAGGTGGAAGAGCCAAGTTCAGCACATTGGTCCACCAGAGACCTCCCAGTTCTACGTAATATCAAACAGCAAAAGCTCTCCCAGAGATCTCCATCTCAATGGTAAGACCCAGCTACACTCAACGAAAAGGAAGCTACAGTGTTGGACACCCTATGCCAAACAACTAGCAAGACAGGAACACAACCCCACCCATTAGCAGAGATGCTGCCTAAAATAATAATAAGGTCACAGACACACCAAAACACACCACTGGATGCAATCCTGCCCATGAGAAAGACAAGATCCAGCCTCATCCACCAGAACACAGGCACTAGTCCCCTCCACGAGAAAGCCTACACCACCCAATGAACCAACTGTAGCCACTGGGGGCAGACACCAAAAACAATGGGGACTGAACCTGCAGCCTGCAAAGAGGACACCCCAAACACAGTAACTGAAGCAAAATGAGAAGACAGAGAAACACACAGCAGATTAAGGAGTAAGGTAAAAAACCACCAGACCAAACAAATGAAGAGGAAACAGGCAGTCTACCTGGAAAAGAATTCAGAGTAATGATAGTAAAGATGATCCAAAATCTCGGAAATAGAAAGGAGAAAATACAAGAAACGTTTAAAAAGGACCTAGAAGAACTGAAGAGCAAACAGTAATGAACAACACAATAAGTGAAATTAAAAAGTCTCAAAAAAAAAAAAAAGTCTCTAGAAGGAATCAATAGAAGAATAACTGAGGCAGAAGAACGAATAAGTGACCTGGAAGATAAAATACTGGAAATAACTATTGCAGAGCAGATAAAGAAAAAAGAATGAAAAGAATTGAGGACAGTCGCAGAGACCTCTGGGACAATATTAAACATACAACAATCAAATTATATGGGTCCCAGAAGCAGAAGAGAAAAAGAAAGGGACTGAGAAAATATTTGAAGAGATTATAGTTGAAAACGTCCCTAATATGGGAAAGGAAATAGTTAATCAAGTCCAGGAAGTACAGAGAGTCCCATACAGGATAAATCCAAGGAGAAACACGCCAAGACACATATTAGTCAAACTATCAAAAATTAAAGACAAAGAAAAATTATTAAAAGCAGGAAGGGAAAAACAACAAATAACATACAAGGGAATCCCCATAAGGTTAACAGCTGATCATTCAGCAGAAACTCTGCAAGCCAGAAGGGAGTGGCAGGACATATTTAAAATGATGAAAAGGAAAAACCTACAACCAAGATTACTCTACCCAGCAAGGATCTCATTCAGATTCGACGGAGAAATTAAAACCTTTACAGACAAGCAAAAGCTCAGCACCACCAAACCAGCTTTACAACAAACGCTAAAGGAACTTCTCTAGGCAAGAAACACAAGAGAAGGAAAAGACCTACAATAACTAACCCAAAACAATTAAGAAAATGGTAATAGGAACATACATATCGATAATTACCTTAAATGTAAATGGGTTAAATGCTCCAACTAAAAGACATAGACTGGCTGAATGGATACAAAAACAAGACCCGTACATATGCTGTCTACAAGAAACCCACTTCAGACCTAGAGACACATACAGACTGAAAGTGAGGGAACGGACACTGATATTCCATGAAAATGGAAATCAAAAGAAAGCTGGAGTAGCAATACTCATATCAGACAAAATAGACTTTAAAATAAAGACTATTACAAGAGACAAAGAAGGACACTACATAATGATCAAGGGGTCAACCCAAGAAGATATAACAATTGTAAATATTAATGCACCCAACATAGAAGCACCTCAATACATAAGGCAAATGCTAACAGCCATAAAAGGGGAAATCAACAGTAACACAATCATGGTAGGGGACTTTAACACCCCACTTTCACCAATGGACAGATCATCCAAAATGAAAATAAATAAGGAAACACAAGCTTTAAATGATACATTAAACAAGATGGACTTTACTGATGTTTATAAGACATTCCATTCAAAAACAACAGAATAAACTTTCTTCTCAAGTGCTCGTGGAACACTCTCCAGGATAGATCATATCTTGGGTCACAAATCAAGCTTTGGTAAATTTAAGAAAATTGAAATCATATCAAGTATCTTTTCTGACCACAACACTATGACATTAGATATCAATTACAGGAAAAAATCTGTAAAAAATAAAACCAAATGGAGGCTAAACAATACACTACTTAATAAACAAGAGATTGGAAGAAATCAAAGAGGCAATCAAAAAATGCCTAGAAATAAATGGCAATGAAAACACGATGACCCAAAACCTATGGGATACAGCAAAAGCACTTCTAAGAGGGAAGTTTATAGCAATACAATCCTACCTCAAGAAACAAGAAACATCTCAAATTAACAATCTAACCTTACACTTATAGCAATTAGAGAAAGAAGAACAAAAAAAACCTTAAAGTTAGCAGAAGGAAAGAAATCATAAAGATCAGATCAGAAATAAATGAAAAAGAAATGAATGACACAATAGCAAAGATAATAAAACAAAAAGCTGGTTATTTGAGAAGATAAACAAAATTGATAAACCCTTAGCCAGACACATTAAGGAAAAAAGGGAGAAGACTCAAATCAATAGAATTGGAAATGAAAAAGGAGAAGTAACAACTGACACTGCAGCTATACAAACGATCATGAAAGATTACTACAAGCAACTGTATGCCAATAAAACGGATAACCTGGAGGAAGTGGACAAATTCTCAGAGAAGCACAACCTTCCGAGACTGAACCAGGAAGAAATAGAGAATATAAACAGACCAATTGCATGCACTGAAATTGAGACTGTGATTAAAAATCTTCCAACAAACAAAAGCCAAGGACCAGCTGGCTTCACAGGCCAATTCTATCAAACATTTACAGAAGACCATATCCTTCTCAAACTCTTCAAAATTATGGCAGAGGGAGGAATACTCCCAAACTCATTCTATGAGGCCACCATCACCCTGATACCAAAACTAGACAAAGATGTCACAAAGAAAGAAAACTACAGGCCACTATCACTGATGAACATAGATGCAAAAATCCTCAACAAAATACTAGCAAACAGAATCCAGCAGCACATTAAAAGGATCATACAACATGATCAAGTGAGGATTATCCCAGGAATGCAAGGATTCTTCAATATATGCAAATCATCAATGTGATAAACCATATTAACAACTTGAAGGAGAAAAACCATATGATCATCTCAATAGATGCAGAAAAAGCTTTCAACAAAATTCAACACCCATTTATGATAAAAATCCTCCAGAAAGTAGACAGAGAGGGAACTTACCTCAACATAATAAAGGCCATATATGACAAACCCACAGCCAACATCGTTCTCAATGGTGAAAAACTGAAACTAATCCCTCTAAGATCAGGAAAAGGGCAAGGTTGTCCACTCTCACCACTATTATTCAACATAGTTTTGCAAGTTTCAGCCACAGCAATCAGAGAAGAAAAAGAAATAAAAGGAATCCAAATCAGAAAACAAGAAGTAAAGCTGTCACTGTTTGCAGATGACTTGATACTATACATAGAGAATCCTAAAGATTCTAAATCCTAAAGATGCTACCAGAAAACTATTAGAGCTAATCAATGAATTTGGTAAAGTAGCAGGATACAAAATTAATGCACAGAAATCTCTTGCATTCCTATACACTAATGATGAAAAATCTTAAAGAGAAATTAAGGAAACACTCCCATTTACCATTGCAACAAAAAGAATAAAATACCTAGGAATAAACCTACCTAAGGAGACAAAAGACCTGTATGCAGAAAACTCTAAGACAGTGATGAAAGAAATTAAAGACGATACAAACAGATGGAGAGATATACCATGTTCTTGGATTGGAAGAATCAACATTGTGAAAATGACTATACTACCCAAAGCAATCTACAGATTCAGTGTAATCCCTATCAAACTACCAATGGCAATTTTCACAGAAGTAGAACAAAAAATTTCACAATTTGTATGGAAACACAAAAGACCCCGAATAGCCAAAGCAATCTTGAGAAAGAATAACAGAACTGGAGGAATCAGGCTCCTGGACTTCAGACTATACTACAAAGCTACAGTGATCAAGACAGTATGGTTCTGGCACAAAAACAGAAATATAGATCAATGGAACAGGATAGAAAGCCCAGAGATAAACCCACACACATATGGTCACCTTTATTTTTGATAAAGGAGTCAAGAATATACAATGGAGAAAAGACAGCCTCTTCAATAAGTGGTGCTGGGAAAACTGGACAGCTACATGTAAAAGAATGAAATTAGAACACTCCCTAACACCATACACAAAAATAAACTCAAAATGGATTAAAGACTTAAGTGTAAGGCCAGACACTATAAAACTCTTAGAGGAAAACATAGGCAGAACACTCTATGACATAAATCACAGCAAGCTCCTTTTTGACCCACCTCCTAGAGAAATGGAAATAAAAACAAAAATAAACAAATGGAACCTAATGAAACTTAAAAGCTTTTGCACAGCAAACGAAACCATAAACAAGACAGAAAGACAACCGTCAGAATGGGAGAAAATATTTGCAAACGAAGCAACTGATGAAGGATTAATCTTCAAAATTTACAAGCAGCTCATGCAGCTCAATATCAAAAAAACAAAAAACCCAATCCAAAAATGGGCAGAAGACCTAAATAGACATTTCTCCAAAGAAGATATACAGATTGCCAACAAACACATGAAAGAATGCTCAACATCATTTATCATTAGAGAAATGCAAATCAAAACTACATTGAGGTAACACCTACACCAATCAGAATGGCCATCATCAAAAAATCTACAAACAGTAAATGCTGGAGAGGGTGTGGGGAAAGGGGACTCTCTTTCACTGTTCGTGGGTATGTAAATTGATACAGGCACTATGGAGAACAGTATGGAAGTTCCTCAAAAAACTAAAAATAGAACTACCATACGACCCAGCAATCCCACTACTGGGCATATACCCTGAGGAAACCATAATTCAAAAAGAGTCATGTATCACAATGTTTATTGCAGCTCTATTTACAATAGCCAGGACATGGAAGCAACCTAAGTGTCCATCAACAGATGAATGGATGAAGAAGGTGTGGCACATATATACAATGGAATATTACTCAGCCATGAAAAGAAATGACATTGAGTTATTTGTAGTGAGGTAGATGGACCTAGAGTCTGTCATACAGAGTGAAGTAAGTCAGAAAGAGAAAAACAAATACTGTATGCTAACACATATATATGGCATCTAAAAAAAAAAATTGGTTCTGAAGAACCTAGGGGCAGGACAGGAATAAAGACACAGACGTCGAGAATGGACTTGAGGACACGGGGAGGGGGAAGGGTAAGCTGGGACGAAGTGAGAGAGTGGCATGAACTTATATATACCACCAAATGTAAAACAGATAGCTAGTGGGAAGCAGCCGCATAGCACAGGGAGATCAGCTCGGAGCTCTGTGACCACCTAGAGGGTTGGGAGGGAGATGCAAGAGGGAGGAGATATGGGGATATATGTATATGTATAGCTGATTCACTTTGCTATAAAGCAGAAACTAACACACCATTGTAAAGCAACTATAATCCAATAAAGATGTTAAAAAAATAATTTATAACATTTACTAACTTTGTATTATATTCTAGACAATATCCTAACTATTCTACTTGTAGCCTCATGACACTCTAGAGATAGATATATTACTCCCCCCCAATTAAAAAACGAAATATAAACTAAGCCCAGGAATGTTGAGTGTCTCACCCAAGGGCACACAGCTGATAATAGATAATGCTATGCACACTCAGAAAGTTGGACTCAAGAGCCCTTCCTGTTAACCATTGCACACGCTCAGGTGCTTATATTGCCTGGTGCCCTGATTTCCACAAAGGGACCACTGGTAAGAGAAGAAGCATTTTCTAAAATCAATGAAATTATTAAAATCCTTGGTCTCCTCCTTTGTCCACAGGAAACTGCATTTGTAGTTCATTGTGTCTATTACGCATATTCTTTTACTTAAGGGAAAGAAAAGGTTATGCATTTAAAAAAAGGTGAGGAAGCCTTTGGAGGATGCCATAAATTTATTCTGTCAGGCAGGCTGAGTTGTGTGACAGTCAGAGACATGGCTTGATGCAGAGATGTGAAGTGTGACTTTTTTTGACTGTCACACTGGATGAGATGGATGGATTTTGGAACACATCCCAGGAAGCTGAGACACTCATGTGGTCAAGTGTTGGTCTCTCTGATCAAATTTGACTTGCTGTCTCTGAAGCTGTTGTATTTTGCCAGCCCTCCAGATGCTGCATTGTGTCTTTGCAAACACAGTTGGTTGGACACCATCTGCAAGACCCTGCATTGGTCCTAGCACTATGAGCCATTGTTTCCTGAGGAATTAATGGACGTTCTCACATTCTACCTGTGTTAATTGAGCTATTTTCACACATGCTAATGTGTCAGTTACCCAGAGCCTAGTTCTCACTTACATACTCTGTGCTAGATATGCATATAAAATGGGAGAAATCCTGGAACTTGCTGCCAAAATCCAATAGCCTACTATTCATCAAACGAGAACAGCTAGCCTTTGAAGAAATTACAGTTACAGAAATAAATGTACAGGATTCATGCTTTGAGGAGTAAACTGGTGTGAGATCACCTAGACACTCCACTTTATAAATGATCTGATCCTGAATCAGTCATTTGGCTTACCCATAATTTAGTTCCTTACCATGCTTCAAATTGGGACAAAAATATTTTTCCATGCTCTAGAGTTATTTCACTCTAACATCACCACAGAGCAAGATGCAGGAAAATAAATATGAGTCTGGGCTCCTAGCCAAAGGTGTTTAGTTAATCAATTACCCAAAGTACTGGTTATAAGGAAATTCTACTTATGTTACACTAGATGCTCTCTTATCAAAGCAAATGGGAATAACAGTTGTCAAATTAACCCAAAAAGGAAGTTAAAGTGGGAGATAGTTAAAAGAATATGTTCTAAGCATTTTAAATTAAAATATATGACTGTGCATTATTTCACCAATATTTTGAGGAGGAACCAAATAATTTTCATTTCTGTGTGGGCCTTTTCATTGAGTGTGGGTCTGTCTGTTTATCTTTCTTGCATAAATCACATCCATAATGCATTTTCTATGAGTTCTAGTTGGAGTTTCTTCAACTAATAGAGACTTACATAGCAATCTGAGTGGGGTACCCTTAAAGATTTTTATGTATTCCTTTGTCTCAACCAAATCTAACTCTACAACACTTTTTTTTTTAGTAAGTTAACTTTAACATGTTTTTCCAAAGCATTCAATTTAGTTGTCACAGAAATATAGCTTTCTTTTTTGCACTCATATTTCATGGATGTAAAAAGTAATTAAGATTATAAGCAATTTTATGTGGTTAAAATAACAAGTACCAATGGCATACATAGGCTTGGGAGCAAACAAAACTAACTCTTGGTAAGCACGCAACTTACCTTGTGGGAGCAAAAATGTGTGGGTTCCCTATGGAATAGCCTAGTAATCACTGGCACTCCATGTGCCATGGTCATCTGTCAGCACGTCTTACTAAAGGAACAGAAAGAGCTGACTGATCTAGCAATTTGATTGTGTATTTCTACATACCCACTTCAACCACATGTACACATGACCTACTGGGAAATCTTCTATTATGTAGGATTTGATTATCTGGCACTTTCACTGACCATAACTGCATAAGGAAAAAAAATGTCCACTTGGTATAAATCTCAAAGACTAAACACATAGCTGGAAATACATATTTTTAAAAATTATAGATCATCCAAGCTATTTATATTGCATTGTAGAGTAGCAAGTTTTAGTGTCTGAAGGATTGATAGCCATCCAAAACGTGCCTTGTACAAACTGTCTAAGATTTGTTCCAGAACAAAGAGGAAAAGAAATTAGAATACAACTAGAATTATATTCCCATCTTTTCCTCAGGACTACAGAATAAAGAACATTTTCTATTTTTACTTGTTCTAATCGGTTGAAGACAACAAATTCATCACAATTTTCAAAAGGCATCAGATAGTACTAGCTTGGCTTTCCATTGCAGTGTCTATGCAAGACATACTCTGGATGTTTCACGAAAACAAAAAGCTCACCTACTCAAACAATATCTCCCAGGTGGTCTCCTTGTTCATCAAGGCCATTGGAAGCCCAGGGCATAGCTTTTTCACTAATACTTAACTCAAAATCAGATGAATCAAATGGACGGAGATGGAGAAATGAATACATTAATAGACATTTACTGAGGGCTTGCCATATGGAAGGAATAGTGTTCGGGATATGGGAGTGTGAGCTAATGTCACACATTTCCTGAAAATCCTAGAGGAATTTTAAAGAGTTTCCCATCTCACTGATAAGGTATGACCATATTTAAAATCTTTGTTTAAAAACTGTGAAAGTGAAAACTTGAGGCTATCTACAGATTACAAGAGAACTAACAGTTCCACACACAGTCTCTCAGGTTTGTGGGACTCTTTAATTTGTTTGGGGATGATGTGGCTACCAAAAGGATTCCCTATTTCATTCTCCATGTTTTTGTGATCAAGAAATATTTTATACATGTATTTTGCATACGGACCTAATATAGGATGCAAGTTGATAGAAAATTCAACAAAAGAGGTACGAAATTATACTCTAACATAAAATTTCTAACATGACATGCTATTTATCTGTTTAATACTTCTTGCTGTGCACAACATAAAATCAGTTTGTCATAACCTTAAAGCATTTCTTTCTGGTTCTGAAAGCTCCAGAATAAATTGCCATTCTTTGACTTTCTCAAGCATAAAAATGAAAACCGAATTTTTTTCTTGGAAAAGATGAATTACCCTAGCTTGACAGAGGGTAATTAGCATACCCAATGCAAGTTAGGAGAATGGGTTGACAAGCACAAAGAAGATTCAGAAAACATGGACACATTTTGCATGTGGTTTAATATGTAAATGATTAAAAACATTACTATATATGTTAATTGCCACCAACTTCAACACAACCCTATTGGAAGACAATATTAAGTCATGGAAAACAGTTCATCTTTATTTGTCTGTTCTATAAACAAGTTTAATTGGAATCTAAAAACAGCAAGGGACAAAAGCTCAGTTCATTAGGGACCAACTAACTGCAAAGGGCAGATAAAAACCTTTTGTCTGATACAGATGTACCTCCTGAGCACCATCAGAGAGCACCAGGCAGCACACTAATCAGTAATAAGAGGTGTTCTCATTATTAGGCTTATAAAGCATAAACCAGGTCACCACAAGCTTTGAAGGTACTGATCATCAATTATTTCGCTAATTGTTTGTTCTGTTTGCGTGTCTCAGGGTAAAAGGAAAAAGTCACTGAAGCGAAAAAGAGACACCAATAATTGCTACCTCAGTGACAGTTGGTTTTTTGTATCTCATTATTTATGATTTGTTTTGTTGTGCATATGTGACTTTAAGTCTACTGTATTAATGTATACCCAAGAAGCCTACTGGGTAACACTTGCAGAAGAATTATACAAATTAATCAGCAAACTCAGGCATAGAATCTGCCCTGCAAAGTCCTACAAGACTGTTAATAACTCTGTGTGTGTGTGCGCGTGTGTGTGTGTGTGTGTGAATCCAAGAACCCTCACTTATGGTGCGCTGAATTTCTGCTGCTGGGGAAGTGTTATGTAGCATGTTGCAGCATAAAATGCCATTGCCATTTTGTTTTCAAGAATCACAAGACATTCAGACTGTCCTAAAAAGTGGATTAAACCTCCTCAAAGAACAACAACAACAACTTTAGGATGATTATTAAGTTAAAGATGACATGAGGCAAAGAAGCTGAAATATCTGGAATTCAGGAATAGGATTTAATTTTCTCAGTTCTAATTATGAAGATAAAAGATACCTTAGACCGAGAGCATCACTTGCTTAGAGTTTGGGGAGGCGGGGTCATCAGTTCAAAAAGCAGCTATTTCCAGCCATCTTTAAGCTGTAAGGCAACACTTCTATTTTCGTCTTCCTTCTATTCATTAATGTTCCATTAACAGATTAAATATTACCTGAAACTAAAGGCTATATTACTAATTATTAAGCTGAAACAGAACAAATTCTCTAACAAAGCTTTTTTTCAATGTGTATACAGAGCTGCACATTCATACTTTTTCAAGGTTGAGGAAACTAATGGAAGTTAGTTATATATTTAGTATAAAATGCTATTTTGTTTACATCAGACTTCCAAAAAATCAAGAAAAGAAAACATTTCTTTGTGGAGGAGACCTTCCATTTCTTGCCCTCCCCGCTACACCTGACTTAACACTGCAAAGAGTACAAAACTGATAGGGTCTTGCTTTTGCAGAGCTCATTTCTTTACGACAGACAGTACTTAGATTCTTAGTAAAGAGCATTAATGGTCTCGGACCAGAAGAAATAAAAGTAAATAATCACTGTTGCATTAAATGATAGTCAATTCTAGTAAATGGACAAAGCCCATGCCCTCCTCAATAGAATCAATTTAATCTCAGCAAACTGTGCTGACAGGAATAAACTGATATGATAATATCTCTTGTTGCAAAGAAAGTAAAGCCCAATTCACCTTTTAAATAGAAAGAAAAGGAGGTTATTGAAAGATAAATAGTTTCCTTGCAAAATTAACATGGGGAAAAGAGTTAAGTATTTTGCGGAAGAATGGATTTCAGGTAACTGCACCTGTACTGTGGAAAATTACTCTTCAATTATACATAGTAATTAGAGTTGTTGTTTAACTGTTCTGAGAAACCTGCAGTGTGCTTGAAAGTGCACGCAACTCATGGAAAGATTCTGTCATTGGAGTTAGATAAGGGAAGAAGATTAGAGATAGAAAGCAGAATAAAAGAGAAACCTGCTAGAGAACAGGTCTTTGTACAGGACTCAACTGAGACACAGAGAGAAACAATTCAAACATATTTGTTGATTACTTACAATGTTCCTAGCATGGTAATAAAATTACTTAGATTTATGTCATTAAAATCCCTTCATTAAAAGTAAAAAACGCACTTTGCTAAGTGGTGATGTATAGTTAGTAATGGTCAATATATCACTTTAAGTTTAGGTTTTTGGACTCTGCCCAGGCTGATTTTAAAATTAGTTTTTATGAGACCAAAGTAAAGGACATAAGGCATGTTCTGGTCATAAGATAGGTAGAAGGAGCATTAACTTAGTAGTTTTTAGATATTGCTTACTGACAAACTCTTTATTCCTAACTCAAGGTTTCAAATGATTCAACTGATAATGAATAATAATGACTCAGGCAGAAATCCCTTCATTCCACTCCAGTTCTCTCACTTGTCTACTCAGAGGGATGGATCAACACAATTTTGAAACATCTGATTTTTGGTACACATAGCAATTCTCCTTGATAGCATAGATGGTACTGAAACCATAATCATGACTAAAAGGAAATAACTTTAGTAAAACATGACTAAGGGCATCAGGTTACAATATCTATATTCCATGAAATGTGTGAGAGGGGAACCTATGTCATATTTCTTCTGCATTTCTGTCATCATCATCTTCATCATCATCATTGTCTGCAACAATAAAATGGATTTATCAAGCAACTGGTAGATAACTGCTGTAACAGACATAGAACTGAGCACAATGAAGTTTGGTTCGGTATTTGCTAGTTTAAAAAGTAAAGTCATGAAATCATAACTATTAATACCAGTTGATAAAATCTAAGCTCCATGAACTCTAGCATTTCTCTTTCACTTATCCTGGTCTCAGATGAATTGTAAACTGAATATCTGTTTCTGGGAAGATCCTTTTACATTTCTCTCTCTCCTTCATAGTAGCAGTGACTGAGTGACACCAAGCACCACAAGCTTCCATTTGCAAGTAGTGGTTGCAGTTAACTGTTGATACTGATGTGAAACCCATACTGTATGCTTTATCTTATTCTAAGGCTCATAACTGAGGCGTCTGTGTTTTCTGCCTTCGTTTTCTAGCCTTTCAGTGAGATACGAAGCACAATTTAAAAACATCGCCTCCCTCAGGACTGATTGTGCCTTAGAACTCCCACTGAAGTCAATAGATGCTTTGTGTACACTCAGACTGAACTCATAATGAGCAGAGTTGATGAGAATCCAGTTTTCCAAGGATGACTAGTGCTGAGTCTTCAAGGTCATTCATCATTTTCATCTGAGAAGGGAGACCCTTTGATTGCTCTCTCTTCTCAAATAGGTACACAATTAAAGGAAGAATTATTCCTCCCAGTGGCAATCACTTTATTCACAAAGGGCACGTTGAGCCCCATCTCCTCTCATTGCCAGATGGTCTGTATCCTCAAGCAACTGAAGGCAGCCTCAATGAATATCTTACTTTTTGCCTCAGAACGGCTGCTATATTACTACTCTGCTGGCAAAAAGTGAAAGGAAATCCTCCTTGTAGGTTTGCACTGCATTATTTAATTGTCTCTGTAAACTCTGAGTCAATAAAAACAAAAGTGGCAACTTTTAGGTTGTCCGTTCAATAATTAGGTTCAAATTAACATTTTTAAATGCTAAAAATCCAAGATATGAGCCCGTAATTAGAATGGTCTGCTATAGCCTGGATTGAGTAGCCGTTACAATGAAGTAAAGAAAAAGCTTTCATCCCACATAGCATGCTTCTTATTAACTTTCATTAAACATACTCCAATAACACAGTGCCTATAGCAATTTGTAAGATGTATTCAATAGTAGAATTCTTTGCTTCTGACAATGTCATTAAACTTAACACTAATGAAATTCTCATTGTGTAATGAATATAATTAAGATGTTCTTGATCACACTTGTGGACAAAGTCCTCCCCACTCAAAAGCATACCATTCTTTTTCTAGGCAGCGCTATGTAAGGGACAAGGAAAGTATCTTAAGAGGAAGAAGGTATTGAAGAAAATCAACAAAAGGTATTGTCTGTGCTAATAATGACAGGATAGGCTATGATGCAGTAACCAACAACCCCAAAATCTCAGAGAGATAATACAGTGAAAGTTTACATTTACACTTTATATGTGGTTGTATTGCTCTCCTATATGGTTGTTCTCCAAATGCTGAGTCAGTAATCTGACCAGCCTCCTTTTGCAGCTATGCCGTTTGAAACATCTGTCTTTCAAGGTCGCCACAGGCAGGAAAGAGAGAGGTGGAAGAGGCACAGCAGCTCTAAAATGACCGGCAATGGCATGTATACCTTCCATTGTGTGGCCATCGGCTACAACTAGTCACATGACACCAAATTCACAGAAAAGGAGAACAGAAAATGTAGGGGGCATATGGTTATTTGATGAGAGCTAACTAATGCTATGGCATTTTCCAAATAACAAAGAGAAAGAGATGAGCTAAAATTAGGATGAACACACACTGGCACGAATGCCAATATGTGTCCTGCTGCACCATGCTGAGTTGGGGTTTGCCATGGTGGAAAATAAAAACATAAAGCAAACAATCAACAAAAACCCCAGACATGGTCTCTCTCCTCAAGGAGCTTATTAGCCTAGTGGTTTGGAAAAGCTTTTAGCTTCACCAAATCTCATTCTTCCTATCTACAGTGCAGGATAATAATAATACCTCCTGGTAGCATTATTTTGAGGAATATAAAAAGACGTGATAAGAATGAGATAATGAGATAATGAGATAATATATGTTAAACACATAAAAGAATGTCTCCCGCATTTCAGGTGCTTAACAAATGTTATTTCTCTCTCCCAAAGAACTATATAAATATTATTTACAGCTAAATACTACTTTCCCTAGGAGAATGTGCAGGGAAATGTCCAATAGTCTTGATTCAATGGGAGCTGAGCCACTTAATCTCTGCACACCTTTCTGTGTGATAAAAGAAACACACACACAGCACTTCCACCCACACTACACAGCAGGAACAGCTTAGCTTATTTCTGCCCTAAGTTTTGTCACCGGTATAAATCAGATGTTGGAGGAAATCTATTCATACCTAGAAGTGCAGTTCAGAGAATCACCAGCAAGTCAACTCTGTAGCCAGCCCCACTGTATCTTTGTACCCCAGTTCTGTAAATGACCATGGTGCCTCCAATCCTGCCAGCCTTGACACAGATAACATTTGTTCTTCTTTAAGCTGAAGACCCAGTCACATAGGTAATGTCTACCCCTGTCACCTTCAACTCCCAGAAGGTGGTTTCTAGTATTAGCCTTATGCCTTTAGCATGCCCAGCTGCTCCTATGGGCCCCAAAACATGATAGTGAGTTGCCAGAGACAGAGAGGAGTGAGTTAGGATACTACCTAATTCTATTTGAAGGAAAGAGAAGATTCTGGGGCAAAAGTCTTGGCCTTGGAATACATGAATTTAAGATGCAGATTATATATATAAAGAGATACGATAAACTATAAAAGGCAAAGAATGTAGCAGCGAGCTTTGATTTTAACTTGTACTGAAGGAAGCAAAAAGTAATGACACATAGATTCAATAATCATGTTTGTACTTTGTTGTAGTTCTCCGTACACCACATTTTTAAAAGACAGAAAAAAATGAAACTATGTTCTAACTGTGTGCTATTTTGTTTGTAAAGATAATTAGTAGGATACTTAGTAGCTTATTTTGTATAGTCTCCTTGAAGTACTCCCTCTTTGCTATTACTTAAATTTTTGTGACTCTGTTCCCCAACTGGATTATAAATTTACTGAGATATGGAAAGTTTCCTCATGCATCTCATATTAGTGTTAAAGAGAATGGACTTTGTCAACTGACAGATCTGAGTTTGAATCCTAACTCCCCACAACACATGTAACCCTAAGTAAATTAGTTAACCGCTCTGATTCTTTGTTTCCTCACCTGTGCAAAGGAGAATAATATTTATATACTGGTTGAATACTATCCCCCAAAGATTCATTTCCTTCCCCAAACCTCAGAATGTGACCTTATTTGCAAATAAGGCTGTTGAAGATGTAATTATTTCAGATGAGGTCATACTGAAGTAGGGTGGACCTTTAATCCAAAATGACTGGTACCCTAATAAGAAAAGAAGAACACCATGTGAAGACACAGACACAGAGGGAAGAAGGCCACATGGTGACAGAGGCAGAGGTTGGAATTAGGAAGGTGAAAGCCAAAGAATGTCAGGATTGCTGCAACCATCAGAGGCTAAGAGAGAGGCATGGAATAGAGTCTCCCTCCAAGCCCGCAAGAAGAAACCAAACCTGCCAACACCTTGATTTTGTACTTCTGGCCTGAAAGATGAGAATAAAATCCGGTTGTTCTAAGCCAGTCAGTCTGTGGTTTCCTAGCAGCCCTAGGAAACTAACAGAAATTACTTCATAGAATACTTATACATTTTAGTTGAAATAATTTAAATAAAGTCCTTACCATGATGCCTAACACAGAATAATCACACAGTAAATGTTAGCCCTCAAATATTTACTGATTGAAAGAATGAGAGTCCATACAGAATATACCAGCTCCCTGTCCTTCTCTACACTCAGATATTTTGCTAGATAGAGAATAGGACACTTGGGATTCTCCCTTTCTAATCTTCAAAATGAAGTATGTAATTATTAAAGCACATTAAAAGTTGTTGGGTTGGCGTTTCTGAGTGTTCTATAATGACTAGTTTAAAGAATGAGGCCAAAATGAACTGACAGAGATAAAGGAATTAAAGTAAGAAAAAGCCATTGATCCAGAGGGTTGCAAAGCCTGCAAAACAGAACATACAAAATCTTGAGGTAGGAAGTGTATCACCATGAATCAACTGTAGGGAAAGCAAAAAAGTGAAACCAAACTGGAACCGTTAAATGAGAGAAACAAACTCAGGATGGCACGCCACAGCAAGCTGACTAGAAACAAGAGTATAGACTTCAGTGAATAATGACTTTATTGATTTATAGATTTTATTTATCCTGAGGCCACTTTTTAAAATGCAGTACTTATTCATTGTTTCTTTGAAATCGTATTTTTAGGAATAGGAATTTTTGAAAATATAGAGGAGCACAAACGTTAAAAAGCACCCAAAATACTCTGAGATAGAAGCTACTTACAGTGCAGGAATTAAGTTCCCTAAACACAGGAGCCACGTCTGTCTTGTTCACCGAGTCTCCTGTGCTTGGCAGACAGTTTGCAGATAGGAGCCAGGCAACAAATATTTGTTAACTGACAAAAGGAACTGGGTTAGGTATATTTTCTTCCTTAGGTTTTCCAGATTTAAAAATGGGATTATGCTGTATCTGCTGATTCCAAGTTCCAGCTCCAGAGTTTCATCCTTTCCTTGTTTTCAGATTTAATTAGTATAGGCACTACATATACTGGGAAAGTTATTAGCTTGACGGACACTCAAACACTAGTTCATCAAGTTTTATAGTATATTAAATTAATTTCTCTAAAGCCAAATTCCTCTAACTGCAAACTGTCTTGTAAATCTGCCATATTTTCTTACCTACTCTTGACGCTACCTATGATTTATTCCATATAATAATTGCCTAAAGCACTTGACAAACTGTGGCATATTACATGTTTATCTCTTCCAATTTAGGTTGAAGTTTACACTTGAAGATAAGTTCCCTTAACCAAACACAAGAAAAAAAGAAAAGAAAAAAAAATCTTATTTCCTCAGAAAAATTCAGGTATTCTCACAGTAATACAAACCTACAATGGAAATCACTGATGGGAAGCCACAGATTATTGGTATGTAAACCAAAGCCTCAGGTTGGTTCTTCTAACTTATACCTAATAAATGAATCCTCAGAGGAGAAAAAAGAAAAACTCTGAAAAATATATGAGGGCAATGATTTTCATGAAATGTTGCAGGTGTTTCTCATGAGAATAAACATAAGAAAGCAAATCAGAAAATAAATCCCCTTGAGAGAGAAGTTGTATGCCCCAAATACTGACAAGGTATGAAACTGAATTAAAACATAAGTTCCAACATAATTCAGTTTATTTTGTTTTCTAAATTTTACCACCTTTAAGCAATGTACTTTTATCTAAGGCTCAAAGCAGAACTGTGAAACTTACTGAAAAAGACTTCTTGAAGATATTTCTAACATGAGCAAAATCAGAGAACGTCTCAGAAAATGACACCCTTTCAAGATGAAGCAACTGTAGAGAACTGGGTTATGTACTTGAACTAAATGAAACCAAAGGCTTGAATTTCTCCCATTATCTTTTGTAAAAAGATAAGTTCATTTTACATTACTCTAGACAAGTGGGATGTGATAGTCAGTTAATAATGTGATGCTACACTGTCCTTGTTTTCCCGCAAACTGCCTCTGTCATTTATGAATGTTTATCAATGCTATTAAAAGACTTAATCATATAACATAATACAAAATATCCAAAATCAATATGGGACTAGGTGCAGTCCCTGACATTTTAAAACATTTTTATGAGGCACATAGTCAATAGTATCACCTCAATTATTCTGGTAAAATGACTAAATAATAGGAAAATTGAGCTCAAAGTAGTCACTGCTATCACTATTATATTTTAGCTTAACTAAAACAAATTACTTAATTCATGATTATTACATTAAAAAAGAAATATTAAATTAAAGTAAAATTGATAAAATTCCATCACCTAGACATAGGCAGTTATACTTTCACATTCTTCCCATTAGAAAAAATACACACATATATGTGTGTTTTTTTGTCAATCAAAAAATGAGATTACATATTATCCTGTAATTCTATATGTATGTATGTACATGTATATATACACACATACATGTATATGGAGAGAGAGAGAAAGGGAGGGAGAGAACACACGCAAGACAGCATCATTCTATGGCAAAATTACAAATCTACAACATCATTTTAATGACAGTGTGATATTCTAAAAAATGGCTACAGTATAATTTATCTAATCTCTCCCATGTTGCTCGATATTCAAAGCATTTCCATTATCTTGCTATTACAAACAATGCTGTGGTAAAAATATCATTATACATACACCTTTGTGCATCCACCCACTTTTTTCCCTTAAGTTAACATCTTAGAAGTAGAACAGTTGTGTCAAATGGATTATCTTAGGGTTTTTGATACTACTGCCAAATTGCACCCCAGACACATGATATCAATTCATACACCTACCAGAAATGTAAGAGTATATTTATTTCTTCAATCAGTTCATATTCCTCTTTTAAAATTTTTGTCAATCTCATAACTACAGAATAGTGTCTCACTTTCAATAGGTGACAAATTCAAATTGCATACATATCTTTGAAAAAAAACCTAAATCAACCACTAAAAGAACAAAACAAGCCAATAAATGAAATCACAAAAAATAATTAATTAATCTAAAAGAAGACAGAAAAAGAGGAAAAAGCTAACAAAGGAAAGGACAGAAAACAAATAGCAAGATGAGACTTAAGCCTAAAAACATCAAGAGTAATATTAAATGTAAATGGTTCAAATGCTCCAATTAAAAGACAAAGGTTGTCAAATTGGATTTTAAAAAATCCAACCATATGCTGCTAACAAGAATCACACTTTAATATAAAAACACAAAGGGTTAAAATGAAAAGGATGGAAAATGATATAACATACTAACACCAGTCAAAAAAAGCTGAAGTGGCATTATTAACATAAGACAAAATAGATATCAGAGCATGGCATATTGTCAAGATAAAGAAGATAGAGTCATTTCATAATGATAAAAGGATCAATTCAGAAGGAAAACATAAAAGTCCTAATGGTTTATGCACCTAATAACAGGGCTTCAAAATATATGAAGCAAAAAATGACAGAATTTAAAGGGTAAAAAAAGACCAATGTACATAATGATCAAAGATTCCAATACCCATCTCTCAGTAATTGATAGAACAAGTAGACAGAAAGTATTTAAGGTTTAGAAGACTCATGATAATCTCAGTTATCTTGACCTAAGATATCTGACATTTATAGAACATTCCATGCAATAACAGAAGAAGACACATTCTTTTTCTTTTTATGGAAGATTTACAAAGACAGACTATAATCTGAGCCATTAGAAAATTTAATAAATTTTAAAGGATTCGAACCATATAAAGTATGTTCTCTGATCACACTAAATGAACTTAGACATCTTTAACAGAAAAATCTCTAGCAAATCCCCAAATACATGTGAGTTAAACAACAAACTTCTAAATAAACTATGTGTCAAAATAGTATCATAAGGGAAATTAACAGTTTTGAAGTGAATGAAAATGAAAACATATCAAAATTTGTGGGATTCAGCTAATGCTATGCTTAGAGGAAATTTTGTAGCACTAAACACCTGAATTAGAAAAAAAAGAAGGGAGTCTTAAATAAATGTCTTGAATATCTACACTAAAAACTGAGGAAAAGAAAGAGCAAATGAAACCAAAATAAACAGAAGAAGGGAAATAATAAAGATCAGACCAGAAAAAAATAAACTAGAAAATAGAAAATCGATAAAGAAATTAATGCTGTTTCTTTGAAAAGATTAATAAAATTGATAATCCTCTAACCAGAAATCAAGAAAAAAAGACCCATATTACCAATATCAAGAATGACAGAGGTGACAATACTACACATTCTATGAGATTAAAATGCTAAGAAATACAACAATTTAGATGAAAAGGACAATTTCTTGAAAGATATAAACTATCAAAGCCCAATCAAGAAATGAACTAAAGACTTCTCTACCTATTACTTAACTTAATTTGCAATTTAAAACCTTCTCACAAAGAAAAGTCCAGACCTAGATAGCTTCACTAATGAATGCCACTGAACATTTAAGTAAACAATAATACAAATTCTACATGAACTCTTACAGAAAAATTTAAAGAGGGAACACTTCCCAACTCAGTCTATGAAGGCAGCATCACCCTGATTCCAAAGCCAGATGAAGACATTATAAGAAAAGAAAATTACAGACCAATATCCCTCATGATCATAGATGTAAAAGGCCTTAAGGTATTAGCAAAGCAAATGCAAAAATATAAGCATGAATAATATATCATGACTAAGTATGATTTTTTTCAGAAATTCAAGTTGGTTTGACTTGAATTTGACTTAAATTCAAATTGGTTTAACATTCAAAATCAATCAATGCAATTAATCAAATTAGCAGATTAAAAAAGAAACACCAAATGACCATATCAATAGAAGCAGAAAAAGCATTTGACAAAATCCAACATCCACTCATGATGAAACCCTCAGCAAACTAGGAATAGAAGGCAATTTCCTCTGCCTGATAAAGGACATATACATTAAAAGCTACAACTAACATCATATATTATAGTGAAACACTGCCTGCTTTCTCCCTAAGATCAGGAATGAGACAGAATGTCTGCTCCAATGATCCTGGAGGTCCTAAACAGTGCAATGAAGTATGAAAATAAATAGATAAATAAATAAATAAATAAGACATGCAGATATTTATTTGCAGGTGACATGATTGTCTACCCATAAAATCCTAGGAAATCTTCAAAAGAGGCAACTAATAAGTGAGTTTAGAAGGAGTCTCAGGATGGAAGGTCAGAAAACAAAAATTAATTGTATTTCTGTATACCAGCAACAAACAATTGGAAATTAAAATTAAATCAATCCACAGAATACCCTTTACAATGCCACCAAAAAATATAAAACTTTATAAAAGAGATATATGTCTTTTTTATAAAAAGAGATATATTTTGACTAAATATGTACAAGACCTATACACTGAAAAGTAGAAAACACTGATGAGAGAAATTAAAGAAGAAGTAAATATAGGGAGAGATATTCTGTGTTCTTGGCTCAGAAGACTTATTATTGCTAAGGTGTCACTCCTTCCCAAATTGATCTGCAGGTTTAATGCAATCCTAATAAAAACCCCTACAGGCATTTGGGTAAAAATTATCAAACTGATTCTATGATATATGTGGAAATACAAAGGACTTAGAGTACCCAAGAGAATTCTGATCAAGAAAACACAGCTGTAGAACTTAAATAAAATAAAACCACAGTGAAATACCACTACATATTATAATAGACAAAATTTAAAATAATAAAAACCAAAACCCGAAACTGATCATACTAAATGATCCATACCCATGTTAAGCACAGGTGTGGAGCAAGTGGGACTCTCAGAGACTGCTGAAAACAGTTTCACTTTGGAAAACAACCTGGCAGTGCCTTAAGAATTTAAACATACACCTACAGTATGACCTATCCATTCCACTCCAACGTATTTACCCAAGAAATGAAAACACATGTCCATATAAAACCTTGTACACTAATACTCAGAGCAGCTTTATACAGCTCACCCTCAAAGGAAAAAGAAGACTCTCAAATGTCTACTATCAAATGGTAAACAAACTGTGGTATAGCCATACAATGCAATACTACCCAGCAATAAAAAAATAAACTATTGATACACAAAACATAGATGAATCTTAAAATAATCATGCTGAGTGATATAAGTCAGACAATAAGCGAGTACATACTCTTTGATTATCTTTCTATAAAATTCCATAAAATGTTACCTAATTTATAGTGACAGAAAGAGGATCACTAATTGGGAAGACAGGAGAAGAGGAGAGATGGATCAATTACAAAGGGGCACAAAGAAACTCTTGGGGGCAATGAATATGTTCATTATTCTGATATGACAATGTCTTTAAAGATATGACAGGTATGTTAAAACGCATCAAATTATATACTTTAAATATGTACAGCTTATTATGCATCAATATGTCTTAATGAAGCTGCAAAAATAAGTATGAAAGTATTCATTTCTACACATATAAACTCATGTTCATCTTCTAGAGATTTTGCCAGTCTTCTGAGTACAAAATGGTACCTCACTTTGAAAAAGTCTTCTATAACAACTGCAGATACGTGTTTTTTATCCATTTAAGAATTTTTATTATCTCTCACATAAATTAACTATTCTATGGTCATTGACAAGCATTTAAAAGTTACCTCCTTGAGATAATTTTTTAAATCCTAGGTACATGAAGATTCATAATTTTTTTCATCTTTAGTGAACTTGTGACAGTCTCTTATCCTATAAGTTTAGTCAATTTTCTCAGACCCCATAACTGTGCTTACCGTGTTCTGTGTGTGTGTGTGTGCCATTTCCTTAAGAGGTCATACTTAAGATGATTACATAGTGGCCTCTCAGACTCTTAGAAGACCCATGCAGAGAAAAATAATTTTGTCTTACACAATAATTGAGAATGTCCAAGGGGATTTGGTCCAAGAGGCTCACATATCAAGTTTAATTTCAGTAAGTAACTGCCTTGACGATTTATAACCAAGTTTGTGTTTAATACGTATCATGATTAAAAGGAAAAATTCTCTCTCCTGTGAAATTTTTTTGCCAGACCTGTTCAATGATTAATTGGAGCAACAGAATCTTGATATTATGTTTTCTGGGTAACAATGCAAATAAATAGGGAAATATGCACTAAGTAAGAGAAGCCTAATGGACAAACAGATAGCTGATAAACAGTCGAAAGTTAGCTGCTGCATACTTTTTTTTAAAAAAAAGAGAATAGTGTTAAGTTTAACACTTCTAAGTAAAATGTCAGAAAAGACTAACAAAAGTGAAGGAAAAATTACTGGAGGTTAGCGTCGTAGAAAATTTGCTTAGACATTTTCACCATTAATGTTATGAGTTGAAGGTAGTCTCCCAGGTGTGAATCCCATTTCTCCTTACGTAGAGGCCACCACTTACAGGCCACCAACTAATGTGTCTTTCTCAAGGCACTCCCTATGCCCATATGCAGTTTGTTAAAGAACCTATATCAAAGAAGAACAGCTAATAATTCTTAAATGAACATCACTGTCATAAAAGTACACTTCAACTTTTCGAGATCAGCTGGTTTCTCTAGCAAGTTACATCTATCATAATTATTATTAATGAGAATAATGGCTACCTTTTATTGAATATCTACTATACACTAGGCACTATGCTAGCCACTCAATCCTCCCTCATTTCTCACAGTGGCTGGTATTGTCTGCATTTTATAGCTGAAGAAAGTGAGGGTTTCCCTGCTCAGAGCATCACATTTCCATTGCTTGGGGCTTAGAGCACTGCTTGCAGTGCCATGTTTCTGCTAAGAAACTGGTCCGGATATCTCTTAATCTCAGTGCATTATTGCTTTCTTTTTCCTGGGAGATAGTGGTGACAGAAGGTTGCCTCTGTAAATAAGGAAATAAGTAGGTGCCATTAGGCCACCAAAACAAGCACACTTCATTAAAAGGAGCACTTGACAGTTTCTTATCAACAGAAAATGTTAATATCCTTGACTTTTTGACTACACTTATACCATTTTATGTCTTATAAACTCTCCAGAATGAACTTGCCCTGAATTGGTTATCAATTAATACTTTTTAAAAAGACCATAGTCTCTGCTCTCTAGCAGAGTATGGTGTGAGGATGGGTTTTTTTTCATTGTTGATTCACTAATAGAAATTAATGCAAGCAGCCAAGTAGAAAGCACATCAAGGCATACCTATAAGAGCAGACAAGTAGTAAGAACAAAACTGTGTGGGTTTGTGTGTTAGTAAGAAAGTCCCACTTACTCACATTGGAGAAGCAGAGACCTAGCCGTCGTCATTCTGAGTTCCTTACTCCTAATTTTGCCCAATCTTGTCAATAAACATTTATTACCCCCTTAGTACTTTCTAGTTCCATGTGCTTTCTTTTAAATGGTATTTACCAATATCAAAGAAGTTCATAACCTCTCTGCTTACACCCTTCTAACTCCAATAAAAATCTAAGCCAGGGCAAAATTTATCAACTCTGTTCATCACCAAGAGATGGTGTGGGCTACCATTTGTATAGAGCTGTTTTGGACTTATGAACAAAAGGAGTCATGAACAACTTCTTGGAACTGTATCCTTTAGCAAGATTTTTGTTGCAAGTAACTGAAAAATCCACCTTTAAAAAATACTCAGATAGCCCAAGAGATATTCATTCCTTCTAATTGCTTTCTCTGATTAACTAAATGCTTCAATAGGTTAGGGTTCCTTTCTTCCTTCATTCTGTCCTTCTTTTCTTTTTTTTCTGGAATGCCCATCAGACTGATGCCAAAAGGAAACACCCTTCTGTCTTCAATGGGATCGCTGTACAAGACAGTCACTTCTGGCTGCCACAGTGATGAGTGTGGTTAGCAAGTGGTGTGGCAATGTTTAAGTTTGACCAGAGACATTAACAAGTTATTGGTACCAAGATTAGAACAAAGAAGAAATTAGTCTGATTGATTGCAAGAAGAGAAATTAAGAAAAAAATATAATGGAAAAAATCTAACAGTAATATTTTTTTACCTATAGAAAAATATTTTTAAAAAGTGGCAGAACATCTTTCCTTGAAAGCTAATCATTACAGGCATCTAAAGTCATGCCTCTGGCATAATTCCAAAACCAAGGGCAGCTTCAAACCAATCTTTGTTGTTTTTTTTTTAACAGAATATTTTCCAAGTGAGATCCTTCTAAATCTACAGGTATAGCTTTCTGGCTTCAGTCCTCTCCAGAAACAGAGAATCCACCTTTTAAAGACAGGTCACCATACTCTGCAGTTACTTGTGATTATTCCAGCTGTTTGGCTCTTAAAAATGTGACTAACAAAACAATCTCACCTTACAGCAGACATAATGGAAAAGCTGTGGAGATGCTTTGTTGTACCTGCCACACTGTTAAAGAGGCATGTGAAAGAAATTGTGGGATATGAAAGAAATACTGGGTGAGAAACAGGCAAAAAAGAAAACCTGAAGCCACCTATCACTTGCGCCACTCGCCGCCAAAGCTGCGGGTGCTGAGAGCATTATTGTTTAAGCTCTCTGAAGGGTATGTGGGGGCAGAAAGCACAACATCCCCAAGTTGTTACTTTGTCACAACTTTACAGAATACATAAGCACTTCAGTAAACACACAGATTTTTTTGCAAACTGTAAATCATCTGTGAGCCACCACTGTTTGACTAATTACAGCAAGAAGCTGTGCTCATTAGCTGTTCTCATCTGGCTCACTGCACGACCTAAATAGTCCGTAAATGAGCCGGCAATTATTGCTGTATTACCACTACCAGCTATGCTCACATCAAAATATCTCTACCAAATGTTATGCCTGTTGGTATTATCAGGTTAGAAATTTCATAAACATATTGAAGCAGTTAATTGGGAGATTATTAAAAAAAAATGTGAAAATAGAATCATCAGTGAAAGGGTTTTCATCAAACGCCAGATAGGCGGCTCCACCTATAGACAAGAACCTTGGAATGCAAGCATCTGGCAGGATACCATCGTCTGCTTCTAAACAACACTGGAACACGAAGACAGCAACAGAAATTAACTCATATGAAAAGGAAGGAAAGAGAACCATGCATTATCCTTATGCCACCTAAAAACGGTCTCTTGACTTGGTCAAAATATAACCAGAGCTTATGTTCACAGGCCGAGGGCCTGAAAGAACTTCAGCCAGACAGAAAAGCAAACTTGTAATGTCAGCAAGATTTCATATTTTCCAGCACCATCATATGGCACATATAGAAGGACTAGGATTTTTTTTAAGTTTGGGTCAATTTATTTTTAAACAAAACTTTTACATACATGGTAATGGTAAAAAGGAGCAATAAAGTTACAACTTCAAAGAACAATTTTCTGACACCCTCAAACATTTTAAAAGAATCTACTTATAATATCAAATGATTAATTGTATTCTTATTTATTCATTAAAAAGTGTTCTTTGAGCTTCATTCTAGTTATTGTGGATATTTGAAAGTAATACATTATTAAAACATGCCATGATTCATATGTTATACTCACTTAAACTCACCCAATCTCAATTGACCCAATTTAATGAGATCCTATTGTGATCATTTTCATTACAAAAAGGGGGGCCCTTGATAGTGTGGGCACTTTATTTTTCTTGTTTTTGATGGTCATTACATCAGATTCATCATTGACTATGATCATGAAAAAACAGAAGGAATAAAGAAAATGCTAAAAGCTAATTGGTGTTCTGATTATATTGGCTTTCTCCTACCTACCATCAAAGGGGAGATAAATACTTTTATAAATAAATACTTCATTTGATTCTTGATTCTTGTAGTAGTTGCATGCATACAAGGTTGAAGCTATCTCTAAGGGACTGAATATTGTTATTTACCTGGACAAGGTTGATGTCACAACGTGGCCTATCTCATACAAATTATATAGTAGACTTTTGACAGGATGCATAACAGAATTGATCATTAATGATGTGCTCCAAATAGATGTTTTCATGATGAAGAAACTGACTACAACAATGACAATGATATCGAGAGGTAGCTCTTCCTATCTGCCAACTAACTGACCTCAATGGGCAAGAAAATATGCATCATATTTGTTCAACTCTTTCCAGCTGCTAAGCTTTACAAAGAATTCTTCAAATCTGGTCAATGATTACCGGTCTTTTTCATGAATTTCATAAAGTTTTCTAGATAGACAAATCATTCCTCAAGCTACAGGTGTTAGGCTATAAAACACAACACTGCTCCCCCCTCCCCTGCTGGAACCTTGATCAATTTCAAATTAATTGCAAGAGTAGTTTTCCCCTTTTTGTTCTTTTTTAAGGTCCTTTTTAGAAAGGATCTGTCTATGGCCTCTGAGACTTGCCTTCCCACTCAAAGTGTCTGCAGACCAATAATATCAGTATCATCTGTGAGCTTGTTAGAAATGCAGTATCTTGGGGCCCAACCCTAACCTACAGAATCAACCTACTGTTAATCAGAATTAACGTATCTGAGAAACACTGGTCTAGGGAAAGGCCTGTTATGAGTCATGGGCCTTTTCCCTGCAAGAAAGGAGAGTCAAACTAGTGCCTAGCTATGCAGAATCAAAGACTGAGCAAAATAAACACTTGGTTCTGACTGTTTTGTTCACTATCAACATTAACAAAAAAGGTTTATCCAAATGCTACACCTTCATATTTAGAAACGTATACTGGATCCTGTGGAAAGCTGGATCCTTCAGCTGTTTGTAATGTGATAATCATATGAAGAGATACTTCAGAGTGCCTGCTTTGTGCCCAGTGCTACACACAATAGAATGGATGACTCACAAAAAGCACATTCACCAAACACCCATCATCAAGAGCCTTAGTCGTCCATGGCTGTGGTTACACTATCGTTCAGATACATAACATTCCTAAAATCCATTCAACTTTTCAATCACTTCTACATCTGTGGTATTACTTTAACATCACATATTTGAGTAGGTATCATTATCTTATTTTTTTTAACAAACATATTGAGGAACTGAAACTTAAAGTTATTTAGTGACTTGGCCAAAGTCACCAGTTGGATAATGGTAAAGGTGAGGACTCCTTAAAAAACTATGCTTTGTGTACCTATGATACTCATAGAATTTATTCACTCAACTGTTAGAGAACATCTCTAAAGCAAATGTTGGCTTATATCCTGATGCCAGTGTATTAATGGGATCTACTGCATTGAACACCTCTGTGCATGTCACTCAGCAGTGGAAATATACAAAGAGGCATTCTCAGATTTTACTAGACAATATGGTATAAAGAAGAAGCACTGGACGATGAGCCAGAATACCTCTGAAATAAACCCTATAGGGAGGTGCTTTGCCAATCCTCTAGGAAATGAGAACAATCCCAGAGTGAACAGATCAGATCCAAAGCATTTCCTCCACCTTCTAAACAGCAGAATCTCTGCCATGGAGGACATAACTGTGTGTCTGCTTATTATCCTAAGGGTTTAATTTGGCCTGGTTTTTAGCTTAAATGGGAGTACCCGGGGAGAGGGAGCCAGGAACAAAAGGCTCAAGGACAGTTTAGATTTGGGTGGTAGGACGGAGTTTTGTATTCCGACCCCCTTTATTCCTTCCTTAAGTGCTAAGAGGATCATTTGGAGTTTGAAGGGTCTCATAAACTGTAACCGTTTTCTCCTGTCCTGAATTCTGAACCACTTCAGAGACAGATGAGGAGTAGGACAGAGATAACTATTAGCATTACGACGAAACCTCAGAGTAAGAAAGGTGGTGCAAAACATCGTCAGGCCTTTCTTGTGGGAGTCTACCGCTGTCAGACTGAGAGCACAAGGGAACGTACCTAAAGCAAGCCTCCCACAGAGCTTCCGGAGGGCACCTTGCTCAGAAGAAAACGGCGGGAGGAAGGGGCAGAGCTGGGACTGCGCATTCCTCTGTCAAATCACCAAGCTGAATTCAGAGCACCACCACCAGCAGGAAGTGAAGTGAGACAAGAGTGTTGCACTAATACACATCCCTCCACGTTGAAGGAAATATAAGGAAGTAAGGACAAATGTTTCCGCATCCAATTTTGCTCAGCTTTTCAGTCTCTAAACGCATTGGGCTAACTGTTACGCTAGCAATAAACCAGAAATGGAGCTATTTTCCAAGAAAGAATATTTGTAGCATACTATCACCACAAGATCAACTCTCAATTTCAAGAGACCACACTCCAAGAGCCACCATTGTTCCATTTTGGGTTTTCTTAGGTCAGCATAGTTTTGCCTCCAAAATGCTCTGAAATGGATCAGAACCAGGCAGTGGGTTAAAATTTCTAAGACCACTCTATCATCCATAGCCTAACGATCACTCACTATTCTAATTCCAATTTTTTTCCCAGCCACATTAACATAGCTATCAGAGGTTCTACAGTGAGATCAAAGATACTTCAGTAATAAAATGACAGCAATAAAGAGTCCTCAAATTTTAACATAAACTCTCTTTCATTATTAATTTCTCAAGAAATGAAGAAATTGAACACTCATGTACCTCACTTTCAAAGTATTCACAAATTAAGTCCAATAAAATTGAAGCACAAATGAAAATTATCTTGCCACTGAAAGTTAAATTACAAATATTTAAAGTTAAATTGAGGTCAGCCTTCTTATTTTGTTCAGTTTCAGCTGGAGAGATTCTCTATGAGAAGCATTGGTTGAGGCACAGCAGTTTCAATCCTATAATGAATGAAGTACAGTTCCTTCAGAGCTGTGAATCTGACTGTTTCAAAATCTCTGATGAGCCTCATTTTTCAAGATTCCAAAAGGTTACTAAGACATACAAGAATGTAACAGTGCTGGCCCCATCTTCAATGAAATTTGGAATATGAAATTATCCCTGTTTCCTAAGCAGATCTTCCAGGCAAAATTATGTCCACAGACAAAAGTCTTAAGCATTTCCAAAGGCCATGGCAGAGACTCAGTGTATCTGAGGGAAGGCAGATAGATAATGAAAATCTTGGTTTCTACATAACTAGGATGCTAGCCATCTATGGCAAATTTAATTGTCCACAACTTTAAAAATTCAACATAATGGGAGAACTCTCCCACAGAGAGGTTACTTTGAGCATGATGCATTTACCATGTCTGGAAGACACGGTGGGGCTTGAGGGTGACACTTATGCATTCACCTCTCATAGAAAGTTGCATGAGATTATCCTGCCCTCTTACAAAATTTGCAATAATGGTAGTCTCAGGTCTAATCTGAGATGCCTTTCTTCCTGAATCAGCACATTCGGTTCCTTTACTTCCTTTCTGCCTTTGGACTCTGTGTTTCTAACGCACCAGTGATGAACTGAGGGCAAGCTCCACCTTATAACACCCACAATGTCTTGCATACAGACTTTTCCATTCCGTGCCACACTGGCTTCTTCCATACCTCTTCTAACAGGAATTGCTTAGGTCAGTGGTTTTTAACCGGGAATGATTTTGTCCCCAGGGAACATGCAACAATGCTAAATATCTGGAGACATTTTTGATTTTCACAACTAGGGAGGTGGGGAGGAAGGGGTATGCTAATGGCATCCAGGGCACAGAGGCCAGGGATGCTGCTAAACCACTTACAGTGCACAGGACAGTCCCCACAACAAAGAAATATTCCTCCCGGAATGTTAATAGTGATGAGATGGAGAAACTTTGCATTAGGTTAGGAAATCTGTTTCAAAGAGAAATTTTGCCCCTCATCCTCACATCAGTTTCAGCTGGAGAAACACTTCAAAAGATTCTTGAAATGCCGATGCTATTACGGTTTTAAAAGCTTGGACCCCTAATATTCTAGGGCCAACCAATATCCATGTCACAGGCTCCTCCTGATGCTATCTTTCCTAAACTTTTGAATGTTCCCGGCCTTCAATCGTTTTTCTTTCTTCTTCATCTACAGTAGTTAGATATGCCTCTTCTGTCTGATCTTACAATTCCCTTTGGGAAACTCAGTTATATTTCCAATAGTTTAAAATACTTTGATCCTTTCCTTCCTAAATCCATGAAGACTAGAACTGTTTGCGGGAACTGAGAGTCAAATTTCTTTCCTTTTATTTTTTTTTCCTTGCTTTGTGGCCCCTACAAATTTTTATTCTAATATGTTACTCAAATTTTTTTTATTGAGGCATTCACCATCATGAGAAACATGAAATCAGTAGGTTCTGAGTTTTTCAAAATTATCCACTGGCCACACCTCCACCCTTACTTTGTATTTCCAACAATAGTGCACATTTTTGTGGATTTACCCATTAAATTCTGTCTAGATTATTGTAGCATTTAGTGTGCTGGCTTACTCTTTCAGAGGTAGTAGTAACCCAATTTCTCTCATAACAGACTCTCTATGATATGGAGTCTAACTTTAGAAATTTAGACTCCATGATATGATATGGTGTCTAATGTCTCTAAATTTCTTATAGTTTCCTGGAGTTTGGCTCTCTTTGATAGAGTCTGTTCCAGTCTGCTCTCTAAGGTCTTGCCAGCCTTCTTCTGTTAGGTATCTCCAGCCCCTGTCCCCATTTCTGATTTAGCAACAACTAACAACGACTAAAATATATGTCCCCTTGTGATAATGCTCTCTCAAAGCAGTTAGACACAGTTGTGACCCTACAGTCAATACTGGCCTTCAATATCTCATTTTCTTCTTCACCTTTATCCAGCCAAGATTTTAATATTTGTCTTATATAAATGCCTCTCCTCATAACTCATTATATAATTCCACTATTCCTGTTCTGACAGTAAGACTGAAACAAACTTTGGAAACCACTGCAGCTTCTCCTTTATGATCCCTAGAGGTCGTGTTTCAGGCCAAGATTTTTAATTGCCTTTAGGTTTACAATAATTTCAATGAACGATTTGTTTGCTTCCTCCCAAGAAGACAGCTTTTTATTCTTTCTAAAAAAACTCAAATTCTTCTTGTGGTTTATTTTTTATTAATTTCTACCACACTTGTATGGGCCAATCCACAATTTGGCCTCTGAATTCTAATGCCACGGTCAGCCATTATATCTTTAACAATTCAAAAACAACTTGAGACTTTGTAGTGAGGTGTAGGTCTGGAAACTTTGGACAAGCCATGTGAATTTAAAGTCATCTCTTCTAGTTTCCTCCTTTTGCTCCAAATCCATCATTTAAAAGAATGGGACTCCCAGTAGCCTCTCTATTCTGCCAAGAAGCCTGGTATAAAGAAGTCAAAGCTAGAAGTCCACACATCAGCGCACTCTAGAATAAGTAACTTAGTTGCTGTTGATAGTCCTAGCCCCCAGATTTTGCAGAAAAACACAGTAAAATAGCTAAGGATTATTCCACCTCCAAATGTCTAAAAGGTATGTTTACAAACTCTGTTTGCTATATAATCACATTTTTTGCCTCAGTTTTACTTGCTTATACCACAGCTTCCATGGCCTATAAGCCAAATTAAAAACACAAAATTTAGGATTGTGTTAAAGCCTCTTGATCAAGGTTCTGCCAGAAGCTTTCATCTCAGGGCACTATTTTGCTCCCTAAATTCCAGTCTTTGTCAACCTCTCAATGTTTTCAGCCAATGCACCAGGTCCTAACATTTCACTGAATTGATCCTACCTCCCAGAATCACAGGCCTTCCTTTACAACATGGAGACTGAGACAAGATGCCCTAAGGGAAGGGCAGGAGAAAGGGACTGAGGAGCATGCCCAGTCTGCTACCAGACACATCGATTAGAATTCTTTCTTTTCTCACTAGAGAGGAATGAGTGAAGGGACAGAAAAAGGCCAGTATTGTTATACTAGCCTTTCCACAAGAAAACATCCTGAATAGGGAATGAGTTTTCCTTCAAACGGCACAGTTGTTGAGACTGCATTAGCACGATAACATATTAAAGTATATAATATTATGAGACATGGCCAGTATTAACAACAAAAATGTGTGTTTATTTTATAGCAACTCCACTACTAAGAATCTTAAAAAGCCTAAGTCTATTTCTATGAGGACAGGAGGATATACTTTAAGGATCTACGACACTCTTCCACAGATGTATTGGGACCTTCTCAGGATCTCAGGAGCTAGGATACTGAGAAGGAGGTTAGAGGAGCATAAAAGAACAAGGAAAATATGGGAAGAGGATGAAGACCTAGATAGAAAAGGGATTCCTGGACTCATAAAACAGACTTAATGATCTGAAAAGGAAGCATATGAGAAAGGTAAAGATATGTTATCACCAACTTCTAGAATCTGGGTGCGCGTAGATTTTTTTTTTTTCTTTTTTTAATTATTTTTTTGGCTGTGTTGGGTCTTCATTGCTGTGCGTGGGCTCTCTCCAGCTGCAGCGAGCAGGGGACACTCTTCGATGCAGTGCGCGGGCTTCTCACTGCAGTGGCTTCTCTTGTTGTGGTGCGCAGGCTCTAGGCACGCAGGCTTCAGTAGTTGTGGCATGCGGGCTCAGTAGTTGTGGCTCACGGGCTCTAGAGCGTAGGCTCAGTAGTTGTGGCACACAGGCTTAGTTGCTCCACAGCATGTGGGATCTTCCCGGACCAGGGCTCGAACCTGTGTCCCCTGCATTGGCAGGTGGACTCCCAACCACTGCGCCACCAGGGAAGCCCCACTAATTGGTCACTCTTGTGACTTTTGCCTCCTCCTGGAGCTGATCACTCATAAGTCTCTATGTTAAACTCTATCTGCACCATGAGCTGTAGAACCACACTCACAACTGTCTACAGCAGTGATTGGGTCCTGACATCCATTTAGAAGATCACAACCAGCACGAACTATAGTAGACCAGGTTAGAATAGAAAGTATCATAGTGTACTGCATATAGTAAGGATAAGGACTGCTTTGTGACACTTTAGTTTCTGTCTGATATTTATATCTGTATGCCCTGTGTCAACATGCAAAATGTAATTTCCTGCTGTGGCCTGTGGTTCAACATGTCTGAAAAACACCAGCTTACAAGGCATCTTCCTCTGAATGTCTCTCTGGCTCATCAAATCAAGGAAAAATATTTTATTTTCTTAATTCCACAAAATCCTCCTACTCCTAAAATACAGTAATATAATCATTCACCCACTTCTGGAGAAATGGTGAAGTCATCCTCATTTTCTTACCACATAAATGCCTCCTCTCGTGCAAAGCCTTCTATGACTATCAGATGTTCCTTTCTAAGCATCTAAGTTATTAAGTATCTGCTAACGAATTTATGTACACATTCCCCTGCTGTGCGCCTCAGCTACAGCATAAACACCTGGAACAGCACAGAGTGTTCCTCTTTCATGCATGTTTTTCCAGTGCTCTGCAAGTATTATATTAAATTCTAAATAAATATACACTGAATGAATATCTGGAGGACAGAAAACAAACCCATAATCAACTATTACATAAAATGATCCCAGAAACATTTTTTCCCAGTAAATCCCCATTTATTCAAAACAACTGAAAGTCAGAATACTCAGATAAATTGATTATACTTGACTCTATAATTATATTGAATATAAGTTCTTCTTTCTATGATGGTTAACTAATTAATTCAACTAACCTGTATTGACATTGTTGATCATGTGCTGCATGCAAAGCACTAGGCTAAATGTTACACAGCAAAGAGAACTAAACGACATCCTCCTCTGAAGGACCTATTGTCCTATTTTTTAAGTAAGATTTCAGTTAAAATTTGCATCAGTTGTGTAGATTCTAGGTAATGGGTGTTTGGTGTGCATTTTTGCCTCAAGGAGTACAGGTTTTCCCCGATATCTGAAAGTAGAGTTTTCCTATGAATTCTCTTATAAGCCAAAATGACATACAGTGATGAAGCAATTTCCTTAAGACACATCTTGCTAACGGATGCACGAAATAAATCAAGATGAAGACAGATGCTCACAGACACAGTTCAAAGGTATGGCAGCCTGATGCTGAGATGCTGCATGTAGTTCCCGGGGAAGGAGCTTGGTGGTGTCACTCTTGCTGCTCTGGGTGTGCACTACCTCTACAAGGGCTCACTGCAACTACCTCTATAAGGACTCACTGCAACTACCTCTACAAGGGCTCACTGCAACTACCTCTATAAGGACTCACTGCAACTACCTCTACAAGGGTTCACTGCAACTACCTCTATAAGGGCTCACTGAACACTATTTTCATTTTTCATCTTTTTCATAAAATCAAAATCCTCTTCAGATTTCTTTCCATTAGTGAAAGCAAAGAGGCATAAAGCAAACTTTCAAAAAGCGAGGGATACCTGTAAATGGAATCAGAAGGAAACCCTCAACTCCCCAAATGAGGAATTTTCTTTTTCCATATAGCCCTGATTTACCCTAGTCAGTTTTTCTGAAGAATCAATGCATAGAAAGCTGAACAACCAAATTCAGTGTACTTATTTATAACATTGGAATACTCAGTATCCATAGTGCCACGTAACACACCCCTAAAACTTCCAGTCACTGTCTCAATCTCCCAGTTTCCAAAGCCTGCTATACCATAAATGCTGCCAGGTGGACCTTGTGGGAAACAAACCTACACCTTCCAGTTCCTCCCTTTCTTTGTCTACCTCATTCCACATCTATGGTTAACATCTATTAACAATAAAATTGCTATGCTCATTTAATTTTTCTTTCAAAAAACTCCTCTGAAAGTCTGAGTGGAGTCTATAGAGGAAATGATGAGACCCAGAGAGAAATAAGCAGTCATCTAAGAAGTGAGGAGTGGTGAGTCCCTGCTCTCTGTCTCAACGTCTGAGGAAATGTTGGTCTTAGTTGTTCTGCATATCACTATACTGAAAGTTTCGATAAGAGAGTATTTAATAAAGACACACACCTCCAGAAGCTGTTAATTAATTCTTTGGGGCCTTTAGGGTGTGCGTCAGCAAGTCAACATGGCTCCTACACAGTATGACACTCTTGAGAAACAGGAAGAATCATGAAGCTTCCAACAGTGACTAACAAATTTAGAGTCATTTAGAACTCTAACAACGGAACTGAAATCTGACCCTAGAATGCTGTGGTAATTTCTTTCCTTTTGAATTCAGATAAAGTACTTTAAATGTAACTGATTCCATAGCATTCATACTTAGGGAAAATCTTATATCTACACCTCCAGAGAAAAAAGGGTAGACTAATGTTAGTCATCAACTTTGCATAAGAACCCATTTTTCTGGTAATACCACTACCATGTAATTAGGTCTAACATGCCACACACACACACACACACACACACACACACACTGAGGAAAGCCTATAACCAAGAGTTTTCCCCCTCCTTTTCCCTGGTTGAGAGAAAGGTAGGTTTGTTGAAAAAGGAGAAATTCTGGAGAGACACAAAACACATGTTTATATGGAGCCTTGGAAGTCACCCAGTGTTCACATTCCAGTCCTGCAGCTGATAGCATGGTGGGATATGTTTTGTAGGTACCATTACCGTAGAACCTTCTCCTTGGCCAACTGAGTCAGGGGCTTTCATTGTCCATTATGGCAGGAATGAAAAGTAAAAGGTCAGATTTTGAGTTTCTGATTTTTATAAAGTTCAGAGCAGAGACAATCCTTTATATTTCTAATGGTCAGAAGTTTTGAAGAACTTTGAGAATTGGTTATTTGAAAATCAAAAGTCTAAGACCTTAAAGGAAAAGGCTTAAAATTTTGGCCAGAAACAAGGCTTGGAAAGAAAATATATGAAAACACAGACTCTCTTATAAGACAGAGAAAAATTAGAGAGGCCAGGCTGGTCAGGAGATAGAAAAATGGAGTGAGTGTTACCTACGACGATGTGGGAGAATTGAGAAGAGCAGGGCTGTGATGAGGGTCCACACAAGAGGTATCACGTGGAAATGAGCAGATTCAGTAGCAGGAGACTTCCTAGCCTCTGTCTGAAGAGAGCCCTCTGCTGCCCCTGCAGGGAATTGAGTTCAAGCAAGCCAGAACTTACACATCACTGTTTGTTGGGCTTGGGCTTGTCACAGAATGGTTGCATCAGGGTAGTCAGACTTTCTACAAGAAAAGTTGAGGATTCCAAAAGACCAAGGTGGGGACTGCCAATCCTCTAAAAATCTAGGCCTGGAACTAGCATAGCATCACTACTGGTATATAGTCTATTGATCAAGTAGTCACAGCACATTTCAGATTCAAGAAAAGAGGAAATAGATTCTACCCCTTGATGAGAGAAGTACCAAAAATTTCAATCATCTTTACCACACCTCCCTAAGGAGGTGATGATTGAGCTGAGAGATGAATATTAGAAGGGAAACTTGGAAATTTTCTAAGGCATATGTTCCTGAAAAACAGAATATCACAAACCTGTAAAAACTCTTGGATGGGAAGGTGTCATTTTCAAGAAACAGGAAGAAGGTCAGTCTGGCTGGAGCATAGTGAATGAGAGGAAAATAGTAATTTATGAACTAGATAAAAAAGAAAAATTAATTTAAATTTTATTTTTTAAAAGTATTATTTGTAGATAGTTAAAAAAAAACTAAGTTGTAATTTGCCCTAACATTCTGAATTCCCAATTCTTTTCTTTTAACTGGTTATCTTGTTTTCAAAATAATAAGTTTATATTGAAAATACTTGAAGTATCTACTTTTGACATTTTCTTTGACTTCCTATTATGAAAAATAAAGATTTCACTGTCTTCAACTATACACTTACATATATCCCCCATCCTCCCCAAATAATTACATAACAATGACGCAGTAAAATTAGTATTTAGTGTTTTCACTATTATGTAAATACTATTTGGAACTGATTTACATGATATACTACCTTTATGTCTGCTTTCTTTAAAACTTGTTTTTACTCGCGTTATTAATTGCCTTGTTTCATTTGTTTATTTTTCAAAGTATTTATCCTAATTTAGGTCTAAAATTTTTGACAGAAGTGTCAAATTCTTCTCATTAAAAGAGAAAACATTACGTTTTCTTTCCTCCCTTTAATTTTTTTTTTCTTTGGGATATTGCCACTGAAACTCTCAGTCCTTCTACTCCATTGAGACTGGTTATAATTTGGATATGCTTCAGAGCAGTCAGCATGGAACTTGCCTTCACCATTTATTTGAAACTTCCCTTTAGCACACTCTCTTACTGAATTCTTTGTTTCTTCCTTCCTTAGTTCATTGCCACATTTTCATATCCTTAATTTGCTTTCTGAGAGAGGATGCACAGAAGATAAAAATGGTTTTCAACTCTTCCCCTTAATTTATTCAGGATCAAAATTCAAGAATGGATTTATTTTCTCTCAGAATTTGTAAAGTATTATTTTTCCTTGAGTTTTCAATATTGTTTTAGAGAATGTCAGTATCATTAGAGAAGGCCAGTTTGTACATGACTTTTTCATTCTCTGGAAACTTTTACATCTTTTTTTACTCCTAGTATTTTGAAATGTGTGGTGTATTATGATATGATCCTTTCCCAAACATTCTGTTGGACTCTGGGTGGACTCCTTCTATATGGAAATTCAATACTTTGGGGAAGTTGGGGAAGTTTTCTTGTATTATCCCTCTGATAATTTCCTCCTATAAATTTTTTCTGTATTCTCTTTCTGGAATTTCTGTTAATCTGGAATTCAAGTCTTTTTGTTCTGGGAGATTTTCTTATATTATTTTTGTTTGTTTTAAAGTAATTTCATCCTCTTTTTCCTGTATTTTCTCTCTGGAATTTCTATTAATTGGACTTGGTTCTCAAATGTCTTGACTTTTTTTCTCCCCTATTTCCTATCTCTTTGTCTTTTTGTTTTACTGACTGGCCTATTTCTACAATTTTATCTTCAGTCTTTCAATTAGATTATCTTTTGCTATCTATGGTACATAGACTAATGTCCCCATCCCAAAGATATCCACAGCCTAATCCCTGAACCTGTGAATATGTTATGTTACACAGCAAGGAATTAAATTTGCAGATGGAATTAAGGTGGTTAATTAGCTGACTTTAAGATTGGCAGATTATCCCAGATAATCTGGATGAGCCCAGTGTAACTACAAGGGGTCTTTAAATGTGAAAGAGGGAGGCAGAGGAGTTAGAGTGATGCAATGTAATGAAGACTTAACCAGCTGGACTTGAAGATGTAAGGGAACCACAAGCAATGAATGCAGTCAGCATCTAGAAGCTGGAAAAGGCAAGAAGACAAATTCTCCCCCAGAGCCTCCAGAAATGAATTTTGCCTTGATGATACCTTGATTTTAGTCCTGTGAGACCCACTTTAGACTTCAGACTTTCAGAACTGTAAGATAATACATCTGTGCTATTTTCAGCCACTAAATTTTTGGTAATTTATTACAACAGCAATAGAAAACTAATACACTATGATATTTTCAATTTCTAAGACCTTTGCCTCATTCCTGAATATTACCTTTTATAGCATCCTATTCTTATTTCATGGAATAATTTATTTTCTCTTTGAGGATATTAAATATGAAGTGTGATGTTTTCTTCTGATATGTCTATTTTCTCTGAAAATTCTTTCTTTCATTCTTCTTTCTTCTTGTCTTTTATATTAGAGTCTTTCCTCAAAAGTCCTTGACTGTGAATTTATATTTAAGAGTGAAGCACTAAAATGATGACTGAAAACACTTCTTGCCTAAACAGGCTTACTGACCGCTGGGCATTACCATAGATGAACACCCAGGAATCTGGCTATCTCACTGGAGGACTCCAAAATGCCAACATATGTGTTGTTTTTTCCTTTGGTCAGTTCCCCAGAGGGGTTTGTCTCATCTTCTGTTTGAAGTACATCATGCCAGTGGCCAATATTCTGGCAGTGAAGTGGAGAAAGGGGATTGTGAATCTTTTTGTTTAAGATGCAAACTGTACGATACTTAGGAAATCAATTAATAACATGTCTGTTGTCTTAAAGCTCTGCCAAAGTTTTAAACCACCTGAGAGACTAAAGTCCAAATATCGTCTTTCTCACTGATTGGTTAGAAGAATATGGCTTAGACGTGAGGGCAGAATGAGCTTGCTCAAGTTCTCTGCCCCTATCTAGACCTTGGTCAGCATTCCTGAGGGAAGTTTCAGGGCTGCAGAGCAGGCTCACTTATCCGTAATCACTGCCTCACACTAAGAGAGAAGAAAAAAGACTGATGAATTAGCTCCTCCAAGTCACAAAACAGTGATCAACAATCAGGTACTTCTCTCCTCCTCCATGGGAAAAAGGAAGATAGAAATAGGGCAAGATGCCAAGAATGTTAGTCTAGGAAAGTCCCTCCACATACAACCTAAAAAGTAGGAATATACATTCTTCAGTACGGATTTTCACTTCACCTAACTCATGCCTCAGCTGTACGTTGGATCCGTAGTCTCTTTGGTTCAGCCTTTCCATCAAAGGTGCCTTCTGCTGGGATGAGGAAATCTAAGGACCAATATATTCATAATATACATTTTAAAGCAATCTTCCCATTTTCATTCCTACCCTGCCCAAGACTACTGAACATTTTATGTGCCTATAATCCTGAATTTGGAGGCTCAAAACTATTAGGTGTTTTTAAAATTCTCCCCTTATTCCCCCTTGCATGTGACTATATTTCTACTTTCTCACTCTTCTAAATGATTTAGCACCAATCCATCTGTGTCCCATCATTCAAAATTTTATTGACATCTCTGTCTGCTGTCATATCCTTTCTCTTTGGTGTGTCCTTGAGGTTTTATGCCTTTTAAAATGTGTTTACTGACATGCTGAGCAATTTCTTTTCAAGAAAAAGGGTATCTTCAATCTATCATGTATAACTGTAATTCCTTTTGTTCTCTTCTACATTTTCCAATCTTTATACAATGAATATTCTTTTTGTAATCACAAAAAAACCACAATAAATGTTATTTTTAAGGAACTCAGAAAACTGTAGTATAGTGAAATTTTCATCTCCACTCATTCTAAATGATTTATTTATTTACAATCTTCTTTTTATAAAACTAATTTTAGGCATCTCTCATCTATATAAATGACCCAATTATTCCATTTGCTAATTTTTTTAATTGTATTTTATTAAAAGGCAAACACTGTTTGCATAGGAGTTAATAAATTATTAGCACTTCTTACATAACACACGTTGTACAACTAGTTTTCAAATTCAGAAAATGTAACAACTGAGCAAAATACATAGTGAAGAGACAAAGTTCAATACAAATGTATACACACCATTGTTAGCACTTTATAGATGAGAAAACTGAAGATCAACAAGCTTAGGTAACTCACCCAAGGTCTGTTATTCTAAAATCCATATACCTTCCACTAATGCCACTTATTTCTGTGGACCAGTGTCTTAACTTTTTTCCCATAGATTATCTGGATATTCAACCAGAATTAACTATAGAAAAGTGTTACAACCATTTCATGTCTTAGTTTTCTATCAATAAAATGGGAAACTAAAACACCTGAGTCCTTTCTTTTTAACTTGGCTCTCAAGAGTTGATATGAGAATGGAGGCACTATTAAGAAAACATTAAAAAAAAAAATCAAACGGTGTTCTAGAATAACAAGTTAGCATAATTTAACATAAGAAGTGTTCCCAAACTAGGGTTGCACTGTGATTTGCGCCCAGTCTAGCACTGGGAAGCCAACAGACCTACCTTACTGATAAAAGAGCCCAATCCTGCATTTTATTGATGTGCTTTAGGATTCAGCAGCTTCACTGTTCTCTCAGCCTCTGTTATTATTAATGCTTAATTTTAATGGATAAAAGGAGGATTTTGGTGTGGGTGGCTTGCTTCTTCTTTTTGTTGTTGTTAAATGTAGCAACAAACAATCAAATCAAAGGAAGAAAAATACAAAGAAAATGGGTCGTGAATAAACAAAAAGGTCAGGACTCTAGTATTAAGTGCAATTTCTGGGGAACTATTAATTACACCATGATTGGCAGATTTAACAGTACCTTCTGCTCTCTTTTGCCAGCAACTATGCAATTATTCCAGGTGTTGTAGTGGAATGACTCTATCAAATTTTATAGGATTAATCAGCATGTAAATGTTGGCAGCTTCAGCTTCAGATCCGGACTTCAGGTGCAGCACTTAGAACAGATGGAAAGAAACACTTCTTCATTTATTTTTAAAAGGGATTTATATATTGGCCATACCTTTGCCCTGAGATAGAGTTCATTTCATGACATTTACCCAGAATAATCTCTCTTTAAAGTGTACAAAAATATCACCTGTGTATTAAGAGGTAACAATGACCCTAGAATTTATGATGTGCATGAATATTACAATTCCATATTTCCTCTTTGAAATATGGGAAAATACTTGAAACATTACTTCTGTTGGTTATAACTTTATAATATGTCATAAATAGTAGGTTAAAAAGACAAGTACAGGCTCTATTGCCTCCACCTGTCATATATTTCTTTAGTGGTGTCAAGGAGAGGCTCAAGAGGGATTTGGGACACCAGGTGAAGGTCATTGTCTGATTATATAACTATTTGGCATAAACTCTTTTGCTCATAAACTTCCAGTAGCTCCTAAGTGCCTACAGCAGTGGCTTACAAATATTTGTTCTTGCCAAAAACAATTTAAGCACTGTGTCAGTAACAGGGGCTCACTGCAGTGGGACTACTCAGTGCAGCTTAGTGATGAGGCACTGAGAGGGCAATAAAGCTTTAAGAAGCTCTCCTGGAAGTTTCGCTACCTCCTCCTACCCTTGGCCCCAGTTTAGAAGTACTGGCCCTGAGTAGAGAGGTCAAACTTCTCAGTTTGCTATACAACCTTCTTAGATTCTAGCTTAGTCTATCTACTCAATCTTACCTAAATCCCCTTCTTTAACATGAATTCCAATCAGACAGGTTTCTCAATTATTTATTCCTACCCCTAGTATTTTTCTGTTTGTTTCCTTGCAAACCTTTCCCAATTTTCAAGGGCTGGCTCAATCCCTCCTTCTCTAAGATACTTTCCCTAGATTCTCCCAAATAACCGTGTTTCCTTTTACAGTCCTGTTTGAACCCCTCGTTTGATCAGCAAGATGGGCAGATCTAGGGCTCACTTAAAATGGACATTGTATGTTCTGTACATACAGGGTTTATGGTCTTCCCTGACCAATTGATTTAGTAGCGCCAGCATCTATACATGAAATGCCTTTCCACTGGACTTCACTATCTTGGAAGAAGTTGTTGCTATACATGACATTTTGGTCCAACCTTCTATTAAATTTACCCATGAGATTCAGTGCTGAAATGACTAGCTTAGCCTAAGTCTGGGGCCACTGTTCTTTTTCAACTGAAGATATTCATTATATTTTATTAAAAGTTCAATAAATTTCAGCAAATTTATCAAATAACCCCAGGCTCTCATATACCCAATATTAGTCATTAAGATAAATAATTCATTCAGAAAATCAATTCTAAAAACATTTATTTTGAATATGTACTATAATATATGAAATAGGCAAGGGAATCATAAGAGTTTCTACCTTAAAGGACAAACTAGTAGGTGAAGTTAGAAGTAAGCTTAGATATCCCTGAATTCCTTTATTCGGTGGGAATAAGGAATCTAATAAGGTTTTCTGAGAAAAAGATAAACAAATATAATCTGAGCTGAATTTCAGGCTAGGGTTTTTGTTTTATTGTTAGTGTGCTACTACTACAATATGGGAAAGAATATCTCTCAAATAGTACGATGTCATAAATGTCTTCCCACATAAATTAAATTTTTAACTAAACTTATCTATGTGATGGGAACAAGAAGCTGAAACACTAATGCCAATAGATAAGGGGAGAATGAGCCCAGAAAGTAGAAATACTAAAAGAGACATAAAAATTCATCAAAATATGGTTTCACATTTTTAGCTAAAAATCCAAATCTGCTTTAGAAAAGGAACAATAGCAACATAGAGAATACGTTCTCTGGAATCTGAGAAATTGGAATCAGAAAGACACAGTAACACAGAAAGTGATGAAAAGAACATGAGTTAGGCCTTGGCAATGCAGAGGGAAGAAAGTGATGGATAACAGAGGAACTCTGGAGCAGGACACGGTAGGCCTTGGCAATTGCTTGGGCTTTGAGGAATGACAGAGAGAACAGAGCCTGGGTGACTGGGAAGGCACAGCTGTCATGAACCAAGATAGGAAAAGCAAATTGTGTTTTTTACCTGCCTAAAGAGTAAATACACTAACACAAATTGGTTATTGGATTATTTTTAACTATAATTTAAGAGGTGATATTAGGTTTGTTGAAATGTGTTTGGAATTATAATCATTTTGTTCTAGGACAAAAATCATATGGACGTGAATTATTATTACTTAAATGCTTCTTGTGGATCTGGCTCATTTACATTTTGTCTGGAGGCAATGGCTATCCCTTTTTTAGGAACAACTCACTGCGCCAGAACTCAGCTTTTTGGCAGTCAATTATCAGGATACAAGTCCAAAAAAGGCCTTTGGACCACCATATTACACACCAGGCACAAAAAGCACTAGAAGAACAAAAATTGCCAGAAGAGCCAATACAATATTGAAGGAAAAGAACCAAGTCAGAGGACTGACACTACTCAACTTAAAGACTTACCATAAAGCTACAGTAATCAAGACAGTGCGTACTGGAGAAAGAACAGACAAATAGGTCAGTAGCACAGAATACAGAGCCCAGAAATATACCCACATCAATATAGTCAACTAATCTTTGACAAAGGAGTGAAGGCAATACAATGGAGCAAAGACAGTCTTTTCAACAAATGGTGCTGGGACAAATGAACATCCACATGCAAAAAAATTAATCTAGAAACAAATGTTACACCCTTCACAAGAAATAACTCTAAAAGAAACGCAGACCTAAATTTAAAACACAGGGACTTCCCTGGTGGTCCAGTGGTAAAGAATCCACCTTCTAATGCAGGGGACAGGGGTTCGATCCCTGGTCGGGGAACAAGATCCCACATGCCAGAGGGCAACTAAGCCCATACACCACAACTGCTGAGCCCGTGCGCCTCAACTAGAGAGCCCATGTGTCTCAAACTACAAAGCCCACGTGCTCTGGAGCCCACGCACCACAACTAGAGAGAGAAAACCTGCACACCACAACTAGAGAGAAGCCCGCACGCCACAATGAAAGAACCCACGTGCCGCAACTAAGACCCGACACAGCCAAAAATAAATAAATAAATAAATAAATATATATATATATATATATATATATATTTATTTATTTAAAACACAAAATTTAAAAACTCTTTGAAGATAACATAGGCGAAAACCTAGATAACCTTGGGTAGGGCATTAACTTTTTAGATACAATGCCAAAGGCAGAATCCATGAAAAAAAATCACTAAAATTAAAAATTTCTTTTCTGCAAAAGATACTGTCAAGAGAATGAAAAGACATGCCACCAACTGGGAGAAAATATTTACAAAAGACACATCTGATAAAGCACTGTTATCCAGAATATCAAAGAAATCTCAAAAATAAGAAAAAACGTGATTAAAAAATGGGCCAAAAATCTTAACAGATACCTCAACAAAGAAGATATACAGATGGCAAATAAGCATATGAAAAGGTGCTCTACATCATATGTCATCAGAGAAATGCAAATTAAAAGGAGATACCACTATACACATATAAGAATGGCCAAAATCCAGAACACTGAGAACATCAAATGCTGGCAATGACATGGAGCAACAGGAACTCTCATTCATTACTGGTGGAAACACAAAGTGGTACAAGTCACTTTGGGAGACAGTTTTGCTCCTTCTTACAAAGCTAAACACAATCTCACCATGTGATCCAGCAATTGTGCTCCTTGGTATTTACCCAAAGGAGTTGAAACCTTACTTATTTCCACACACAAACCTGCACACATATGTTTATAGCAGCTGTATTCATAATTGCAAAACTTGGAAGCAACAAAGATGTCCTGTAGTAAGTGAATGGATGAATAAATAGTGGTACATCCAGACAATGGAATATTATCCTACACCAAAAAAAAAAAATGGGCTATAAAGCCATGAAAAGACATAGAGGGAACTTAATGCATATTACTAAGTGAAAAAAGCCATTTTGAAAAGGCTACATATTGCATGATTCCAACTATACGACCTTCTGGAAAAGGCAAAACAATGGATACAGTAAAAAGATCAGTAACTGTCAGGGGTTGTGGGGAGGAAGGGATGAACAGGCAGAGCACAGCAGATTTTTAGGGCAATGAAAATACTCTGTATGATACTACAATGGTGGATACATGTCACTATACATTTGTCCAAACCCACAGAATGCACAACACCAAGAGCGAAACCCAATGTAAACTATGCACTTTGGGTAATTATGATGTGTCAAGGTAGGTTCATCAATTATAACAAATGTACCACTTTAGTGAGGTAAGTTGGTAATGGGGAAGGCTATGCATATGTGAGCACAGGAAACATATGGGAAATTTCTGTGCCTTAAGATAAATTTTGCTGTGAACCTAGAACTACTCTAAAAAAAGAAGTCTATTTTTTAAAAAAAGCATTAGAAGCTCTGCATGTTCTGCATTAATTTCCTTTAGCAGGTACCATGAGAGTTCATAGGAACAATGAACACTGTTTATATCTACCAAGGAAGATAAGATTACACTGTTATGAAAAGACCTCAGTAGCTAAAGACAAAAATAAATTTCTCACCCGATATGTCCATTACGGGTTGACAGGGTGACTCTGCTTCTCTAGTCACTCAAAACCCAGTAGAGAAGTGAGTCATCTGGACACAGGCTTCCTAGATCACCATAGTATGGAAAAAGAGAGGGTGAATTGCATACAAGCTTTTAAAATGTCCACCAAGAAGTGGCACACATCACTTTTGCTCACATTTCTGCTGTCAAGGCAAGTCTGATGACCACACTTAGTTCAATGGATTAGGGAAGTATAATCCTACCATGTGTCTGGAAAAGAGAAGATCAGGAAATATTCAAGTTGATAACATTCAGCTGGTATGATATTATGCTATAGATGAATTATTAAACTGGATGCACTATACACACATAAAGTTGTAATATTATTGTACTATGATCCTATCATCTATGAACACTTGCAGTAACTGGCATTTAGTTGTTCTGTACTTAGATAATAACTTCCCTGTTATACATTTCTACTTCATGGAATGATAAGCACTCCCTAAGGAGTCTTTGCTGACCCCCCACCTCCCAAGCCTGAGCTAGATGCTCAAGGAGCCATTATAGTGCCCTGTGCTTACTTCTATGTAGCACTGCCCACATTGCTGTGTAATTGGCAGCTCAAGGCAAGGACTGAGTCCAGGGCTTATTTAGCCAATTGTTGACCAATTCCCAAAGTCCTCACAGTCCAACCACACTTTAAAGGCTGTTTGGTAGCCTCCTGGCTCCAAGGACTACACCCCAGCCTTTGTGGCCCTCGGATTGTGTACTCTACTCTTGGAGACTGAAATAACTGGTTATTTGGGCTAATTTTTTAATAATCTCTATCACTGAGACTGACTACATGTGAATACATGACGTCATACTTGTTGATACATTTTAGGTCTTAAAATGAGTCTTAGCTGCTGTAATATAAAGAGTAAAGCAGTTAAATGATTCTAGTTGAAAAAGCTAAACTGTTTATACTCATATTAGACCTCTTACTGTGTGGTATGAGCTTTAGATATCTTGGTAAAGGTGACAACATAGTATTTCAATGCTTGTGTTGTATTTTTGAAGGGTAGTTTTTCAGGTTTGTGTTTTAAATGTACCTATACACCAATTTAAAATTCCCTTAGAATAATTACACTGTCATACATCTCCTATCGGCTACATTTTAAAGAACTGGTTTTATACTTTTAAGAAGAGAGATGATAGTTTTAACATTAAACAAAACCTCTTGCCTCATTTAAGCAGCACTTACATTGCTATATTAGACTGATCTAATAAGCATGGCAGCAAATCCAGAATTTGATGGTGCTTAAAAAGACACATCAGAATCCCAGAAAACATCAGAAAAATTTCCAAAGCCTTCTTCATTTCAATAGAATTTAAATTATCCAATTTTTCTTCTTGGGGATTTTCTATCTTTGGACTGCAAAGCCCTAGTTAATTCTTGGAGAGTAATTTCTAGTTAATTGGTTAGCTAACTATAGCCCACAGGTAAAGTCCCTTATAACAAGCACTTGAAAAAACAAAGGTTGTACATAGCAGAGAGTCAGTGAGTAGTGTCTTGTTAATCTTTCACCAGAAATAATATTCCCTAATGTGCACTTTTTCTGATCTTTCAAGTCCAACAGCCACTGTAAAATAGCTGATTGTCTCCCTCTTGCATCTCAGGAAAGGAAGATGAGAAGTGATCCGGGCTAGCAACTTAAATTGGCATCAAGCAAACAGCCATGAACCAGTCTGACCCTTCCTTACCTTCTTCTCCAGTTCTTCGTTCCCTTCTACCTTTTCCCAAACCAGCTAAATCTCCCAAAGGGGAACAAAAAGACTTGCTTATTTATCTAGAAAAGTGGAACATCTGCCTCTTCCTCCTTTCCTTTCCAAGGTAGGGAAAACATCATCAACTTTCCAGCAGAAACCTGGAAGCTAGGTTTCTAGCCATGGTCCAATATATTTTCCTTCCTTCACTAGATGTAAGTAAGAGTCCCTTTTAGATCCCCAAAATACCACTTGAAAAAGAGTTTTCATTAACCTAACCATGACCACAGGGGAACATGTTCCTCTAGATCATGCTGCATAAAGTTGCCATCACATTCATCAGAAGGACAGCCTTCAAATGTCTTGCAGACTTTTCCCCTATGTCAATCCTGTTTCATAAATAATTGTATCCTCACAGACCTCAAAAAAACTCTTGAACTTTTCTAAACTGGGATGAAGATAGAGTATATCCATACAAAAACAACAAAGGGGATCCGGCTGCCAATAGAGGTCATGCCCCTCTGAGTGAGCAGCCATCCAGCTAAGAGTTAATAACCTCTTGACTCAAGGCAACCTGCGTTATTTCTGCTTCCTGGTGCTAGCTGACTACGGGATGAGACCAGGTTTCATTCTGCTTTCGTTGTTCGTTCAGCTGAACCTCCCACCCAGAACGCACCTCCCCTCTTTGTTCTGTGTAGCCAAAGCTACCCAGTCAGTGGAAAAATCCAGCCTGAAGTCTCTTCTAATCGGCTACTCAAGGATGGGGATCATGGCTTCTATTTCTTCTTATCCCCCCAGTGGTACTTAACATACAACGGTGTACACAGGAGGTGATTTAGAATTGCTTTTTAAATATGCAAAAGGGCAGGAGGGCACAGAGAGAGGTAGAGGGGAGAGAAACTCAAACATTACTATTTTAAACTTTTGAAAACAATATATATATTAAATATAATAGTTTTTAATTAAAAATTTTGGGACTATTTTCCCCTAAAATTGAACTCCCACCAACATTCAGCCAGTCCCTTACTTTCCAGCAACGTTGCCCGTGTATAATAGTATCTGTAAACATTAACTTATATCTCAAGAACAAATTTTGATAATTCTAAAAGAAATTAGAATGACAACTCTTGCCAGAAAAGCCTAAACCAAATTTGAGACTCAATTATATATTTCGTATACTCACTGCTACATCCTCCTTATCTCCTGGGTCTTCACACATCTTCTAAGATTTTAGAATACTTTTGGCAATATCAGTGCGTACAATAATTCTTACCAACCATAACCTGTACCTCAGGAGATAATTCTAGAACTCTTCCTTGCAAAGCTTTTTAAACAAAAAATAGCATTCTTTCTGTGGAATCCCAGGATGTTAATAAATGTTGCATATAAAAAGGGTACCGTGATCATGTAAGTTTGGGAAAATTTGGTTAAATAAAATTACTTTATTAATTAATAAAAGTATTTTATTGCTTAGAACTTTTAGTATGTTAAAGTGCAGTGTGAAGCACAAAGAGGAGGATATAAAATACAGTATTTGCCAACATCTCACAGCACTATTCAAGGAGCATCTTTGAGGGTCAGGAAAAGGCACCCGTAGGGACCAGAGTGTCTCTCTGCCCAGTGTCTTTTCTAGGAGAGCCAAAGCAGTCGAATTCAAACTTTGTTGCACATCAAAACAGTTACTGCAAAAATTGTATTTGCCTGGAGGAATTTTCCAGTCTCCCCGGATAACGTGACTGCTTTAACCTTAGAAAGCTATTGTGAATTAACGATCAACTCTAATTACTTGAATAACATGAAGGTTCAGACACTGAAAAAAATTTCTGGTGAACAGAGCATTCAATTCTCTTTCTTACCATCTCCCTCGTCTGCCTATTCTTTAATTATCTTCAAATTACAGATGGAGGGAAGAATAAGCCATGCAAATGTGCCTTGTGTAGTCCTGACAAAGATAAATATAGACAAAGAATGTAGAGGTTTGTTCGTTTGAAGTTCAAAGCAGAGGTTCATGGACCCAAAGGTGTCAGATTTTGTGTGAGAATTGAAATTTTTGCATCTTTTACGTTCTACCATATTCAGATTTTAACTCCTATTTTCCCAAAGCAAATTAGACATTTTTATGCATACATGGCAAGTCATAAGATGAACCTTTTATTTTCCTCCCAATAAGACTACAGTATCTCATAACTTTCAATATTTTCAGTAATCAAAAAAAGAATAAAAGAAACTCATTCTCCTTGGATTTAATCTAAGAGAGATGTGAAATATACTTAATGTGAGTATTGGTAAGGATTTTTCATCATCAAGTCAGTAAAAATATTTATGACAATAACCTTAGAGAAATATTCTTCAAACTTTCAAGCCACAATATCCTGGGATGATGCATCAAAAGTCTGTTGGAAACAAAAGTTTGAATTTGTAGTGGCATGTGGATACCTGTTTTTCTCAGCAAAACAATTCAGCCATTGTAATTATTTTTAACAGAATTGGGCTTCATACTGCGGGATAATGAGCTGGAAAATGTATTTGTTTTAAATAAAGGCATTTTCACACTACAAGAACACACAAACATCTACAAAACCCAAATGCGCCCAACCAGCGTGCCTGGTAAAAGAGCCAATTTGATGTTATTTCCAACTGTGTAGAAATAATTTGCTACAAATTCAGGCTACAATGCAAACAGGTGCTTCTTGAAAGAAACCCCATGAGTTTGGAATTGCCAAGGGCTGGGACAGCTGGGAAACAAGAAGATGCTCTCTTTTAAATGGAACGCAAGCCTCTGGGGCCTATTTAGGTCCTGACTCTAAGCATTACCTTTCGGTTGGTCATCCATGATCACAAGACCAGCTGGCTCCTCAAATTACCCTTCAGATTTCACCAGAGCTGTGGATTTATACTAGCAACAATCACATGTTGCACTGAGAATGTGTGGGAAGGTGACTCCCAAACAAGCCCCAGGAGGGCAGATAAGGGATGTCAGATGCAATAACCTTCACTTTAAACTCCAACAACTTCCCCATTTGAATCAAATAAAGAGACAAAGATAAGACCAAGGGAGAGAAGGGTAGAATGGACAGCTAGAAAAATATAAAGGAACAATTGTAAAGAGAAGGGAAGGGGGTTAGGTGGGAATCAACTGTGAATCAGTGAGTGGAATTATGCAGCAGGAACAAATGATAAAAAGAATGGAGTTCAAAGAAAGGAATTAGAAATTACCTTAGGTTTCAAAGGGAAATTTTCAAGAATGCAAAACCTATCTAAGTGTACAACATTTAGACTGGTATTAGGTACAAATGGGTGTTTAATAAATCCTGCTCAGTACTGATTCTTGCTTAGATCTTAATGCACTTTCAGTACTTATCCATAGCTCTGCCTAGAGTTTCCTGCTGAATCTTACTGAAGTGTCAATGAGTTTGATGATTTCAGACCTTCTCTTAGATATTTGGTTTTAAGGTTCTCCTCCAACAATCCCAAAGTGTGGGGGAGTATTCTCCTGCACCACCAAGCAATTCTCAGGCACCATCTGGGTGTCCTACAATTTAACTCAATTCTGACACTATCTACTTGGAGATTGCATCAGATCCCACAGGTTAAGGGCTCAGTCCCACAAGACTGCCCCGCCCCACCACCACTTCAGATGCCAATCAGGAGCCCAGGTCGTCACCTGTGTTTCTGACCAACTGCCCATACATGGATCAGGAGTTCCAAATGACCCCCTCCTTGGATTTGATTAACTTGCTAGAAAAGCTCACAGAACACAGAGAAACATTTTCCTCACTAGATTACCAGTTCATCATAAAAGGATGTAACTCAAAAACAGCCAGATGGAAGAGATGCACAAAGCAAAGTCTGTGGGAAAGAACGTGGAGCCTCCATACCCTCTCCAGGTGTGTCACTCTCCCCACACCTCCACATGCTCACCACTGGGATGCTCTCAGAACCCTGTCCCTCCCCTCCCCAGAGGTTGGGAAGTGCCGGTGGGGACTGAAAGTTCCAACCCTCTCATCACCCTGTTGGTTGCCCTGGCAACCAGACTCAATCCTTAGGAGAGTTAGAGGCATTCCAAAAGTCACCTCAATAACGTAACAACAGACTCTTTTATCTCTCTCTCCACTTAGGAAATTCCAAGGAGCTCTGTGCTAGGAATGCCATCAAAGACCAAATACATATTTCTCATTATAAATCACAATATCACAGGCTTCCTTCTCCTAGTCCTCTAAAACAACGCTTTGCCACCAAAAATGGGTACCTCGACAGAGGAATCTATTCTGAAGCTCAAAAGGAATTCATCAGTACAAACAGAACTTCTCCAGAATGTACCAACGTGTCCTGACTAGATTCTCAGCGAGGAGTTCCCAGGTAATAAACAAAGAAACCCAAGAATGCACTTGAAAATACCCCAGACTTCCACAAAAATCCACTTTCCAAAATCCATTTACCACTGAAAAGGCAAAACTGTTTTTAAGGCAGCTGTTAGCAGAGGTTGAGAGTCATATTTTCAGCTTGGCGTTCACATGACTAATTTTTATACCACCCAAGTGCTGAAACAAATGTAATGAAGTAAACTTTAAGTGCCATATACAGGGAGAACTTTCCCCTTTATCTTACATTGTGTCAAACATAAAAATGACTTGGATACACAAAAATGGCTTTTAATAAATTTAGTTTAATTTAAAATTCTGATAGCTGAACTCACACATATGCAGCAAACATATTCCTTCTAGAACTGATGTTGTCACTCTCTCTGGGGTTTCTTTTTTTTTTTAATATATTTGTTTTCTTGTGAAGCAAGTTGAGAGATGAGAATTTTAAGTCTTTATTGAATTTTGTTACAATATTGCTTATGTCTTATGTTTTGGTTTTTTGGCCACAAGGATGTGGGATCTTTGACCCACGAGGCATCCTGGGTCCCTGACCAGGGATTGAACCTGCACCCCCTGCATTGGAAGGCAAAGTCTTAACCACATGACCGCCAGGGAAGTCCCTCTCTAGGGTTTCTTGATCGTCTTGGAGAACAAAGCCATGTTTCTATGATGCACACAGCACAGAGGTATTTGGAAATGTAAAATATTGTATTTGAATTTTATTGCCACTTAAATAAAAAGAGTTCTCAGGATAGGATCTTCCTCATACTTAACTTGTCCTTGAGAAAAGTGCACTAACTTTTGCAGGCCACAGAAAACAAGCTGTCAACTAGACAACTTAGTTATTTATGATCCCAACTCTTTCTAAGGAGGGTGGGTCCCATTACATGCAGGCCCTGTTGTGTTACTGAGCCCCATGTTGAGTGTGGGTGTGAAAATCTGGGGGTGGCAGATTGATTAGAGCTCTGTATAGTAGAACGGAGAGGAACTTAAGGTTCCTGGTGGAAAATCAAGGAGACAGGAGTCAGGGTTCTGAATACTACAGGAAGTCTCAATGCAGAAAGAGGGGAACTAGAGAAAAATATTGAAAAGTAAGTATTAGTTTTTTGCAATGGGTTGAGGAATTTGAACTCTGAACTCATTTCCTAAGTCATGTGATTTCATTTTGAATAAAAAAAAAGATGCTTTCATTATTTTGTATATTCTGTTAAAGAAAAACATTATATATGTTCTTCAATACTTAAGATGTTTATTTTTAAAAGATTTTTTTAATCAAAATAGGGATCATGAACTTTCCCCAATCAGAAATGTCTTGTTCCTTCTAAGGATAAAAGGCCTGGTACCTTGTAATAAGAATCATCATTTCCTTGTATTTACCTCTCAGAGAATAAGGCATACAGTGAACTCTACTGCCTCGATCAATAGCTAGAATTTGTCCTTGGCAAACAAAAGATCTTTAAAAAATGATTTCTGCTCACAATATTAGAGTGGATTACATTTTAAATAAGAACATTTTCAAATATAGCATTCTGTCTTTACAGCATGGTTCTGACTTGTTTGCATAAACAAATGGATATTCTTGTTTTTATGTATTTCTAGAAAATAGGAATCTAGAGGAAAGGTAGACTCATCCTGTAAGCCCCCCAAAAGGGGAAAATAATGCAATTTAGCTGCTTAGTCTTCTAACCTGCTTTGTTAAAACCTCAGTTTCTCATTGCATCAAAGTGGAATAATGCCTACCTCCACAATTTTCACAGGAATATTATGAAGACAGAAGATAAGGAGAACTTTCGAGGTTCTATTCATTCATTGAAGGAATAACTTGCTAATTGCTTTTTCTTTTTTAACTACAGAGGTAAGATTACGAAAGTCTTAAGTACAGAGGTATAAATTTTATGAAAAATGAAAATCCCATTTTACCTCCCCCTTACCCACCAAATTCTGCTCCCTTCTTCAAAAGTAATTATTTTCAATTATTAGAGATTATTTTCTCTACCCTTTTGTTGTTAATTTCTAATTTTATTGCATTGTGATCAGAGCACATGGCCTAAACTATTTCTGGTTTTTGGAATATACTGAAATTGGAGGGGAGGGGAGCTCTACTAATGTTTACTTTTTCTTTTCACATATTTTTCATGAAGGTTTGAAAAGGATGTGGATTTCCTACATGTGGGTTATAAAGATAGAGGCAGCTATAAAGGTACCTTAGATCAAGCTTGTTGCTTGTTACTAAAATTTTACTTATTTTGACTTATTTTTTTTCCAGCTGATCTTTCAAATTCTGAGAGAAGTATACTGTTTCCAACTGTGATTTCAGGTAAGTTACTGTCTCTCTGTACTCTTTTAGCAGCTTTTTCTTCATGGTTACTGTATCTTCTCAGTGAGCTGTTCATATAAAATATCCCTTTTGTTTATCAAATATTTTTGGCTTTAAATCTACTTTTCGATGTCTTGCTATACATGCTTTAGTTTTGTTAGATTGTTTTGCATATGCTTTTCTTTTCAACCTTTCTTTACCATTTTGTTTAGTGTTGCCTCTAAACCATATCTAAATATTGTTGTTTACCCAATCTGTAAATCTCCATCCTTTAATAGAGAAATTACACCCATCAACAAACAACTTATTAATAAATATAATTAAATAATATTAAAATTATTACCCATTTAAACATCATAACCAATATCATAACTAATGACATATTTGTCCTTATTCCTACTACCTAGTTTATGTTTTCTATGACTATGCTTTCTTATTCTCTCTTTTGCCCTCCTTTGCCCTGTTGAACTTTTTGAGCTATTGATGTTCTATTTTATTCCTTTTCTTCTATTTGGAAGTTATAGAGCCTATTTATATTATTCAGTGATTACTTACACTTTTGTCACGCATATTTATACTTAAATTTTTCAAACACATTTAAAATTAATTAGTATCTACATTCTCTTGCTGTACAAGGGGAACCTGCAACATGATGAGCCTCGAGAACATATTAAGTGAAATAATCCTGTCACAGAAAGCAAAATACTGCATAATTTCACTTATATGAAGTATCTAAAGTAGTTTAAATCATAGAAATAGAAAGTAAAAAAGTGATTGCTGACAGCTGGAGGAAGTGGGGAGGAAGGACTTGTATTTAATGGGTGTAGAGTTTCAGGTCTGCAGGATAAAAAGTTCTCTAGATCCTTTGCATTTCAATGTGAATATACTTAACAGTACTGAATTGTACACACAGAAAAATGGTTAAGATGGTAAATTTAATGTTATGTGCTTTTTACCACAATAAAAAAAGTATCTTCACTCACTAGTTTGAAGATACTGCTCAGTTTTCTTCTTACATTCCAGGTGGTTGATTAGAAAAAAGCCTGATGTAAATCTGTTTCTCATTCATTAGTAATTAACAATCTATTCCTTTCTGGAAGCTATTAGAATTTTTGCCTTATTCTTGGTATTCTAATCTTAATGTGCTCTGTCTAGGTAGGTGTCTTTTTTCATGTACCATGTTCAACATTTGCTGGCTCTTTCAGTGTGAGGAATAAGATCGTTCTTCCACTCTGGGAGATTCTTTTCTATTAATGATTTGAGTATTCCATTCCCTCCTTCTGGAACTTCTTTGGACCCTCAACTGATTCCTTCATGTCTCTCAACTCTTCTCTTTTAGATATTATGTCTTTATAATTTTGGTCTCTATCATGGGCAATATTCTTATCTTTATTTTTCAGACCATTAAGTTGTTCTTTACATATGCCCATTTTATGGTTATGCCTATCTATTGGATTTTATTTTGCAAAGATACTTTTAATTTCTACACATTATTTTTTATTTTTAAATTGTTCTCTTTCCATAACAACCTATTCATGATTTATGAATGACTTTTTTCTATAAATTTATTTATTTTATTTATTTACTTTTGGCTGTGTTGGGTCTTTCTCTAGTTGCGGCGGCTTTCTCTAGTTGCAGTGAGCAGGAGCTACTCTTCGTCACAGTGTGCGGGCTTCCTGTTGCAGTGGCTTCTCTTGTTGCGGAGCACGGGCTCTAGGCGCGCAGGCTTCAGTAGTTGTGGCACACGGGCTTAGGAGCTGTGGCTCACGGGCTTAGTTGCTCCGCGGCATGTGGGATCTTCCTGGACCAGGGCTTGAACCTGTGTCCCCTCCATTGGCAGGTGGATTCTTAACCACTGCGCCACCAGGGAAGCCCTATGAATGCCTTTTGAATATCTCTAAGGATACTAAGAACACTTTTTAAAAATATTTTTCCATTTTATTTATTTATTTTTGGCTGCTCTGCCTGGCATGTGGGATCTTAGTTCCCCGACCAGGGATTGAACCCATGCCTCCTGCACTGGAAGGGCAGTGTCTCAACCACTGGACTGCCAGGGAAGTCCCTAAATAATTTTTTATGTTCTTCAACTTATTTATTTTAAATCTTATGTCATTGGATTTTATTACCCACTACTCCTTTATTATTGTTGTCATTATTGTCCTCCAGATCACCCACTCTCATTTGAAAAGTCAAACATCTGGTTCATTGTCACTCTATCCAACAGTCTTGTTTCCATGTCTACAACAGTTTCCATACCTACAAGGATGAACTTCTCAAAGACTTACACTCCACCTTACCTTAGCCATTAACACTAATAGTCATGCCTTAGATATTGCTAACAATTTCCACCCCTCCATGATCTTGATTTAACATATTCTATTCTCAAACTACCATGTTGGGGTACTCTCTCTACCTCCCCAACTTCAACAATACCTTCACTCAACATGTATCTCCATTCCATTAATCCTACCGTATTTTTGCTTTCCCTCACTCCTGTATAAGCTTTTCTTGCCTCCTAAATCACCTTAAATTTCATAATCAATCATTACATTAACTCCCTTGCATATGCTTTCAATTCCTTTGCCTCCCTGTTACTTAATTATAGTCATTTGACCAAATGTTAAAATGTATAAATCCAATTTTCTGCCTACTTCAAACCTACACCTAGGCAATTGAACATGGCTGAATGATCTCACTATAAATCTAAATGAGTCCTTAATGGTGCCCAGCAATCATACTATAGTTCCCTAGTCCATTTGTTCTCCTACTCACAGATAACTACCTCATTCCTTTCAAATATTTCAGCACATCCACCCACATCCTCATTCTCAGCCGATGACTTTGTTTCTTATCTCACTGAGAAAATTGAAGCAATCATAAGAGAGCTTCCACTTCCACCAGTGGACCTTCCTAATTACCAATACCTATACCATATGCAGTGCTTTCCTACCTTTTACTATAAATAAATGACTCACATTCTTATCTAAAGCCATGACTCCTCTTGGATGAGTCCAATCTTTCAAGGACAAGATTCAGAACTCTTTCCTCTCTCTTCTATATCATCAAATTTTTATACTCTGTACCTTTATCACCAGCAGATAAACATGTATTTATGTCTCCCATCTTTCAAAACAAACATACTTTTCTTCATGAATTTGTTATGTGGCACTAGATAACTAATATAGTGACAATGTGTTCTACATAAATGAATCCTCCAAACTTATTGCAGTAAATATTGTTTCATCATTTTAACAATTCTAATGGGTTACTTGGGAACTGGGGCAAAATGGAAGGATATTTCAAACATAAAGTGTTTGCTTTCAAAAAACTTAAAAGTGGGAATAACATGAACACCAAAACAGGGCTTTGAACTCACTGTTCTTGGAACAGTCAGAGCAGCCAACCTGGTGGATAAGAACTAAGGCGGTAAACGGATTCAGGGCATCTTGTGAAGAACCTGAGGTTACAATCCCAGACTTCATCCACGGTGAGACAGAAGCCATCCTGAACTTTTCCAGCTGGAAACTGGTGTGATCAAAATGCCTGACGGAAGGTAACCTCAAGTTCAAGTGGAGATAGACTGCTGATTACAGAGCTAAGAGGGTATTAGTGAAGCAAAGGAATAACTAAGGATACCATTACTGGGCAAGAGTAGCAGAAAGAAAGGAAAAGTCTTAATCTGTGGTGGAAGAGGGTAGAAAGAACAGTCAATAAATTCTATTGTAAGCTTTTGAGACATATTTCATGCAATTTCTTTGTAATGATTATGTTACTTTGTGGCTTAAGAACTGGATATGATTGGCTCAATTTGCCTTTTTGTTTCCTGAGGAATTTCCAAACTGTTCCTCCAGAATTTGTGCATTTTGGGAAGACTCCAGTTCTCAGAGCCACCTATGGCTTTCAACTCCTTTCTCTGCTTGGCTCATTCCATTTATCATCTCATTCTTCCACTCATATCAACACAGACAAGGAACTTAGCCCCCTTCCTTGGTTTCCTCTTCCCCTACAATACATTAAACATTTTATTCCCTTATATCAGGCTTTCGAGTGTTATATAGTAGGCTTTACTAAAGTATTGGGAGAGGTGACAATAGTTTATACCATAAACAATGTAACATTAAACATTACATATGCCTGTTCTTTAAAAAGTCGGTCACCTAATTTTATCCATTGGTCTCCAGGTTCTTGCCATATTACCTTGCTTCTTTTTTTCTCTTTCACCTCCTCTCTCTCTTGTTCCATCCCAAGCAACTTATCAAAGTATTCTCCCAAGCATAGATTGATCTCTCCCTCACAGGAATTTTGGTGCCAGGTGTTAAGATAATTGGGCTTTACTTTGCTGTACTTGATTGGCTGATTGGTACAAGAAATCACTTACAGGTTTGTGTTGAAGATCATTACACAATTCCTAGATACTAAAGGGGTGACATAAATCAAAGGCTGAGAATTTTTATGGTCAAAACAGAAGATGTGACATTATATTATATACTAAGGACACTGCATAATTCTAAATAACAGGAATAAATTCAAAAGTAAATATGTACCCTGGACACCATTGAAAGTAACTAGTATACCAATTCCTTGTCCTAAAATTTGCCAATAAATAATTAAGCATTATTGTGCCTTTCCTGTATGAACTATATTTCAGATAACCAAATTGCCATATTTGATGAGCAAAAGTTTGTTTTTAAAAGAATTCCAACTAATAAATGTGTAATGAATGACAGAATTTTAAAAATCATTCTGTAATTGGTAATGAAATAACTGAATCAGGCAACAATAACCAATATATAAAACCATGAGAAGAAAGGTTGGTGGGGAACTTTAAATGGGAAGTTCAGGTTATCACCATCTGAATCTTCTGATCAATCTTAGTATCACTCAAATTGGGGCAAACAGCCATTACATGCCTTCTGAGTTGATATATATAGGCCACTATATACATGACAGGTATTTTCATGATTTTTTGGGGGGAGGCCTGAATTATTTCAAAGTCTGAACTTGTTATTATAAAATCATAAACACGCTGAGTTAGGTTTACTTTCTAGGTGAATTCAAAATTATCATTTCCATTCAAAAAAGTACTTACTGAGTACCTTTTATGTTATAGGCACTTTGCTAGATTTTGGAGATTCAAAGGTTAAAGGCTTGAAACCCCATTTTCAAGAAGTCTCATGAATGACCAAACTCTCCCAATCAACATCATAAGATGTAAATGCAACAGTGGAGGCTATATAAGTTGCCACCTGCTCTCCTGAGGCTAACAGAGCAGACTTCAGAGAGGAGTGGATGCCAAAGACCAGATATAAATGGTGAGCATCTCACCAAGCTGACAATGGAGAGAATTCAGTTACATAAGGAATAACAAGCACCAAAAATAAGAGTAGTGTGAAAATGTAGCATATTCAAGAAATGTCCAGTGGTTTGGTTTGGCTAAATAAAGGGGATTCTTCATGTGGTGAGAAGGTGGTAAGTTTTCAGGAGATGACTTGAAAATTATGCACAGGTGGGTTAGATTATGAAGTAATTTGTAGGTTATATTAAAGATTTTAAATTTTATATGATAGACGTTGGGTTGCCACTGCTTTTTTTTTTAAGCAGAAGAGGGGCATATTTATTTGCTTATGACTGAAATCACTTGGAAGTCTTATGGAAGATGAGTTGAAGACGGTAAGAGAGCAAGGCAACAAGAAGGGGAGGATGGGAGATTTAGAAGACAGAAAAGCTAACGTCCAAATTTTAAACACAGATGATAGAGTGTATCATCTAAAAAAAATGTGTAGAGAAAACATCTCTCCCAGAGCTTCCTCATCTATATGGTATGTCCTAATTAAGCAATAAGGATTCCTAGAACATTATTGAAATGTCATAGCCTAGAAATGTCATTATTTCACAACAAAAAGAACTGGAGTCTAGTAGGTTCTTCTCTGGTCTGAGAACCAAACTTAGTTCCAGAATTTATTTACATAAGGAATAAAATTGGGTTATTTACACGCATCCAGCATGAGGAAAGAAAAGGACATGAGATGTGGTGATATATGTTGGGATGAGCCCTGCATTCTAATGACATCTTTAACAGTGCTCTTTTATAGCAGCACACTTGTACCAGCTGTTGAGTGGTTTTACTTATATCCATTTTAGCCTGTGCATTTAAATGACACATACCACCAAGCTTCCTATTTTTAGAATATTATTTGGACCTGTAAGTTATACAATATTCTGAAGTACATATCTTCAACATCAAGCGCAAAGACCAAATGGATGGAAACGATTTCTTGCACCCAGTGATTTATTTAAGTCTCCACCTGGCTCTTGAATTTCTATGCAGTATTTAAATCTGGATAATATAACAAAACCATGCCTGATTCTAAAACATGTCCATGGGCTTAGGAAACATGCAATTTAATAGAAAGACAATACACACACCTGTATTTCCTATAGGTAGCTTGGCAATAAACATGGATATATTTTCCCAGCAACGCTTTACCTATTCCTATCCAAAAATACATTTTAAAATGTTTTTTCTCATTTCTTCTTAGCACATTTCTTTGTGGTCCAGTAGAACTAAGGGGTCGAGATGATAAGTAAGTGAGGAGAATGAAAGTAAGGCAGGAAAGGCTAGCAGTAAAAGCACAAAGGGAGGTGGAGAAATAAAGAGAAAAGACTATGTGCCTCCCTTTGAATACAATGAGGGTTCTTGGAGGTCAATGCCCATAATTTCAACATCTATGAAGAAAAAATTCCAAAGGAGAGACTTATAAATGAGTCACTAAACTGGAAAATAATTGTGGAAAGTCAGCCAGAGTAAATAAAATGGCCATTACCTTAAAAGGAGACAAATGAAATGAAATGAATTTCAAAGTATTTACTCTGTGCGGTAAACTCCAGTACAGCATGAAGGACAAAGGCTGTGGGGCAACAGAGGCCTGGATTTCAAACTTCCAACTCTTCCACTTACCAGTAGCCTAACTTTAAGCAAAACATTTAATCTTCTAAGGTCTGAGTGTTCATCTTTTATATGGAAATAAGAATACCTAACTCAGGGCTGTGCTGAGAATTATTGGGCAGCATTTTGTGTGCCATTAGTGCACTACTAAATGGTAGCTATTAAGCAATAGGCACTAGCAGTGACTTAGTGGCCCTGGTATACTCAATAAGACATAAGCAAGTTGTCTTTGCAGGAGTTATTCTAGGTCAGGCAGGGTAAATGGAGAAAACTAAATGGAAAAGGCCATTAATGTTTATGATTGGGTTAAAACACGAAAATAAAGATTATGCTTTGGATGAAAAAAGGAAGTACGATATCTGGTTAGTAAAAGCAAAGTCAGTCTTGTTTTGTGGGGATAAATAATCATTATTCCTCGAAGGCTGCATAAAAAAGGCCTTTTGCCCAGTTGTTCAGGACAATGTCTGATGTTGGTATACTTGGTTTCTCAATCATGACCTGCTAGACATTTCTGGAGAAGTTAAACTACCCAAACCATTTTCACTCATCTTTTTCCCTTAATCAATATATGTGTTAGATGTATGAATGAATCAATCAACCAACCAATCAATGGATCAATCAGTTAATCAACCAATTCCTAGATTAGAAACCCAAGGTACCACCCACCTTAATGTACAGAATAAAGTATAGCATTACTCTATCAATAAAATCACTGGACAAATGAAGTCATAGCTATTAGACATGGCATTCTTCAACAAGCTACTCTGAATTAAATGAGTCCTATTTTTCTTTGGCCTATTATTTAAATACGCCACAAGCACAAGCTGCAGAAGTGTCCAAAAGGCAAGTAACTTTCACTCGTGTCTATGGTTGCCATTCATTATCTAGAGCTATTCCAACAGCAGAGATAATCGCCCAGCTCTTGGTGACCTGGAAGCCCTCCAGGAATCAATTTGCATTAGCAAAGCTTTGCCTGCCTCACAGGACTTGCTTCTTCTAAAACCTCCCCTACCCTGCCCTGATTAGCAATCTGTTCCTTCTGGTATGAATCTGATCCCATCCTTCAGGTTTCCTCCACTCCTTTCCTGCAAAACACATAAAATGACTCCATCTGAGATACAGCAAAATGTCATTAGAAGGTGCTTCACGATGCCAAATTTGGTTACACCGAATGTCAAATCACAGTATGTCAGGATAGGAAAAGCACTGTTAGGCATGCCATCCTGTTCCCTCTCATCCATGTTTTAAAGGGGGCCACTATTGAATGTGCTAATGATCCAAATGATCTTAAGATAGCTCCCTGTCATCCAGAATTAATCAAGTCACTGTGTCATTTCATGAGCAGGTGGCCTCCATGTTTGATATCACGAAAGGCATTCCTCAACTTAGGTCCCTACTCCCTAATACTAATCCACAATGGCAGTCCTAGAACCAACTCTGCCACTGACTAGTTGAGTCAATGTAGTAAAGGGACTTGGGCTTTTGTGCCTCAGTGTCTTCATTTATAAAATAGAGATAATAATGGCACCTCCCTCTAAAGGTTGTGTTGAAGATTAAATGAGTCAATACATATAAAACCTTAGAACAGGGCTTGGCACATAGTAAGGATTCTAGAGGAAAACAGCTGTGAGGAATTTTGAGTTTTATCTAATTGGAGAGCCACATTTGGATGTAGGGTTACTGCCACTCATGATTAATGAATTCTTTGGCTCTGAAGTGCAGCTTACTTAGAAAGTTGTATAAATGAAACCATGTCATCCATAGCTTAAAAAGAATGTGGGGCTTCCCTGGTGGCGCAGTGGTTGAGAATCTGCCTGCCAATGCAGGGGACACGGGTTCGAGCCCTGGTCTGGGAAGATCCCACATGCCGCGGAGCAACTAGGCCCGTGAGCCACAATTACTGAGCCTGCGCATCTGGAGCCTGTGCTCCGCAACAAGAGAGGCCGCGATAATGAGAGGCCCGCGCACCGCGATGAAGAGTGGCCCCAACTTGCCGCAACTAGAGAAAGCCCTAGCACAGAAACGAAGACCCAACACAGCCATAAATAAATAAATAAATAAATAAATAAACCTCCCCCCCAAAAAAAAGATGTGATAGGGTGGGGAGAGACATGTATTCCCAGCAGAATCTATAAATATTTATTATCTGCAGGAAAGTTATATGCCACCAGAGAGCACTGACATTCTTTCTCTTCATTCACATTGATGGAGCTTGAACTGCCAAACCACAGGCCATCTTGTCCCTTGGTTTTATTGTCACAGCCCAGAGTTGTGATACTGTTTATTACTGAAGGTGGGCTTTGCATGAGCCTCAGATGTCAGCTCCCAGAGCTTCCCATCTGGCTACATGAGAGTCTTTTGCAGTGATTGCTAAACATATAGATCCTGAGGCCCATTTCTGAAGATTTTGATTCAGGAAGTCTTGGGATAGCACTTGGGGATCTGGTAATTCTGAGATACAATCCAGGTTTAAGAACTACCCCCTGCCAAACAGTATAACATTTTTTTTTCATTGAAGAAGAAATAGCCACCTTCTCTGAGAATATTTATTTTCTTTATCCAATTACACTAATGAGTCTTGGAGTTACCTAGTTTGTTGTGTTTCTTCATCACGTTCCAAAGAGACCACTCCAAACTCTCAACCACATGATGCATTTAACAACAAGAAGTCTAGCTATCTTGTAGACCATAGTGGATATCCACAGTTTCCATGTTCTCCTTCCTTCTAACCTCATAGTCACGATTTTGGCAGAACTGACCTATCTCCAGCTCCAGTGTCACTGTGGGGAAGGTTCTGAATGGGTCCAGCCAATCTGTGCCTCTTATCTTCTTGGTCACAAGGATGGATACAAACTTAATTTGGACAAATGTCATGAAATATTTTTGGAGACTTTTTAGAAAGGAGCACCCTCTCTCTTTCTCTCTCTCTCTCTCTCTCTCTCTCGATAATTGCCAGAAAAGAATTCTCTCTGTCACACCAAAAATGAATGATAAAGCATTTAACACCAGCCTGGATGCTGTTGACAGGGGTTTTGAAACTATGAGGGAAGCCAGCTTTAGAAAGAAACCTCTACTGTAGAAATCAAATGCGGAAACAGAAAAAACTCACATCCCAAGTGACATCACTCAGCAACTGGATCAAATCTCACCCGAAGCTCACCTCATCATTGAACATTTTAGATATGTAAATCAAAAGATATCTTCCATTGTTGAAGCTGGTTTGAGTAAACTAAAAGCATCTTTACTGATTCATAGCCCATAAAAAATAGTCGAAAGCATCATAATGTTGGTCTTGCTCTCAACATCACAATCAATCCAAAAGCCCTTGTATTGAAGAACACTAGCCTAACCTATTCTTAAAACTCATACTCAGGTCTGCAACTCTGATCTTCCCAACTCCTTAGGTATGTCTCAGAGACAGTTAGGGTACCATACTCTCTTAGTTTTCCTCCTACCTTACTGGTTTCTCCTTCTCAGGCTTCTTTGACAGTTTTTCCTCTTCTCTCTGACCACTTCTCCATTCAGTCCTTAGATCAATTCTCTCCTCTATCCTCACTCACTTCCTCAGTGACCTCATTCAACCCCATTTATGTGCTGATAACTACCAAACATATAACTCCAATCTAGACTTCTTTCCTGAATTCCAGATTCATACATCAAATTGCCTACCTAACACACATGCTTAGGTGTCTAACAGACACATCAAATTCAACGCTACAAAACTACTGAACACCTGATCTCCTTCTCCCCTCCATCCTGGAAATATGCTCTACCTGAAGCCTTCTCCATCTCTGTTGATGACAATCCAGCTTTCAAGTTGCTCAGGTCAAAAGCTTTGGAGGCATCCTTGACTTCTATCTTTTTCTCGTACTCTTAACGTCCAAACTGTCAGTGAGTTCCATCAGTACTACCTTCAAAATATATACAGAATTCAACCACTTCCACTGCCACCACCCTGGAATGAGACAATGGGGAATCCTTTAGATAGAGTTGACAGTCAGAGGAGTCCTGTATCCTCCAGAAACGGGCCTATCAGGAACAGACTTATTTTAGTAATCCTGCATTATTCTTTTATTCTCTGGAAGCAGGCTGTCCAAAAGGGGGCTTTGGGGTGGACGGAGTGACAAATTTTAATATACAGCAGTTGAGGCCGTCCATTATGATCCCTGCAGCCAGAGATTGGGGAAGTTCATTGTTTATGGCCACTACACCATTTTCGTTTTTTGTTTTGTTTGTTTGTGGTTTTTTTTCTGTTTCTTCATTTGTCCTAGCATTATAGACATATTGTCATCTATATTCCTTACTTGGTTTATTGCTTTGATCATACATTAGCCTCAGGGGCCTACTGACCTGGATGATAACTTACTTCTCTAATCCCCGGACCAGACAAACCTCACTCCATGACCAGTGAAGCAAGTGGGTGAAGTTAAAGGCAATAAGACTTAACTCTCTTCTATATATGAGCAAACAGGGGCACAGTATAGTGGGCAGAACACTGAACTGGATGCTAGGAAACCTGCCCCAACTCTTACCTAGCTGGCATAGTCCAGATAAATAATTTAGACAATATAAACCCCAGTATTTTCACCTGTAAAATGAGGATAATATTTTTATAAAATAAGGTTACATTTACTTAAACAAATGGATTGTTACCAAGATCAAAACAGCTACTATAAAAAACTAGACCATCTTACACAAATATAAGGAAAACCCTATTCAAAAATGGGTATAAATAGAACAAAGGACTCTTGCCCTGATGATAGGGTAAAAATAATTTTGGGGGGTTCACATCTCCATTCTTTTTTTTTTTATTTTTAATTTTTTAATTGATTTATTTCTTTTTTTTTAACATCTTTATTGGAGTATAATTGCTTTACAATGGTGTGTTAGTTTCTGCTTTTTATCAACGTGAATCAGCCAAACATATACATATATCCCCATAGTTCCTCCCTCTTGCGTCTCCCTCCCACCCTCCTTATCCCACCGCTCTAGGTGGTCAAAATGCGCTGAGCTGATCTCCCTGTGCTATGTGGCTGCTTCCCACTAGCTATCTATTTTACATTTGGTAGTGTATATATGTCCATGCCACTCTCTCACTTTGTCCCAGCTTACTCTTCCCCCTCCCCGTGTCCTCATGTCCATTTTCTATGGCTGCGTCTTTATTCCTGTCCTGTCTCTAGGTTCCTCAAAACCTTTTTTTTTTTTTTTTTAGAATCCATATACATGTGTTAGCATATGGTATTCGTTTTTCTCTCTCTGACTTACTTCACTCTGTAAGACAAACTCTAGATCCAGCCACCTCACTACAAATAACTCAACTTTGTTTCTCTTTATGGCTGAGTAATATTCCATTGTATATATGTGCCACATATTCTTTATCCATTCATCTGTCGATGGACACTTAGGTTGTTTCCATCTCCTGGCTATTGTAAATAGAGCTGCAATGAATATTGTGGTACATGACTCTTTTTGAATTATGGTTTTCTTAAGGTATATGCCCAGTACTGGGATTGCTGGGTCGTATGGTAGTTCTATCTTTAGTTTTTTAAGGAACCTCCATACTGTTCTCCATAGTGGCTGTATTAATTTACATTCCCACCAACAGTGCAAGAGGGTTCCCTTTTCTCCACACCCTCTCCAGCATTTACTGTTTGTAGATTTTCTGATGATGTCCATTCTGACTGGTGTGAGGTAATTCTTCATTGTAGTTTTGATTTGCATTTCTCTAATGATTAGTGATGTTGAACATCTTTTCATGTGTTTGTTGGCAATATGTATATCTTTGGTGAAATGTCTATTTAGGTCTTCTGCCCAGTTTTGGATTGGGTTGTTTGCTTTTTTGATACTGAGCTACATGAGCTGCTTGTAAATTTTGGAGATGAATCCTTTGTCAGTTGCTTCATTTGCAAATATTTTCTCCCATTCTGAGGGTTGTCTTTTCATCCTGCTTATGTTTTCCTTTCCCGTGCAAAAGCTTTTAAGTTTCATTAGGTCCCATTTGTTTATTTTTGTTTTTATTTCCGTTTCTCTAGGAGCTGGGTCAAAAAGGACCTTGCTGTGATTTATGTCATACAGTGTTCTGCCTATGTTTTCCTCTAAGAGTTTTATAGTGTCTGGCCTTACTTTAGGTCTTTAATCCATTTTGAGTTTATTTTTGTGTATGGTGTTAGGGAGTGTTCTAATTTCATTCTTTTCATTCTTCCAATCCAAGAACATGGTATATCTCTCCATCTGTTTGTATCATCTTTAATTTCCTTCATCAGTGTCTTATAGTTTTCTGCATACAGGTCTTTTGTCTCCTTAGGTAGGTTTACTCCTAGGTATTTTATTCTTTTTGTTGCAGTGGTAAATGGGAGTGTTTCCTTAATTTCTCTTTCAGATTTTTCATCATTAGTGTATAGGAATGAAAGAGACTTCTGAGCATTAATTTTGTATCCTGCAACTCTACCAAATTCATTGATTAGCTCTAGCAGTTTTCTGGTAGCATCTTTAGGATACTCTATGTATAGTATCATGTCATCTGCAAACAGTGACAGCTTTACTTCTTCTTTTCCAATTTGGTTCCCTTTATTTTTTTTCTTCTCTGATTGCTATAGCTAAAACTTCCAAAACTATGTTGAATAATAGTGCTGAGAGTGGACAACTTTGTCTTGTTCCTGATCTTAGAGGAAATGGTTTCAGTTTTTCACCATTGAGACGATGTTTGCTGTGGGTTTGTTATATATGGTCTTTATTATGTTGAGGTAAGTTCCCTCTATGCCCGCTTTCTGGAGGGCTTTTATCATAAATGGGTGTTGAATTTGGTCGAAAGATTTTTCTGCATCTATTGAGATGATCATATGGATTTTCTCCTTCAATATGTTAATATGGTGTATCACATTGATTGATTTGCGTATATTGAAGAATCCTTGCATTCCTGGGATAAACCCCACTTGAACATGGTGTATGATCCTTTTAATGTGCTGTTGGATTCTGTTTGCTAGTATTTTGTTGAGGATTTTTGCATCTATGTTCATCAGTGATATAGGCCTGTAGGTTTCTTTCTTTGTGACATCTTTGTCTGGTTTTGGTATCAGGGTGATGGTGGCCTCATAGAATGAGTTTGGGAGTGTTCCTCCCTCTGCTACATTTTGGAAGAGTTTGAGAAGGATAGGTGTTAGCTCTTCTCCAAATGTTTGATAGATTTTGCCTGTGAAGCCATCTGGTCCTGGGCTTTTGTTTGTTGGAAGATTTTTAATCACCATGTCAATTTCAGTGCTTGTGATTGGTCTGTTTATATTTTCTATTTCTTCCTGGTTCAGTCTGGGAAAGTTGTGCTTTTCTAAGAATTTGTCCATTTCTTCCAGGTTGTCCATTTTATTGGCATATAGTTGCTTGTAGTAATCTGTCATGATCCTTTGTATTTCTGCAGTGTCAGTTGTTACTTCTCCTTTTTCATTTCTAATTCTATTGTTTTGAGTCTTCTTCCTTTTTTTCTTGATGAGACTGGCTAATGGTTTATCAATTTTGTTTATCCTCTCAAATAACCAGCTTTTAGTTTTATTGATCTTTGTTATTGTGTCCTTCAGTTCTTTCTCATTTATTTCCGATCTGATCTTTATGATTTCTTTCCTTCTGCTAACTTTTGGGTTTTTCTGTTCTTCTAATTGCTCCAGGTATAAGGTTAGGTTGTTTATTTGAGATGTTTCTTGTTTCTTGAGGTAGGACTGTATTGCTATAAACTTCCCTCTAAGAACTGCCTTTGCTGCATCCCATAGGTTTTGGGTCATTGTGTTTTCATTTCATTCATTTCACTTATTTCTAGGTATTTTTTGATTGCCTCTTTGATTTCTTCAGTGATCTCTTGGTTATTTAGTAGTGTATTGTTTAGCCTCCATGTGTTTGTATTTTTTAAAGATTTGTTCCTGTAATTTATATCTAGTCTCATACTGTTGTGGTTGGAAAAGATACTTCATACGATTCAATTTTCTTAAATTTACCAAGGCTTGATTTGTGACCTAAGATATGATCTATCCTGAAGAGTGTTCCATGAGCACTTGAGAAGAAAGTGTATTCTGGGTTTTTTGGATGGAATGTCCTATAAATATCAATGAAGTCCATCTTGTTTAATGTATCATTTAAAGCTTGTGTTTCCTTATTTATTTTCATTTTGGATGATTGGTCCATTGGTGAAAGTGGGGTGTTAAAAGTCCTCTACTACGATTGTGTTACTGTCGATTTCCCCTTTCGTGGCTGTTAGCATATGCCTTATGTATTGAGGTGCTGCTATGTTGGGTGCATAAATATTTACAATTGTTATATCTTCTTCTTAGATTTATGCCTTGATCATTATGTAGTGTCCTTCTTTGTCTCTTCTAACAGTCTTCATTTTAAAGTCTATTTTGTCTGATATGAGAATTTCTACTCCAGATTCTTTTGATTTCCATTTGCATGGAATATCATTTTCCATCCCCTCACTTTCAGTCTGTATGTGTCCCTAGGTCTGAAGTGGGTCTCTTGTAGACAGCATATATACAGGCCTTGTTTGTGTATCCATTCAGCCAGTCTATGTCTTTTGGTGGGAGCATTTAATCCATTTACATTTAAGGTAGTTATCGATATGTATGTTCCTATTACCATTTTCTTAATTGTTTTGGGTTTGTTATTGTAGGTCTTTTCCTTCTCTTATGTTTCCTGCCTAGAGAAGTTCCTTTAGCATTTGTTGGAAAGCTGGTTTGGTGGTGCTGTAATCTCTTAGCTTTTGCTTGTCTGTAAAGGTTTTAATTTCTCTGTTGAATCTGAATGAGATCCTTGCCGGGTAGAGTAATCTTGGTGGTAGGTTTTTCCCTTTCATCATTTTAAATATGTCCTGCCACTCCCTTCTGGCTTGCAGAGTTTCTGCTGAAAGATCAGCTGTTAACCTTATGGGGATTCCCTTGTATGTTATTTGTTGTTTTTCCCTTGCTGGTTTTAATATTTTTTCTTTTTATTTAATTTTTGATAGTTTGACTAATATGTGTCTTGGCGTGTTTCTCCTTGGATTTATCCTGTATGGGACTCTCTGTGCTTCCTGGACTTGATTATTTCCTTTACCATATTAGGGACGTTTTCAACTATAAACTCTTCAAATATTTTCTCAGTACCTTTCTTTTTCTCTCCTTCTTCTAGGACCCCTATAATTCGAATATTGGTGTGTTTAATGTTGTCCCAGAGGTCTCTGTGACTGCCCTCTATTCTTTTCATTCTTTTTTCTTTATTCTGCTCTGTGGTAATTATTTTCACTATTTTATCTTCCAGGTCACTTATCCGTTCTTCTGCTTCAGTTATTCTGCTATTGATTCCTTCTAGAGAATTTTAAATTTCATTTATTGTGTTATTCATCATTGTTTGTTTGCTCTTTAGTTCTTCTAGGTCCTTGTTAAATGTTTCTTGTATTTTCTCCATTCTATTTCCAAGATTATGGATCACGTTTATTATCATTACTCCAAATTCTTTTTCAGGTAGACTGCCTAGTTTGTCTTCATTTGTTTGGTCTGGTGGGTCCTTACTTTGCTCCTTTATCTGTTGCTGCGTATATGTCTATCTTCTCATTTTGCTTCACTTACTGTGTTTGGGGTCTCATTTTCGCAGGCTGCAGGTTCATAGTTCCTCTTGTTTTTCATGTCTGCCCCCAGTGGCTAAGTTTGGTTCAGTGGGTTGTGTAGCCTTCCTGGTGGAGGGGACTGGTGCCTGTGTTCTTGTGGATGAGGCTGGATCTTGTCTTTCTGGTGGGCAGGACCACATCCGGTGGTATGTTTTGGGGTGTCTGTGACCTTATTATGATTTTAGGCAGCCTCTCTGTAATGGGTGGGGTTGTGTCCTGTCTTGCTAGTTGTTTGGTGTAGGGTGTCCAGCACTGTAGCTTGCTTGTTGTTCAGTGGAGCTGGGTCTTAGCGTTGATATGGAGATATCTGGGAGAGCTTTTGCCGTTTGATATCATGTGGAGCCGGGAGGTCTCTGGTGGACCAATGTCCTGAACTTGGCTCTCCCACCTCAGAGGAACAGGACTGACACCCAGCCAGAGCACCAAGACCCTGTCAGCCACACAGCTCAGAAGAAAAGGGAGAAAAAAGGAAAGAACGAAAGAGAAAAAGAAAGTAAAATAAAGTTATTAATATAAAAAATAAAAAATTATTAAAAATAAAAAATAAAAAAATTGAAAATAAAAAAAGAAGAGAGAAGCCAAACCAAGAAACAAATCCACCAATGATAACAAGCACTAAAAAACTATACTAAAAAAACAAAGAAACAAAAAAAACCACAGACAGACAGAACCCTAGGACAAATGGTAAAAGCAAAGCTATACAGACAAAATCACACAAAGTCCATCATCTCAATTTTGGGATGATTCGTTGTCTATTCAGGTATTCCACAAATGCAGGGTACATCAAGTTGATTGTGCGGATTTAATCCGCTGCTCCCGAGGCTGCTGGGAGAGATTTCCCTTTCTCTTCTTTGTTGGCACAGCTCCTGGGGTTCAGCTTTGGATTTGGCCCCGCCTCTGCATGTAGGTCGCCTGAGGGCGTCTGTTCCCACACAGACAGGACGGGGTTAAAGAAGCAGCTGATTAGGGGGCTCTGGCTCACTCAGGCTTGGGGGAGGGAGGGGTACAGAATGCGGGGCGAGCCTGCGGCAGCAGAGACTGGCATGACGTTGCACCAGCCTGAGGCACGCCCTGTGTTCTCCCAGGGAAGTTGTCCCTGGATCAGGGGACCCTGGCAGTGGCGGGCTGCACAGGCTCCCGGGAGGGGAGGTGTGGATAGTTACCTGTGCCAGGCTTCTTGGTGGCTGCAGCAGCAGCCTTAGTGTTTCATGCCTGTCTCTAGTGTCCACACTGATAGCCGTGGCTTGCACCCGTCTCTGGAGCTTGTTTAGGCGGTGCTCGAATCCCCTCTCCTCGCGCACTCCAGAAAAATGCTCTCTTGCCTCTTAGGCAGTTCCAGACTTTTTCCCGGACTCACTGCCCATTAGCTGTGGCGCACTAGCCCCCTTCAGGCTGTGTTCACGCACCCAACCCCAGTCCTCTCCCTGGGATCTGACCTCTGAAGCCTGAGCCTCAGCTTCCAGCCCCCACCCACCCCAGTGGGTAAGCAGACAAGCCTCTCGGGCTGGTGAGTGCTGGTCGGCACCCATCCTCTGTGCGGGAATCTCTCCGCTTTGCCCTCTGCACCCCTGTTGCTGCGCTCTCCTCCATGGCTCTGAAGCTTCCCCACCACCACCCACTGTCTCCGCCAGTGAAGGGGCTTCCTAGTGTGTGGAAATTTTTCCTCCTTCACAGCTCCCTCTCAGAGGTGCAGGTCCCATCCCTATTCTTTGGTCTGTTTTTTCTTTTTTTCTTTTGCCCTACCCAGATACGTGGGGAGTTTCCTGCCTTTTGGAAAGTCTGAGGTCTTCTGCCAGCGTTCAGTAGGTGTTCTGTAGGAGTTGTTCCACATGTACATGTATTTCTAATGTATTTATGGGGAGGAAGGTGATCTCCACGTCTTACTTCTCTGCCATCTTGAAGGTCTCTCCCTACTGATTTATTTTTATTTTTGTCTGCATTGGGTCTTCGTTGTGGTGTGCGGGCTTCTCATTGCAGTGGCTTCTCTTGTTGCAGAGCACAGGCTCTAGGCATGTGGGCTTCAGTAGTTGTGGCTCTTTGGCTCTAGAATGCAGGCTCGGTAGTTGTGGTGCATGGGTTTAGTTGCTCCACAGCATGTGGGATCTTCCCAGACCAGGGCTTGAACCCATGTCCCCTGCATTGGCAGGCGGATTCTTAACCACTGTGCCACCAGGGGAGTCCCCACATCTTCCTTCTTAATGTCATTCCCAAAATTATTTAGTATCTTGTATTTTTATTTAAGCATATCTGAGAAAAAGGTTAAAGTCACATACTCATGTTTATCTATTTCACTCTGGAGAGAATTCCATGTTCCTCCACGATGCCTACATCAATGTATGTATGTGCCACACATTTATCTAAACTAAATTTAAACTGAAGAAGTCTTCCTACAATTAAATTTTGCAAAGAATAAAGAAATGTTCACTATTGTTATTTCTGAATTATCACCAAAGTCCATCGATTATTCTTAACTGTAGTGGGCACATGTGCAAGGAGGCATGTGTATGTGAATTTCAGTTTGTCTAGGAGAACAGAGCATCTGCTATTTATAAAGCAGAAAATCAGCCAGAACCCTGACTTCTGACACCAGTCATACAGTCCTTACCTTTTATGGATTTTAATTCTTTAACACAAATTACAACTGTTCATATTCAGTGCCTTATTTTAAAATATGTATTTATGTAACCAAATATGATAGTTGAGACATTTTTGAACCTTGATAAGGCACTGAGTGGACCCCCAGGATTTTATTAACATATATGGGAAACACAATCCTAAATCACTAGCAAATGGTCATACAACTCTCTCTCCAGTTAGGTTTATCTTGTACAAGTTACAAGATAAACTTGGTAGAATTAAATCAACCATTAGAAAATATGGGAAGCATATTTTCTAGAAAATCAAAAGATACCTTATTTGTTAATTATTTATTTGTAACTTGCCTTGTTCCAAAAAGTAATATGTGATGAAGCTAAGAGATTAGATCTCTGTGCCCTTAGATTAGTATGTTTGGCATTTACACTAGATAATATTACAGCCTATGTGGAAATTATTTTGAAAGGAGAGGTGAAATAATTTATGTTCTAAAAGAACTTGTTACAAAATAATTCATCACAAATTGAAACTTTGACTATGTACACAAAAAAATTTCCTTTATATGTAATTACTCAGAAATTGGTCAGATGCAGAGTTAGAACTCTACTTTTGGAAATTATATCTAAAGATCAGGGTTTAACTAGGAAAAGTGAAGCCACCCTATGCATTTTGATTAGACAGAAATTCAAAACAGGGAATTATACACCTATACAACAACTATAAAGAGGGCTAGAGGAATGAAGGTGAAAAGGTTATTTTCAAAAGTTCTAGAAGCGAGGTGATGGAAGGGAAGCTGCGGCCATAACCTGAGCTGTCTGCAGCACCAAAATAAGAAGCTCCAGGTCAAAGAAAATTATCACTGATTATCTTCGTTAACTACTCACAGCTCTCCACTGAGTTGAGTACAAACCAAAACAGAAAGGAACTGCAAGGTGGTGCTGGATGCACTTTTAGCCATTATGTTTAGGAAATCAAATGGTAATGCTAATAGAATCCTTTCAGGTAGAGGAAATTATGCATTTTGTAGGATTATGGCTGCACTTTCCACGGATGCTTTTGGAAGTTCTACATCCTGTGGAAAACCGTACAACCTGATGTGACCTTGGCAGTAAATGAGCTTGCACAGCATTAAGTGGAAAATCCCAAGTCTTAATCAAATCAGAGCCAGATGATCTTGTTGTCTCATCAGGATCATTTGGATTCAATTTATTCGCCTCCTGTCAACATGTGCTTGGATATTTCCAAAGTTAGCTTTTGTCCACTTCAGGATCCTTTCTCAATCTGTTTTCCCTACATCTCACGATCACTTTAATATCTCTAATACCTGGACCTTTTTGCCCTACTGCCAGTTTAACTTTGCTGTCTGTTGCAATGCGCATGGGGATAAAAAAATTGCTGACGGCTCAATATTTTGTGTATGCCGTGCAAATTTATGTGTGACAAATCCAGCAGGGACTGCAGGCAGGAGATGTGATAAAAATTCTCATTTCTTGAATGTACTAAAGCGGAAAAAGTACCAGAATGTGGCAAACAAGAGAAACCACAATAGTTAATTATCATGACACACAGCTCATCTGTAATTAATCCTTTTTTTCAGCAGGATTCTGCAACTGTAGCATAAAAATAAACAGGTCAGATGATGCTTTAATTAAGGCTGCACAGTGTTGCTGCTTCTACAGCAACAAGAACTGTTTTTTGTCTATAGGTGTGTGTGAAGCACCACAAATATTTTCTTATCTTTACAGAGTGCTGTTTACGAATCTTTGCTAGCACTGTGTCTGGAGACAGACTGATTACAATTCAAAGGAGTTTTTCTGTTCTCCTCACACCCATCTTAGGAGCCACTAAAACAATCTAAATGTCATGCCAGTGGGAGGAGACACTCTCACCAAGGAGCTAGAAATGAAACATGAGGTGCCATTGCAATTGGGAATGGCACTGTCTTGAAATTTACAACCCTCTTAAGCAGCTACCCAGGCTCAGATCAAGGGCCTGCGGTGTATGCTCACTTGACAAGATCTGACTGGTCGTGAATCCACCACTGTCGCCCTGAAATATTGATCCCTAGCTATGATATTCAGTGATGGGATGTATATTGTGAGAAGGTAATACAAAAGGAAAATTTTACAGTCACTCTACTGTGTCTGCAATTCTCTTACAAATCATGACATGGAATAAGGCTGGCAGTATGCCCCAGCTAAATCCTATAACAATGACAAAAAAAGGCTTGTCCTCTGTTTACAAAGATACTGCTATTGTCAGAGCAGAGAGTTGCACTGTGATAGACACACACCCTTATCTGTGTCCTTTTCTTTGGTGAATGGTTGGCCACATGTCCCAGACCCACTGCAATTAGACAGGGTCATGTGACTTGTTCTCACAATAACACCTGAGAAGAAGCAATATGTCACCTCTGTGCCAAGGCAGGTTAGAATGGCTGTACCTTCTCCATGCTCTTTCTTCTATGTTAGCTGATTTCAGAGAATAAAATGGAGCCCTTCAAGGTCCTAGAATATGGAAGAACCTTGTGTGGAAGACCCGCATTCACTCCACCAACCTGCATTAAACTGTGACTTGAGCCAGTAGTCACTCCTCACTGTGCTGAGCCCCTGAGATTCGGGAGTTTTTGCTATAGCACTTCACCTATGCTGACTGATACATGCGCTGTATTATTACACGTAGTCAGCCTCCCAAATCTGTTGGTTCCACAGCCACCAATTCAATCAACCACGGGTGGAAAATATTCCAAAAAAATTCCAGAAAATTCCAAAAAGCAAAACTTGAATTTGCCACATGCCAGCAACTATTTACATACCATTTACATTGTACTTACAATTATTTACAGAGCATTTACATTGTATTAGGTATTATAAGTAATTTAGAGGTGATGTGAAGTTTATAGGAGGATGTGCATAGGTTATATGCAAATACTATGCCATTTTATATAAGGGACTTGAGTATCTGTGGATTTTGGTATCTGTCGGGGGTGGGGGAGTTCTGGAACCAATCCCCCGCAGGTGCCAAGGGATGACTGTATTTGTAATATTCCCCTAGTTCCTCCTGTGATTAGTAATATGTATTTGCAAGACAACTAGGACCAGGATCTGGTGAGACTTCTGTGGCATAGTTTGTGTGAATAGCATTTTTCTCTACGCTATAGCAAAATAATTACATTGGTCTTAAAAACCTTAGTTTTCCCTTGACCAAAGTAATCAGCTTGAACAATCTAACCGAGGAGTGACAAACACCCGACATTAAGCAGTCTATTTCTAAATCCTAGGAAAAATACCTAGCTCAGTCCTGTAGACTTCAATACATTTACAGGTAAAATATGCTGCTCCATCCAGGGTTACGGAGTAACCAGAGAAAGTCCTCCCTTGTTTGGAGGGAACACTCTGGAGACAGCCATTACAGGCCTGTCACCCTACATTGCATACAGACAGAGTGGCTGATCATTCTTCCATTATAAGCTGCATAAATTTTAAAAGGCATATTGAGGGGCTTCCCTGGTGGCGCAGTGGTTGAGAATCTGCCTGCCAATGCAGGGGACGCGGGTTCGAGCCCTGGTCTGGGAGGATCCCACATGCCGCGGAGCAACTGGGCCCGCGAGCCACAACTACTGAGCCTGCGCGTCTGGAGCCTGTGCTCCGCAACAAGAGAGGCCGCGATAGTGAGAGGCCCGCGCACCGCGATGAAGAGTGGCCCCCGCTCGCCGCAACTAGAGAAAGCCCTCGCACAGAAACGAAGACCCAGCACAGCCAAAAATAAATAAATAAATAAATAAATTTATTAAAAAAAAAAAAAAAAGGCATATTGACTTCCACCTGCTTTATTTGGTGGAATGATGTGTCTACAAACTGTAAAGCATTTGATAGGCAATGGGAGAGGGATTTTGCTTAGTGTTGCTTATATGCAAAGGAATTTGTCTACTGCTTGCCCCAAGAATATTATACTGCTCTCCTTATTGGAGATCCGTGAGGTTCTGATGAATGACTCTCTGAGATCATATCTTTGAGGCTCTCAAACAGGTCTGGCTGTTTCTGTACACATAAATACATTGTAAACAACAGCTTTCTAGAGAGACAGGGATGGAGAGTGAGGCATTGGAGGGATGGGAAGAATAAGGAATAGATATTAAAGCCTTGGTCCTTTCCATTTCATCTCCCAAAAACCTAAATTAAGCCAAGGTAACTCTTGACAGATTATTTCCACTTTTGTACTCTTTTATTGTGCATGGTGATAATCACCTCAATGCCGTTACTTTCCTTCAAAAGCAATTGGCACTCTGGGACATAAAAATCTAAGCCAGCCATGTTCAGTTCTTTGCCTCAGATCTCGTAATAACAGGGGGGCTGCACTGGCTTTGCAAATAATCAGAGAAGCAGACAGCCAGAAGCAGTCCTTCTCTTCTATACCCACTCCACCCTCTAGGCCCAGCACTGGACTCCAGTGGAAGTTGGCACAGGCAAGTGGCAACGGCCTTCACCACTGAAAGTAAATGAAGTTACGTTTCCTTAAAGACTTACTGCCTCTATTTAGAAATCAGAGCCATTTTACCGTTCATCCCATGGCAGGAATGTGGTCTACTTCGCATGCACAGAACAGCAAGGGCCCTGTGACGTTGCCTCTTAGCCTTAGAGCCCCATCTTAATGGACTCTGAAAGAGTGATACAAATAGGATGTAAAAACTAGAAGGGAAAGCCCTGTGATTAGTGTTAAACTGTTTCAGGCCCTGGAAATGGGCTTTACTGTATTTGACTTTTTGCAAATGTATGTAAGGTCACCAATGTCTTGGCAAAGCCCACATTTCTACCGTGCTGTGCCATATGGGAAATATGCCCACAGTGCTCAGGCTGTCTGCTGTTGGTAAATAGCAGCTACATTTCAGCACTTTCTATAGTATGTGGACTTGGCCCGTGGTACTCCAGTGTTAGGATAGTGTGATGTTAGTAGCTGCTGAAATGGAGACGTGGGAGCTGTTAGGAATATTTTCTCAGTTGTCATTATGACAGAGACCAGCAGAATAGAACTGGCCCACTTGTGATATATACAACTCTTCCCAATTCCTCCTCTTATTTCCCTCCACCCATTACCTTCAGCAGTATAGAAAGAGAAAGAGAGGGAGGTGGAGGGAAGGAGAGAGGGAGGAAGCGAGCATTTAACTGGTTCCACCAATTATATAGCCTTGATTTTTTTCCCTTCTCCTCCTTCTCATTATTAACAATAATAAAACAAATTCCTAAACTTGGAGTTAGTTATGCAAATATTCCGTGCTTTCTTTGTTTAAAAATTCTTAGCAGCTGCTACTAGGACATCAGACTATAAGTAGCATCAGGTGTGTATTATTATACCCAGCTGAACAGCTGCAGCACTTACATTTCATTCCATATATTATACTTAACCCTTACTTCCCTGCAATAATAGTGGTTCTTCGTAAAGTTTTCATGAGGTTCTCTCCAGGAGGCCTTGCCAGTAGTAATAAAGAATGCATGAATAACTGAAAAACCACAGAGAACTAAAAAATCTCATTCTAGGCAAGGGTTTCTCAAATTCTATTTCATCAAAGAGTGGACCAAGAGACCAGATTATCTTTCCTCTGTCCTGTCCATTGTCTGGTGGAAAAGCTTGGAGCTGTAAAATAGGTAAAATGGTAGAGGAAGACGAAGAAGCAGCAGCAAGAGATCCAAATGCAGTAGTCCACATTTTAGATAATTACTCCCTAGATAATGTCATCCACCAATCAATAAACATACCACAGAGAAAAATATGATATGGACCCTATACACTTATAGCTGAATATCTGGTTGGAGAGATGTTATTAATATGGAAGAAATCATCTCAGAACATGTAACTGTAATGCCCATCAGAGTTCCCAAAGGCAAGATACGGTTATGGACCAGCATGGAAATGAGAGATGGTTATGTACCCGCACAGAAAATCTGATTCAGGCCTTTGAAGGGTAATTTTTATGTTTGTGTGAAGAAAATAGTGACTTAGAGTTCCTACAGTCTTGCTCTAAGTCATGTGATTACTCAATGGAACCATAAGCCTGGAGCCCAGAATTTAAAGTCCCCACAGTAGACATAAGAAAATATTTCCTCACATCAGAAGTATGTGCTATTTAGGGCCATCTTGTTACTATGTCTTAGCTTTATATGGAAAATGAAGTGAATTTTCTGGGAGGACAGGAAAAAGAGGATTATATTATGGTTTCTAAAGTGAGAAGGACAAAAGGAAAGGGCTAAGACATTGTTTCTGCTCAATATGCCAGGTAGGAGAAAGTCTGTTTGTTGGACACAGGCTAAATGATAGGCCACATGCTGAGCACTTTTCTTGAGATACTTAGTTTTTTCCCTCATAACAACCATCTGGGGTGGTTATACAGCTAGGATGTGTCCAGGCCAGCACACCGGCCCCCAAGGTCTAAGTCCCTTCTAGAACCCCATGCTGTCTTGTCTGGACTGCATATTGGTCTATCAACATTTGAGCTACCTGGCAGAATTAACAGCAGAGTATATTAACTGAAGGTACAGCTTAGTCCAGCTTTCATGTGACCCAGCTGCAGATACTTGGAAATGCCAATAATATAAGTGAACAATTTGCCTAAAACCATATAATAATATTATTCCCATTAACTCCATTAAGCTATGGAATATAAGATTCACCATCCACACACACACACACATGCATGCACACACACTCATATACTCCACACCACACACACCACCACACCACACGACACCATACACACACAAACACACACAATCCTTTGATTCTCACTCTTCTCCCTAAAACAGTTCAGCTCCGAGCACATCAGCGAAGGCAAAGCTGGTCTTCTGGCAATTGAGGTAGTTTAGCCTGAGTCACTGTAAAGGATCTGGTGCCTTAAAGATTCACTGCTTAATTGGTCCCACAGACCTCTTAATTCTGTAGATGTGTTGCTTACAAAGAAATGATCAGGTTTTCCATGGCTGTTTTTACAAACACAAAATAGTAAAATACAGGCAAACATCACAAAGACTGAAAGAACCTGGGACATTGGACCCAGGTTGCAGGCCTTCCCCTCACTCCCGCACTGGTTGCTGTGTCCTCTCCTGGGCACAGTTCCCATGGAAACATGTATTTCCCTGGACCTCTGGCTCGGCCAGGTGCAAGATAGTTACAGAAGGATTTGGAGGGCTTTGATAGGAGGGCCATCGACCAGTAAACTAGTATGTGCTGTTTAGACCTGAGATGGAGCACACCTGTACCTGAAACCTCAGACCAACCTGGCAGGACACTGACCGAGAATACAGAATTGGGATCTTGCCCCTCCTCCCTTCCCCAACATCCCACAAAATAAAAACTAATAGACTCTGGTTCCTTCAGACTTTTGATCCTCTCACCTATGGTCTCAAAAAGTTTTCTTTGTTTATAAAAGCAGGTACTAAGTCTAAGTGTGAGCTTCAGGAACAATCTTTCTGCAGCCTAATTATTTGTACTGTCAGGTTTAATCCCACCTATTCTGTGGGAAACTCCCTTTGCCCCTCTCCTGAGGGCAGGTGCATACTCTCTCTCTTCCACCTGCAAGGACTCATTTGCTGAGACGCTTCTGTCATCCGTTGCAAGTTGAGACTTAAAAGGGTCCCTGAGATTTAAGGACAGTTAGAGGCAGCAAAGAGAGAACTTGCTCACCCCTTGCTGGGCACGGGCTGTGGGGGTTCTCTATCCCTGAGCTGGGAACACCAACCCTTGGCCTGGATTTCTGTGTCTCTTCTCACTGACTTGGATCTCTGTCTGATCACTGTAGAAAGTGAAAGTATTTCCACCTTCTTGTGGCCATCCATAAAGCCTTAGGAGGAATTCTAAATCATTACCTGTTGAGAATTCTAACACTAACACAGGAGGGGGGAAATTAACATTTAAAGTATTCTCACACGAAGATCAGAATTCTCCTTTCAGTGTTTCCAAATTTCTATTGACTCTAATTAATTATAAGCTGAACAAAGATTGTTTTAGAATTTTTTACCCCTGAGTGATGAGTTTTTTCCTTTCTGCCCTCCTACTTATTCTACTGGGGGAAGGGGGCGGGGGGAGTGGAAGGTTGGGGGAATAATGATGCAGATGCTGAGAGAAAATTAAATGACCTAAAGAATTACTCTTTGTTAGTAATTTCTAAGGTCTCTGCCAGGTCATACCCATTTTCATAGAAATTTTCTAGAGGTGATGCTTTATCCGAAATAAGTGATGCCAAAGATTGTACTATAGTAGGTCAGCAGGGGGAAAACTGTGGACTTCAAATCCCACCATATAGATGGCAACATATTGCCTACATATAAGCCAACTCTGGGCTTATGCATACAGAAAGCAAAGGAGGGGAAAACTTCATTAATCTCTATGTTGAAAGCTTGTTTAAAAAAAATCATTGAGCATTTAAATGATTCATTCCACTGAATGCTAAGTAGGAGGAAATCAACCTACTTTTTTATGGTCTTTGCTTCTGACTTACATCACAAGCTGTAAGTTTCAAGCCCTCCAGACTCTATCCAAGGCTATAGTTGGCATTTGCTCATCTCCTGGGTAATGTGATCCAGGTTGGTCTGTGGTTGTTTACAACTGGCCCTTTGTGACTAGCTAAAACAGAGATGATGGACCTAGATCACTAAAATGGGCAATCAGCAGGCTCCAGGAATAAAGCAACACGGCCTCTTTGTTGGTTTGAATGCCCACATTGAAAGAGGATGATTTCACCTGGTGCCATGCCCCCCCAAAAAAGACAGCATCTCTACCTCCCCACTCATGCTCAAGTGCCTGTAGATGGGATTAGACTGGAATGTGCCACCACAGAAAGGCATGACCACACAGAGTTTACAGATTTAAATAGGCAAAATGTGAGAAGCAAGTAAACTGATATGTGATGACAAGCACTGCCCTCCTAGACCTGATACTCTGGTTGGGGAAACATGACTCACCCACATGAAACAACTGGAGAACAATGCAAGAAAACCTAAAAAGAAGTGCTAAATTATGGGGCAATGGCCTGTACACTACTAAAGAAACTTACAGACAGCTTTGATTAGTAGATAAGATTTGAGGTAAGTTTTGACCTTAAAATGGAGAGATCCTCTGGAAAGAGGCAGAAGGCCGGCTTGGGAGATTCCATTTTCATTTACTCCATTCATTCAACAAATAAACGAGAAACCACTAAATGCCAAGCGGTCTGCGAAGTGCTGAGTATACAGCACTATTTGCTACAGAGCACTCTGTAGCACTCTGTTTGCTACAGAGCAAAACATAGCAACCCTGGGGAAACAATGAGGGAAGTGAGAGAAATTTAGGTATAAGAAGTAAAGAAATGATATCTGGAAAATACCCTTTCCTACACCAGAAGAAGTCTATATGCTCACTCAATAGAAAGAAGATGGCTAATAAAAAGAGCATTTGTCCTAGTTGTAAATAAGCAATCAAATAACCTCAAACCAAGGTGAAATGGTCTTCCTTAGCACCTTACTTTTGTTTTTATTCTACCTTTAGTAGAACATGCCTTTATTTCTAAACATCATTTACTAAACAAATAATCATATAGCACTTGAATGCAAATCTTTGATCTGAATTTCACACATTTCTGAGATAAAAATGGTTTCAAGAGGAGAAGAGCTTGAAATGGCACAGAATCTGACAAGCATTTTCTTTATAGTTGTGTGGCGTAGTGGAAAGAGTTTAGGAATTAGAGTCAAAAGACTAGCCCTCAAGTTCCCCTGGTTCTAGTTATTGGCTATGATCTTAGGCAAATCACTAATTCTGAACTTGAGTTTCGTCACCTTTAAAAATATCTAAACTACAGGGTTGTCGTCAGACCCAAAAAAGATATTGTGGATCTATGTGTCATGAACTATAAGCCATTATGCCAGTAGTAACTATTATTATTATTGTCTTTGTGATAAATAAGTTGTACATTATGTTGTATCCTGTTTTGGGCTTTGAGGGTTTTTTGTTTATTTTTTGTTTTTAGCTCTCTTTCATTGCCCAGCACAATGCTTGGCACATCGTAGATAATAAATGGTTTGTTGAATTAAAAAAAGAATAAAATGACAATGTTTCTGACCAGCATGATTGGATTTATGCTCCGAATTATTTTTCTAGGTGTGGTAAAGAATCTCTATTACTGCTGGTTGAGTGAGGTTCACCATGTACGGCCTGGAATCGTTTTTGCTTTCCTTCTTCTCTGCAGCATGCCAACTGGCCCTTCCTGGTATCAAATTCACGTCCTTGGCATCTCAGACTGTACCTTGCTCTGACCAAGAAAATGAATCGGCCTAGATGACAGGGTGTACAGAGCCCAGTCCGATAGGCTAGGATGTGGGCAGGCATAAAGGGTCCATTTTTGAAATGATGGAAAGGCATGATTTGTGTCCCCCTTTAAAAAAAAACATATAATGAACTCACACTTTCAGCTTCCACCCATCCAAACACTGAGTTAGGGAACCACAGAACAGTGCTTCCTTCTAGAATCCCTTGTAACTAGACTTTTAGACATATCGCACCCCTCACCTTCCTAGATTTTCACCTCTGTGTGTTGTGTATAGGCATATGGGCAAATCATCAACAAACCTCAAGGAAGCTATAACCAACCAGCATGTACATGTCGCAACTCCTTCAACTTGCTTCCCATCCTGCCCATCCCCTGCACAAATCAGGTTTGAATGCCCAAGCTTGTCGTCACCTGGTATACAAAAATGCAGTCTAACACTGTATTTATTAGCAACCCCTTTCCCTTATGTTTAATTTATTGCTACATTTTTTAAATGTACAAACAGTTATATCAGTTTTATACACAAAACCACAGGTACCGTTTTGTATCTGTCAAAATTCCAGCAGCCTGTGGTGAGAGACAGTTGAATACATGTCCTATGCTGCCATCTAGTGCCCTCACTAAGACATGGGTTTCTTCATTTTTCTGGAAATGAGGAAACAAAGGCAGTGCAAGACACCCAAATTCTGGAACGGCTACTGATATGCATTATTAAACAGATGCATTTATGACACTTGGACCATATTCCCTGGAACGAAGCAACTTAACTTGTTTCACACAACAGCAGCTTACATCCTTGTTCTTGACTGGCAAAGCTCTGGCCTTTTACCCTGGAGGCACCTGATTTAAATCCAAACTGACTGGGCAACAAAATGCCCCTCTGAGGATTTTTCTACAGCTCCCATCTGGCCAAGGTTCTGTTGGCATGTCTCATCCTCCAGGAGGAACGGTTTGATCCGAATGCCTTGCCTATTACTTCAGATTTGGGAGAAGATACAAAGGAGTCACACAGCTTTTTTTTTTTTTAATCATTATCTTTAAAATTGTCTAAAACAGCAGCCATTTTCTTTTTAGTGGCCAAAAGTGATGCTTCTGAATTTTCTCTTAGTCCTCAGCTCACACAATTTGTATCACTAGTTAGATCCCAGATCTGATTTTGAATTCCTCCCTTTTCTTTTCCTGGATCTCAAAAATGTTTTTCTTCTCGTTTAATCAACCAGCACATCTCTCTACCACACGCATGCTATGCTAAAAGCACTGCATTAGGCACTGGTTAGTGGGTAGGTAAATAAAAAGAAAATAACCATTCCATCTGTGTCTCTGATCACTTCCTGCCTCTGGCTTCTAAGAGGTTTTATCATCCTTCTCTCTCTAGACACTCTAATGCTCCTTTTTCATGTCCTTTAAATATGTACAAGCTCTCTTCTAGTTGAAATAAATATAGGGATTTAATCCCTCTATAGTTTCCTGCTACCGGCAAATTTCTACTTTCTGTGCTTGTATCTTTCCATATTTTATCTCAAGGAAATGAGCAATTCATTGACCCAATATCCTATTATTCAAATACAGAATCGACTGCCTGACAAATTAGGAAGCGCCCTTCCAACATGGGGAAGTGACATCTGTTAGGTCTGCCGATCTCGAAAGTGATTCCTGAAATGGAGAAGCTGTCACAATAGATGACCTCTAAGTTCCTTCCAACTTTGATTCTGTCCTTTTAAACTTAGTTCTATTTCAATCTCCACTTCTTCTCCAGCCTCTCCCTACTTAACCCTGTCTGTAAACTCGCTACTTTCCAAAAAGGAAGTTAGCCTTTCTAGGGCAAATAGTTCACTTCTGTTTCCTCTTCTTGAATTCACTGCTTCATCGTGGCATCCTGACTGCATTCCTTTCTTGAAGCATTCTCCTCTCTTCTCTACTTTGTTTATTCTGTTTTTCAAATAACTCAGTGTCTTACATTTTTCACTGATTTCTTGTCTTCCTATCTGGGGACTTTATCGAACTTGGATTTTGTTCATAGGTATGCTTGTGAATTTACAAATATATTTACTCACTCCCACTGTATCCTTATACAATGCTTCATGATGATAGCAATTGGTGCTGTTGATAGTGATGATTATGATTTGCTCACATGATTTTAGCTACCATTCTACTAAGATAGTTCCCAAATCCTCCATTTCTACTGTGATTTTTCAACCTCTTTTCAGACCCATATCACCATTTACCTTTGCAGCAGAATAGTTCTTCTTGGCTGTCCCATCAACACTACGATAAGAAAGTAAATTCTGGGCTCTGACTCTAACCCCCAAACAGACATGTTTCCCAATTCTGTCCATTACTATCAATGGCAACAATGTTCCCAATCTTCAACTCAGTTCAGTACCTTAGGTTCATTTTAGATTTACCCTTATTTTACCCCCAATATTTAACTTCCCCCAGGACTTGGAAATTCCTTCCTCTTGATTCCTTTCAAATACACATCTTCATTTCCACTTCTGCAGCCACTGCACAATGAGTTTAAATCCTCACTGCCTTATACGTGGGCTGGGGAGTAACTTTAGGGCAGTTCTTTTGGCTTCTAATTCCACTCCTGTACCAGTTCATCTCACAAAAAAGCTTGGGTAGTCTTTTAACTATTGATAGTAGGCCGTCATGGAGCTCACCTGTTAAAATGCCATAATAGCTCCTTATTGCCTCTCAGCACCACCAAGTTTCTTAGCCTCACACACTTGAGCCCTTTCCCAACTCTAACCCACTTTCACAGAACACATGCTCCCTGACACATGTCCCAAGTTCCAGTCAAGCTCATCTCTTTGGCATTCCTGGTACAGGAATGTTTTGTGTACAACAGTCTCCCCCTGGAATGCCTCATTCACTCCTCTCAAAATGTGTTTGTCCCTGATTGCAGTCTAAGATGAATCACACCTGTCTCTGATCTAACCTCTTCTCTGAGATCCTCCCTCAGTGGGCCCACTTTCAGGGAACTATAGATGCTCATAAAAATTTTGCTGACAGGCCATGCATGGCCTGATAGCCTCATCACCACCACCACCACCCCCACCCCCATAGCTGCTCTTGCTGCTGAGGTTGGATGCTCATATCATGTTCAGACTAAGGAGTTTCCTGGAATAGGCCTCCTCCATCATGCCCTAGATGAGTAGTGAAGACAAAGGAAGAGGACAATCCAAGAACTTTTGACGTGATTTGATGCGTTCACTTTGACATATTCATTCTGCTGCAGCTGTTTTGACATCGAATGGCACTTTCAATGCACAAAATCACTGTTTTCTTTGTTGTGTCATTACTAATTAACATGTGAAGCCAACACCCTCGATTCTTACTACACCTTTAACTCTCACCATGATGCGTATTTTAAAACGCTGAAAGTCAGAAGTTAAAATATTATGTCAAAGCCACGTTTCCATGTTGAAAAGTTCCTGGCATAAAAATGGCTGTGCCAAAGCAGCTGGGTCTCAATGTCATGACACACACAATTGGCGACCTTGATGTGAGCTGGTGATCAGACGACAGAGTGACAACAGAGCTCTGAGGGGAAGGCTCTAGCATATTCATGGGCCTTAAACTGCTGGAACAGATACCCAAGAGGAATCAGGGCCACTAGGCGTGGTTCCCAATGAAAAAGTCATTAGGGGCAGACTTATAAGTCCCCGGTCCCTCTAGCAGGGAGTGTTTGTCATGAGCATAAAATCGACAGGTAATTGGGCCTGCAAGAAAATGCTGAAGTTGCTTAATCTTCCTGCATCTATCACAGGCCAAACCTGGGGACAGGTGTTTATTACTTCCTCTTTCCTGCAGAGCTAGAAGTGAAGGTGCAGTGGGAGACAGCGTGACTTAGAGGGTCCCGACGGATGATCTTCAATTTTGTCAAGACTGTGGTTTATATTTTTTCAAAGGAAAGTGCTTGGCAGGCAGCTAGTTTATTTTTCACCTTTGGTATTCCATAATTTTCTGAATCTAGTGTGGTATTCTGCTCCCCATAATTGCTTAGTGTTAACTGTTCACATGTGTATGATTTCACCCTGGCAATTCCAAAATGGTTGCTGTAGTTTGAAGACACAGCTCTCCTTTCTCTTTGACAGAAAAAAATAGTGTATGTGGGTAGGGAGGGAACCTTGTGTATCAAAAGTATTTTCTTGTTCATGTATTTGTCTACTTGTTTGTTGCCTACCTCCCTGCAGCCCACCACTCACTAGAATGTAGGCTCCATGAGAGCCGAAATATTGCCTATATTCATGGCTGTTGCCCCCTGCTTTGCACAGTGATTGGCACACAGTAGATACTCAGTAAATATTTATCAAAGAAATAATTACTTTTTTCAATTGGAAAACAAGGTCCCCAAAAGGAGTGGTTTGGTCCGTTCCAAAACAGCTTTGTGATTAACTATGTTTTTCTCTGGGCCTTTTACTGCTCAGAATTCCTGCCAGGAAAGAAATGCTAAAGCTCCCATCTTTTAAATATGTAGATCCCTGACATTTGGTTGCTTCATGAATTTTGCATTGCATAATGACAAGTGTTTAATTTTATAAACTCCTCCTGTAATAGATCATTTTCAAGGAGAGGCATAATCTGGAAATGCAGTGTAAAGTGCTGTTGCCGAATTAGACAAATGTCTTCCCCGAGCCAGCGATCCTTTCCGTAGTAAATGTTTTCAAGCATTGACGGATTGGAAGCCATGCAAATAGTCTCAACACCCAGCTGGCTGACTGAGTCAGAAATGAGATGGTCCATGGATCCTTCCTTCCTCCAGGCTGGTGTGTACCAACCCTCAGAATATCTCTGGAGTGAAGGAAACACAAACAACTGACTTGTTTTCTGAGGCCCAAATGGCCTCGCTAGGTCTAATTTCTAATTCTTTTTCCTTTGCCACAAAAATGGAAGGGAGAGAGGTAGGGAAAAGAAAAATTATTTCTGCGTTCTGAAAAAGGGAGTTTAATGCTTTATGGTCTACCTTAAGCATCTATGCAATGTCCCAAGGCCTCTAGATCAGCTCGTGTTGGCTTGAGGTTATAACTGGAAGAGAAGCCACACCACTGGGTAAGTTGTGGATAATCCATGCTTCATGCCCCACACTTCTGTCACTGTTTGGCCTCAGGAAACTCACTGATCCTCTCTGTTCCTTGTTCTCCTTGTCAAAAAGTATGCTCAATAGTGTTCCCTTTTGAACAGAATTCTGATGAAGAAAACTGAGATTAGTCTTCAAGTGAGTTGTTGTAAAAGCTATATGGTCAAAAGAAATGGGACTGGCTTCATAAATTACATACAAAGATTATTCATTACACGTTATTTCAAGCAAGATCATCCTTATTGTGAAGCCACTGTGTCAGTTCAGTAGGAACATTGAAATAAAGTTCGGTGTGTCAAAGGTTAAGGATGCAAACTCATATGAAACACGGGCCCAATATAGTTAATATGGTTTGTAAAGAAAAGGGTTGTTCCAAAAGAGACTTACAGTCAGTCCTCAAGGGGGTCTGTTAGTCAACGAGGCAGCCCCATGTAGCAGACAGAACAGTGGACAAGAATCAGGAGCCCTGAGTCTAGAAAACGTTTATGGAGTGACGATTACATCACAGGCACTGGATAAGCTTTATGTAGTTAAGAAACTTGCCCAAGGTCACACAACTGGGGTTCAAACCCCAGGAGTCAGAGCCTGGTGCCATTCTCTGAACCACTATGACATACTGCCTCCTACTAAAACAATTTCTGGCAAGTCACACTCAGTTCTCACATCTAAGTTTCAGTTGAACTACATAAGCTCTAAAAGTCTTTTCCAGGTATAACATAATTACTAGATTGAGCAAGCTATTCTGCTGCTTTGACGGAACATAAATGTGTGTGTGTGTGTGTGTGTGTGTGTGTGTGTGTGTGTGTGTGTGTGTGTCTATGTACGTATACATACACACACAGCTTTCCAGCTCTGTCATCCTCCTCCTCTACTGAGAGCCCATCTTGCCCAGCACTGGCGGTGCTCCACACATGGAACTGACCAGTAACACGTTGGACACACACGTTTTGATGCCTTGCTAAGTTTTTCAACAGCAAACTCATGCCATCCAGGCTTTACTGCCCTTCCTTACTTCTAAGCAATCCTTCTCTTGTTTTGTTGATTCCCTGCCCCAACACCCATAGCAGTTGTTCCAAATGTTATTTATTCCCTTCCAGTACCCAACACCGTTTACGATCCCTCCCGCGCCTTACCTTCACAAGATAATCTTTCTTCCAACATTTGCGAGACTGGTGACCTTAAAACCCCTATTCTTCACTTGACGGAATTTCTTTAAATGTTCACTATTCCTTTTCTCCTTTCTGCCTGTTTAAAGGTAACTATTGTCAGTCTTTTGTTTCAAAAACACTTCCTCTGCTGCTCCAACTGCTGGAAGCTTGTTCTGTAATTTCTCCTTTCTCTTATGTTTCCCACCTCACGATCTTCTTCCCATTTGTCTAGAGACATACTCAAGGTCTGTACATGAATGAATACTGCTGAAGATCTCCTATGTGCCAGACATGGTGTTAGACAATTTGCACAAAATGTTTCCTTTAGTCCTTACGGGAACCTCAAAAGGTTGATTTGATTATTGGCATGTTATATGACAGAAAAGACCTAAATAGACATTTCTCCAAAGAAGATATACAGATTGCCAACAAACACATGAAATGTTGCTCAACATCACTAACCGTTAGAGAAATGCAAATCAAAACTACAATGAGGTATCACCTCACACCAGTCAGAATGGTCATCATCAAAAACTCTACAAACAATAAATGCTGCAGAGGGTGTGGAGAAAAGGGAACCCTCTTGCACTGTTGGTGGGAATGTAAATTGATACAGCCATTGATACAGCCACTATGGAGAACAGTATGGAGGTTCCTTAAAAAACTAAAAGTAGAACTACCATACGACCCAGCAATCCCACTACTGGGCATATACCCTGAGGAAACCATAATTCAAAAAGACAGATGCACCCCAATGTTCACTGCAGCTCTATTTACAATAGCCAGGACATGGAAGCAACCTAAGTGTCCATTGACAGATGAATGGATAAAGAAGATGTGGCACACATATACAGTGGAATATTACTCAGCCATAAAAAGAAATGAAATTGAGTCATTTGTAGTGACGTGGATAGACGTAGAGTCTGTCATACAGAGTGAAGTCAGAAAGAGAAAAACAAATACCGTATGATAACACATATATATGGAATCTAAAAAAAAAAAAATGGTTCTGAAGAACCTAGGGGCAGGACAGGAATAAAGACGCAGACATAGAGAATGGACTTGAGGACACGGGGAGGGGGAAAGGTAAGCTGGGACGAAGTGAGAGAGTGGCATGGACATATATACACTACCAAATGTAAAACAGATAGCTGGTGGGAAGCAGAGGCATAGCACGGGGAGATCAGCTCCGTGCTTTGTGACCACCTAGAGGGGTGGGATAGGGAGGGTGGGAGGGAGACACAAGAGGGAGGGGATATGGGGATATATGTATACATATAGCTGATTCATTTTGTTATACAGCAGAAACTAGCACAACATTGTAAAGCAATTATACTCTAATAAAGATGTTAAAAATAGAAAATAAAATAAAATATATGCACACTAATAAAAAAAGTAAGAAAGCAAATAAATAGAGAAATAAGAAAAAAAATAATGCTAACAAACACTGAGTGACTGGGTCAAGGTCACACAGAAAAATAAACTGGTAGTGCCAGGATTTAAGCCAAGTTTGACTCCAACTTGGATGTTCTTTCTACCATATCTCACTTATTTCTTAATATAAATAAATAAACCCTTTCCTGCAACACTGCTGTTTTTTGTTTGTTTGTTTGTTTGGCTGCGTTGGGTCTTTGTTGCTGCACACTGGCTTTCTCTAGTTGCGGTGAGTGGGGGCTACTCTTCATTGCAGTGCACGGGCTTCTCACTGCGGTGGCCTCTCTTGTTGCAGAGCACAGGCTCTAGGGCACAGGCTCTAGGGCGCAGGCTCAGTAGGTGTGACGCACTGGCTTAGTTGCTCCGTGGCATGTGGGATCTTCCCGGACCAGAGCTTGAACCCATGTCCCCTGCATTGGCAGGCGATTCTTAACCACTGCGCCACCAGGGAAGCCCCAACCCTGCTGTTTTAAGCTTTCCTTTTGTCTTTCACCGCCAAACTTCAGTTAAATACAGCAAGTGTTTATAAAATACTAGTTATGTGCAAATGACCAAGCTACATGCTTCTTCCCAAGGGAAGACCAAGATGAACAGCATAATTCTTCTCTGCCAGAAACTTCCAACCTAATAAGAGTAACAGATATGTAAATAACAAGGAAACAAGGCAGAAAAAAAGTGCTAAATAAAGCTATCAGAATCTTCTGAGAGCACAAGGAACAATTAACTCTAAGGAAGGATCAGAGCAGAGAATTTCACAAAATGTTAGTTTCTGAGTCTTCCTTGAAGCATTCAAGGCACTTCTAATTGCCCTGCAATTCTCCCTTGGGAATGTGTCTTCTGCCCATCTCTTCCTTTGTGTTCTCTCACTCCCAACCTACACTACCACAGAAGCCTCAGAATCGGTCTCCCCCACTCCAGACTTTCCCACTACAATCCAGCCCACAAAAGATCCTTTCTGCTGGGTTGTCCTTCATTATGCCCAACTCAGATTCATCACTACCTGAAGAAATACCTTCTGTGGCTCCCCACTGCCCGATGAGTAGGAATAAATTCATTAACTTGGTCCTCAACAATCACGGGCCCACCTACAGGGTTGTTATAAGGATCAAATGTGATAACATATAGGAGAAAGATGTGAAAAACATACTCTCCAAAGATTAGCTGCTATTAATATTATGATACACTTTACACTTGGGTCAGTGTCTGTTCCCTGAACTCACCCTTGGCTCACGTCATCCCTGTTCCTATAACGCCTCCCTTCTTCATTTCTAACTCTGAAACTCTATACTATATCTCTCAAGGTGCAACCATATAGGGTACAGTCTTAAGAAAACATTTTCTGACCTCTCAATGAAAATTTCCTCTGGCTACTCTGAGCATCCAGACAGCTTTACTTCTAACTTTCCCAGTGCATGTGTCGCAGCAAGCCAAGTATCATAGACAGTCGAATATATGTCATAGCTTCCCTTTCTACTTGCGAGGCGAAGACCACTCCACTCATCTTGTAAGGTTTGTGTGACTAGCACAGTGTTTTATGTAAAGTAGCTACGCAAATATGGGAGGTTATGTCACTGTGTATTGAAATAATGTTAACAGAAGCAAAGGGAGGAATATTTCATAGATGCCTTGTTGGGGTTTAAGGCAGGGCATGAAGATACAGAAGATACACACTTTTACAAAATAGCACCATTGTGGTGACCATCATGGAAAGAAGAAAAACCAAAACTGATCCAGCCCCAATCCTGTGTCTGCCCTTCCAATTCTTACTTTTCCACTACCAGTGAGCCACTGGAAAACCTAAATGGCAACCATTAGATCTGCCATCTTTCCCCCAGAATTTCAGAATTCAGAAATGGGGGCTATTTTGAAAATCAAAATGAGTAGCTTAAAGTCTCAGCTAAAAGCATACATTTTTCTGTTACTCTCCCTCCGTTCTCTCTCCGCCTCTGTGTTGTTTATGTCAAGTAACTAGGGGAGCTAGTTTAAGTGACATCTTGTTATAAACAGTTAAAGCGAATGATGCTGCTGGAAGAAGGGTGGGCCCAAGGAGATCTGGGACCATGGTCAAAACCAAAGGCCTCCTTTGTCTGGTGTAGTCCAGAGAGCTCGGTCTGGTTGGCCTCTCCAAAACCATGCAGGAAGCCAAAGGATCTCTGAACTCTGACTCATGGAAGCAGGGGACGGTGCCAAAGGCCTCCAGTCAGCCCCAGGTGTGCAGACTGCAGATCTGCATTTACCTCTCACTGACCCCCAGTTGCCATTCCTGTCATCACGACTGCATGGTGTTTGCAGATCAGGTGAGTCCTCTCCCTGCTGTCACTTGGAATTCACATGAGGACTGAAAAGCGTGGCTGATCAGGCTAGGCGGTGGGATCCTCAATTCTGGCCAGACTTTCTAGATTGATCTCAGCTTTTATTACCTTATCATTTTCTCTCAGGAAATTCAAAATGTTTCTCATATGTCCCAATCCCACTTACTTTACTTCCTGGGTAATCTCCAGCAAATCACTCATATCTATAAAATGTTCCCTTTTCTCTCTGCAGAAACTGGTAAGAGAGTCAGGGATGGTGTGCAGTTCTCTTCTTTTCCTGTCCATATTTTTAAAAGTAAAATTAGGTGTCAGAGATGGACAAAACTTCACACCTGGGATCAGAGTCAATGCAAGGAAATAAAATTTTTGTCCAGGCTCCTTTTTGTTTACCTAGACCCCCATTTTCCATACTCAAAATAATAATAATAATAATAATTCCCAATCAGCTTCTTGCCAGAACCCTACTACAGGGCAGGAATTAGGACATGAGCAGGGCCAGAACAACTTTCTGGGGCCATGTTTGCAATTTGGCAGCATTGTTTCTGCAACAATTGCATACATAGACCTGTATTGCTGCAAAAGGCTGAAATGTTTTCCAGGCATGGGAGGGAGAAAATGGAATCTTTCACTGAATCCAAGGTCAGTGGTCCTAAAACTGATGGACCTGCCAACTACATGAGATTCCTGCCCCCTAAAACGTCCTGCCCTAGATTGCTGGTCCCTGGGTCACACACACTTCTTGGGCCTTTGACATTCCTGGGAACTCTGGTGGCAATTATTTTACCCAAACCATGAAGAAGAGTCCCTGGAGACAGTCGTGACCATCCAGCTCTCTCTTCCATCAGCCAGCCCACCAATGACTCTCCCAACTTGGGGGTTGTTCCAACCTAAGGCAGGCATCTAAGTGTCTGGCTCTGCCTCCTTTCTCCTGCCTGAGAATTTCCTTCCATATAGAACACCGAGCCATAAACCATGGAGATCTGGCAGTTCTAAGCTACCTGTGATCTCTTTACTGGAGGGTTTATGGAGTTGGAATTCATCCCAAATATCCTATTACATTCCTTAAAAATTTGGGTATCCAACATGGGGAGGGGAAAAGACTGGAATTCACTCACTTGGGCTCAGAGCACCTTTTCCTCTTGGACACCTGAGTAGCATATCCTGTCACGATGACTGAAGCCCTGGCTCCCCAGGGATGAGGTTTATGGATGCCATACAGCTTGCCAGCACTGACTTAAGGTGCTCTGTCTCAGCTGTATGTGAAATAATCCAGGCACTCCTGGGGATCCACAGAATGCTCTCCTTTGTTATTTATTTACTTGTTTATATTCATTGCTCCTTATTTTGAAAAGAACATGAGATAATTTCAAAAAGACATACATTAAATCATGTTAAAACATTAAGAGTAGCAAAAATAAAATAAAGCCAGGAGAAAGATTAGCACAAAGAAATGCAGGCCATAAAGTTTGCACAGGTCCTAGAAGTGGGCTACAAATCTGGCTGTGAGCTTGTGAGCAGCCAAACAATGAAAAATATTATATGATTGGTACTATCTCTGATATAAAAATAACACAGTTGCCATAAAGAAGCCAAACCTCTCTTAGTACTGAGACCAGAGAGGAATGTCTCTCTTGGATCTACATAAAGAGAACACTGCATAATGCCATGGACTTTGTAGTAAATCTCCTGTGACAAAAAGAACAAGTTTCATATGACCTTGTCCCAACTTCCCTCAAGAATGACACAAGAGCAAAGCACAGCTCAATAAAAGCAGCTGTCCAAAATCATTTTGAACAAGAAAAATAAACTATTAAACAAAATTCTGAAAAAATAATCTTCCGAGAGAGTGAAATAAAATGCTTTAACTACCCAGCTCTCTTGTGGTTTAAATTGATCTTAAAAGTAAATATTTAAATATCTGGAGAAATGAGTTATCTAGAAATCCTTCAGGCCATCCTGTGTGACTACTGTTTCTTTCAGCTGAGAATTTGCGAAGAGTTGGGCAATAGAAAGCTAGAGATTATACTTTCAGCAAGAACCTGAAAAGCCAATAGCTGCTGACTAACAGCAGCACCATAAACTCTATGGCTATCAACTAAGCAGGGGGAAGCATCAGGGCACTTTATTAAAGAAGGAGGGGAAGGAGGAGGAGGAAGAGAGGGAAAGGGAGAGGGAAGCGACTCTTTTCTAGGATACATGGTAGACTAGATGACCATAAGGAGTTGAGCCAAGCAAGAGTAGGGATGGAACCAAAATAATCGTGAATTGATCTCTACATCTTTAAACAAGCTCCTTAAATCCAAAAATCCTTGATTAATTCCAACTCCAACCAAGGAGATAATACTTTTCATTTTCTATGGCTATGTTTGAAGAATGACTGTATTTTAATTACAGGCAAGATGATATTTTAGGACATTTAAGGAAAGATATCTAGAGCTTTTCCATCTATTCAAGGGAATTTCAAAGTATTCTAGGTTCCTTTAGTATGAGAGTATTGAAAGTGCTATGTAAATGTAGGTCATTATTACAATTTGATGACATTCCCTTCAAGCAAAAACTGCTAAAATCCACAAAGTACAGAATGAAGCACACACACTTCTTATTATTTGGGGGTAATTAATTAGCAAGCACATAAACAATTTACTCAGTCACAGGAAGATAGAGTAATACTATTAAACATGTGGGCCTGGAAATCCAATGCTGGTAGCTATCTTATCTGCCCCAGTGCAGAGGAAAAAATATAGACCTGACCCCATTTCCCCCCACCTCCTCCCTCCATACCCACACCCACACCCACACCCACACCACACCACACACACACACACACACACACACACACACAACTCTAAGACGAGAGTGCAGACTCTTTAGGGACTGACGTTTTCCTCAGAATGATACCAAATAAAGTCCACATTAAACTACGTATTCAATCCTTCCAGAAACGTGCTTTGTCTGCAAAAGTACTGAAACAAAATCATACATGCTGGACACTAGCCACTATCCACCATCCCTACTAATGGTGCAAGAGGAGGGCAGGTCACAAATATAAAACAACAAAAATATTTTTTAACGTATCAACTTGTATTAGACTTTGGAATGCAGGAGCTTTAGAGTTTAGTTTAGAAGTGTTTTATCCTAGACACAGGATGTAACTGGAAAGGCAAACTGGAATTACAGTAAACAGAGGGAAATAACCAGCCTTAGATGAACATTTGCCACAGTCAATCTATGTAGTAGATAATCAACCTTCGTAGAAAACGGAGAGCCACCTCAGTTTAAGAACCCATGCAAAGTTACACAAAGACCTGCAATCATGTAGGTATAGATGGAAGTCACTTACACACAGCTCCATTAGAGTTTGTCTCTAAAATTGTAATGTCTTTCTCCAAATCTAGTTTTCCAAATGTGCTCATCACTGGTAACTTTTTCTCCCTCTATTTTGAATGTGTCTATAATAACTGAAACCGGTTTAATGGTCACCACATTAATTCAAGAGTAAGAAATGAAAAGAATGATTCATTTCCTATTCTAGAATTTTAAATACAAATTAACAAAAAAAAAAAAAAAAGAAAGAAAAGCTCCTCTAAATCTCCCTTAAGGATTTTGATGGTTGAGAAGTATGCAGAGCACTTGAAAGCAATAAAAGAAATAACCTAAGAAAATTAAGCAAAATGAATTTGCAATGAGTTTGTGAAATTGCGACAAATGCATTTTGAAAGCAAAGAGTAAAATGTAACTGTGTTCAGTATAATTTGAAATTGCCTTTTGTGCTTAATATAGTTCACTTATAATTAGACGAAGATTTTGTTCTGGTTTGAAACATTCAAAGTTCCATCTTGAGATTGCTATGGACTATGTACACAGAACTTTTCAGCAAGAAAGTCTGCTGCTGCTGCTGCTGCGATTGCTTTGACAGCCTTTATCCTAGTTTTGTAGAAACGAAAGAGTGAAAGAACACAGCTGGTTTGAACAATGGAGCATGTTCAACATTAGGCCGAACACTTTAGATATTGCAAAATATTGCAGGCTGTATTTATAGCTCTTAGCAGGTTTTTGAAATTCATGCTGATACTGCCTAACTCCTGCTTATTGGACCAAATTGCCATTTAATGATTAAATTATCTTTTGGTTTAAAAATTTGCTTTCTTTCAAAGGCAATGACACTTAGACTAACCTCTTGGCAATGTCAAAACAGTCATGACTTAAAACCTTTTCTAAAGTGTTTCAAGATGTCTTAAAAATTCGAGATCATTCTAGTTAGCGAGAGAGAGTTTAAAAGACTTTGGTTGATTTGCCTTATTTTCTCCCTAAAGAAAAGGAATATCCTGCCTCTGAAAACCTCTCTTCCAGTCATGTCTGTGTATGACTTTTAGTCCTAATGCACAGCACCATGAAATACGTGTTAAAGTCTCAATTTTATAGATGTGATATCTGAGGCCCAGGAAGGGTCTATCCTACTGAAGTTAATTTTTGAGAAGTCACACAACAAGGTAAGTAGTGAAGTCAACACTCAAACAAAGGGTTTTCTGATTCTGAAGCCAGTGTTCTTTCTACCATACCATGGAGCTTCTTGTTAGCAGAAGAGTCTATCTCATGGTGGTATCCCACTGACCTTGGACAGCGGCTGCCATAATACCTACCCAAGAAATATTTGTCATTTGAAGGATCAAGGGAAGCTGACAAGTTGCTACTGACTTGTGAATAGAATATTTACATAATATTTTTAAATTGATCCCAAATATTCTAACTGATTCTCCCTAGAACAGTAGGGCTTGGTAAAGTCCTACTCTTCATACCCTAGAAGAGTAGTCAAGCTCTTTCAGAACCAGGGCGGAAGGGCTTCCAGAACACAGGGGCTTCCACAGAGAGCACTTTGTGGTTCTCAAACTTGCCTACATGTAAGAATCGCCTGGGAACATTTAAAAATCACAGGAGAAATTAACACAGCATTGTAAATCAATCAACCCTACTTCAATTAAAAATAAATAAATAAATATCTTGCCCAGGCCAATTGAACAAGATTCTCTCTGAGGATGGGGCCAAGATCCCTAGACCTGTAAACTTTCTTGAGGAGCCCCTGAGGCTGACCTGCAACGTCAAGCTGGATCCCTAGAACTTCTGAAACAGCTTGGAGGCCAGCCCTATGAAGAGACAGAGATTCAAACTGGCAGCTTAATCGTCTACCCAAAGCATGTGAGTCATGGTCTTACTATGTGAACCACACGGAGCTGCTCCCCCGCATTTATTCCCAGGAGTCATAGCGGGGAGACAAACAGGAATTGGGCACCACCCATACACTTGGTGGTAGGTGGCAGGTGCTACAAATGAACTGGCTGTAGTGCACTAATAAAAGCTGTCACTGACCTCAAAAGAGGAGAGGACCATTGAGCTATCTGCTCTCAGAGAAACACTTGAGTCTCAGACAAGAGAGACAACTGCTCTGAGTTCGGAGCTCAGGCAGTGGGTAGGAAAGGCTTATCAAACACGATACGTCACTGGGCCTTTCAAGGCATAAGATGATGCTTTATACGAGTAAATTAAAGGTTTACATGATCCACTCAAATAAAAAATACCTAGGGATCTCATTTTTATTGTTTTATTTCTATGAAGACTTTGAGACCCATGTCCTCTGCCTTTTCATTTCCTGTAGTAACCGATACGTTGAAGGTTCTCAGTATGATTTTTCTGTTTTGAGAGACTATTGCTTTCACCCATAGCATTTTTACTTCCTTCCTCGGTGATTCTTAATTTACTCTGCCTAGAGTAGAGTCATTTGAATACTTATCTAAACTCCCAACCTACTCCCACTCTTCTCATTCCCAAATACAACACCTGGAGGGCAGGGGCTATGTCTTTTTCATCTCAGAATTCTCCAACATAAACTGGCAAGGTGACAAGTACACAGGAAGTACTTAACAAATGTTTGTTTTTGTTTGCCTTCTGAAAGTGTTCATAAAACCAACTGCTGGAAAAAAACATCAGAAGGTAAGTAGTGATCCAGGAGCAGAAGGTGAATAAAATATAAATTTCTCAGATGTATATACTAGGCTATTGGGTGCAATGAGGTGCTTGTTACCAACATACAACAGGCAAGTAGCTCAAAGGAAAACTTATTTCTTTGGGAATTCTATTGAACTTTAATAATCAGAATCACAAATTTTATTTGTTGGTTGCTTCTGTTTTTCACTTGGGTAAATTCTGTATCTCTTTCTGATCTGCAAGTTCCTGGGAAGCCAGCATATTCCTCATGATACCTAATATTATACTTGACATATAGAACATATTAAACAATATTTGATTAGTTAAAGAAGAGAACATATGTGATAAATAGTCTAGGAAGTCTTGTTTCTCTTGTCTTGTATAAGTAAATTACAACAAGATATCAGAATGTTAATACCGTAGGATAGGTTTCTAGACTACAATATGTGAAGGCTGAAAGGAGGAAGGCTGAAAACATGCGTATTTATGGCTCTTCAGCTCTATAGTTTATCGAAAGAAATTAATAGTAGTTTTTAAAACCTAATTTAGTCCACACTTATTTGTCCCAAACTAAGGTCTTCAAATATTATCAGGGTTTACTCAACAGTACTGACGCTGTTGTTCACATAAGAGTATTAATACATCATTCACTCACTGACTGAGGGAATAACTTAGTTGAATTGTTTCCCCTATTTCATTTAAGTGGGGGAAATTATGCACACCATTTCTATTTACTTTATGCTAAAAGCATAACAATATAGCAATCCTACAAACCATGAAATAGAAGCAGATTTTCAAGAGTGCATGTTTTTTTAAGAAAAAAAAAAATGATTGTCATGTGATAATCCATACTAAAATAGAGCTCAAAACCACTGTCTTAAAAAGACATTCTTCTTCAAGAGTTCAAAACAAAAGATAGATCACTTCAATACCAACATGCCTTTACAAATGCATTCCCATAACCTCAATTGTTTCTCAGCCACTCTCTGCCTTCAAGACCCAGATTAAATGCCACATTCTCTGTTAAATGTTATCTGACTTTTACTCTTCACTCAAAAATAGTTCATTGTTTTCTCAATGGTCCTATATCATGTTTTATACGATTTTATGATAGAACTTCATTAATTAACTTATCCATTTATTCAATAAGCGTAAGTGGCTTACCATTTGTCAGGCATCATGCTTGGCATCGGGAATATGGAGAGAGGCACAACACTAGCTCATCCAAAGTTCTCTCCCATACCGTAAGCCCCCTGAGGTATGATGTGTTTGTTGAATCAGCTGAGCAAGCCAAGGGCAGCAGATGACAAGAGCACCCAGAATTATTGTGAAGCCCACAGCCCTGCCAATTAGGCCTCCACCTTCTCTTGTTTGGTTCCTTTTTCTTCCTCTGCTCTAAAGTCAACATTTCCCCTCCTCCCTCTACTCCTCTCCTTTGACCGTTCCTGCTATACTTTTATCTGTCATCCATGAAATTGAACCCATTATTTTCTCTACCCAAACATCGACCATCTCCCCAGTTTCCCAAGATACAAACCTGAGGGTCATCTTCAATGTCCCTCTTTCCCTGACCTTCCACATGCATGAAACAACTAAAATTTGGTGGTTCTGTGCCCTAAATTACTATTGCAGTCATCACCCTCTCTCTCTGTCTTCACTAGTCCCACTTTATTTTCCTTTTCATCTTCTGCCTGGACTATTTCCATAGCATCTTAGCTGGTCAATGCTTATTGTAGGCTATCTCTACACCAATTTGTTCTTTACTTTATGCCAGCGTTTTCTCTCTAAAATACAAATCAGATCATTTCTTTCTCACTACCTCTCCTCTCACTAAAAGTTACTGATGGCTTTTCATCACCTTCCTAATAAGGTGCTGAGAGGTCCAAGTCTCTCTCTTATGGCACACAGACTCTTTGTGAGCTGCCTTGCTTTAGGCAGAGCTCTCTGAACTCTCTGGGGCTCACTCCATCTGCTCAGGAACACACACTAAGGTGACCAGGGTTGCCCTTAGAAAAACATAAATGTGAAATGTGGAAAGCTAAAGTCTCTCACACATCGTGTACTGTGTTGCTTAGGGAACTAACATAGAGGATAAGAATTTTATCCAGCTCTGTCCAAAGGACAGTGATTCTGCTCCTCATAGATGTGAATAATCCAATCACTACACCAGAACAAGATTAATAATGAACATCACAAAGTAAGTTGGGGCATCTTCCGAAAACTGTGCTTCCTTCCAGGGCACTCAGCTCTTATGTAGAATGTTTCTATCATTTCTATGACTGAATCATGGAATTTTAAAACTAGAGGAGAACTACAGTAATCTAATCCAATCTCATTTCACAGATGAGAACACTCAAGCTGAGAACATTGAGACATTTGTCCAACTAATAAAGATCCATCCCCTTATCTCCTCCCAACAACAAAAAATAAGATTTTATCATATTAAACAATAGGTTCATTTATGAATTTTTCTGAGGAGCAAACTCATTCATATGCCAGAGTCTTCATTCCACTGTGGTTTCATCTTTAAAACTCACTTCTTATTTTGCATTTTCAATTAGACACAAGGTGAAATGTCTCTTTATGGAAATCTTGACTCACTTTTACCTGTCGCTGTGGGTGTATTAAAGTATATGAAGTTATAAAAAGATATGAAATATGAATATAATCTAGTTTAATTATTTCCATCCTCCAAAGGCTATGATTGCACTTAGCTATCGGTGAAATCTCCAGTGGCTGAACTTCATGCTTAGAAAAATAGTGAGTAGAAAGAAAGGCTAGAAGCTGAGTGAAAAGTACCAAAAAAGAGCATTTATCTTCACCAAAAGAACATGTCCCCATGATGGAAAAACTGTAGCTTCGTATAGCACCAGTGAGTCAAAGATGATGACAATATTTGGCAAAGTTAAACTCAGCCAAGTTCAGTCCATTTATAGATCACTGAGCTACTTTTTAAGTGAAAAACACTGGAAGCATTTTTATTTGATAAATTACTTGTACTTCCTTGTCTGTTCCTTTCCATTAGCCAAGGGCTGAATCTCTTGGCAAATGAATCACAATCGCACTTGAGACCAACCGGCCACTGAGGTATGCAATTCTTTGCATAGACTGCTGTCAGCAGCACTCTCTAACTTTCAGGATGGTTAATCTGCATCAATATAATAATTTGCACCTGAGTTTTAAACATCCATGTTTGCATACATCATTTTTTTATCATGCTGATATATTTTGATCCCTGGCTTTTCCATGCTAGGCAACTGGAAGCCAAGATTTTCCAAAACTCTGAACGAGCATACTGCGGGCAGTATCTTATGCATCTCTCAGACTGCTAGGGAGTTGAATTTGATCTGGAAAGGAAAAGAAGACTTTTTGTCTATTTCACCGGGCCAAACATTGTTTCCCCTGGCCAAACAATTCTCTTGACCAAATATTTCTTAGGAATCAAACTCAATGTCATAAGGGTCTTGCCTAGTTTATATTCTCTGTGATATTTCCCTTTCCTAGGCTGCATGCCTATTCTTTCTTCAGTTGCATCTTCTGGCCTTGAGAATTTTTCCACACAGGCACACACACTTACCACCATCCTCATGCCCCTGTCCAAAGCATATACTGTCTCATGTAAGCCTTACATGCTAAGACAAGTCTCTACTCACAGCACTGTCCCCATGTCCTGACCAAGAAAGAGACTTGGCATGTAGATCTATCTATGTCCAAAGTATACAATTGGGAAAAGAGAGAGAGGTGCTCAGCTATTATCTGAGATCCAAACTTTGGAGGGAGCCTCAACTGTCAGAACTTATTACTTACTCAAGGAGGCAACTGGTTGGGGTAAATGAGGGAGTTTCTCTACAGATGTTAAAATGATTTGAGACTCAAATGCACACCCACAATTGACATACTACCTCCTCTATCATCACGAAAGCAAAGTGATAGTACTTTCATATTTCCTTTACATGATCCTCTTCTTAAATTACTTATTGACAGCTTTTGACTTGTTTCCCTGCAAGCCTTCCCTCCTTGTTTACTTTAGTCATTTCATGTGTATAAAAAAAATGTTGAAGGGTTGGCAGTAAGTACCTTTTTACGGATGATCTTGGCAAGACTGTCCCTCTCTGTATTCTTCCGTGGCACCAGTATGACATAGCTCCTCTAAGTGGGAGCTGGATGAATGCAAACGGTCTAAATCTGTCACTGTGGCTTCAAACCATATGGGGTGTCAATAAATGGAAGACTCAAGATAAGGAGTCCTAATCCCACCAAGGTCTCAATTCTCCTGAATGACCTTGGCATTCCAGATCTCCAGGCTGCTTTTATAAATTCTCTCTTTACTGTGAAGAATTTTAGACACCAAAGCAATGGCAGTAAGTGCTAAGACCCTATTATTTGATCAATCTTCTAATAGAAACTCCTTAGGCTTACAATTATCCACAGTATAAAAGAATTTTTTATTAAATATATAATCCATATTTTAAATAAAAAAGATAAATGTGCTTCTCATTCCTCATTTCTGAAACAAAGAAAATGGTATTTGCCTCATAGCATTGTGAAGTTTAAATAATATATATATATATATTTTTTTTTTATTAAATTTATTTATTTATTATTTATGGCTGTGTTGGGTCTTCGTTTCTCTGCGAGGGCTTTCTCTAGTTGCGGCAAGCGCGGGCCACTCTTCATCGCGGTGCGCGGGCCTCTCACTATCGCGGCCTCTCTTGTTGCAGAGCACGGGCTCCAGACGCGCAGGCTCAGTAATTGTGGCTCACGGGCTTAGTCGCTCCGCGGCATATGGGATCTTCCCAGACCAGGGCTCGAACCCGTGTCCCCTGCATTGGCAGGCAGACTCTCAACCACTGCGCCACCAGGGAAGCCCCCAGGATAATATATTTAAAGTGCTAGTGCTTAGCATTGAGCCCAGTATTTAAAAGGTACTCATTCAATATAATGTATTATTATTGGATCAGAGATCTTGATGATATTTGTTGTCTATACATAACACAAATCATGGATTTCCATGGTTTATGCTTAACACTCACAATGGACACACTGATGACTTTTCATTGGGCATCAAAATAGCTAGGTGATTGACCTAATTTTTCATCTTTCAGTGAGCTGATGTAGCATTATGCAGACCCAGCCTAAGTGGACCATTAATTCCAAAATAACTGAAGGATGAGCCCACACACTTGACCTGTTTTCAGCCTCTCTGTTGAGAGTGACAGCAGAAAGTTTAAAGTTGAGTCCATTTGGCATTTAGGCATTCACAAATATTAACGAACTGCAACCTAATCACACCATCACTTCTCAGCTTATAAGTGAGCCTGTGGGATTATTAGCTCTGCTCTCAGTGACACAGAGGTTGTTTGGAAACTAAACATCTGCGAAAACCCTCATTCTGATGGGGTTCAGATCCTTTATATTGTACAATTATGCAACTTATCTCACAGGACTGTTTCTAAGGAGAATTTATTCTACAATACAAGCTTCTGTGGAGCAAAAACTATTAACATTAAATAATGAAAATGTTAAAGGCTGGCATAACACAAATTGTACCCTCAGTGATACTGAAAAAGCTTATATGACTTTGGCAAGGCACTTACTCTTCTTTCCTTCCTTCCTCCCTCCCTCCCTTCCCTTCCTCTCTCTCAGTCTCTCTGCCTCTGTCTCTGCCTCTCTCTCATATAGAAAGGAGATCAGCCTAGATCTGGATGGCAAATAGGCTTCAACTTGTTTATCAACTCTGATCAGTTGGGAGTGTCTTTCTGGAGTGTTACATCGGGAAGGATTTCAAGGTTGAATAGGGGTTCATCAGGAAAGAGTTCTATGATTGATTAGTAATGTATGACATGGGGGAGGAAATTAGCATCACTCTGAAGTCTATTTGCTAGCCCTAGATAGGAAAATTTTCAAATCTCTCCCAACTGAAAAAAAGCTATCAACCATTCTTATAAAGAGCCACTAAAATTGAGAAGCCCTGGCTCACAGAAGCACTTCAAATTTGATGTCTACTCAAGTGCCACCAGAGGGATTTTAAGGTTGTACTAACAGAATTACCCATGGAGGTACCTAAAGTAGAAGGACAGTCCACTGGAATTTGTACTTTTAACCTAAGCTGTAGTGAGAAGAGATGCTGAAAAGACTCTTCGATGATCCTTATGAGGATAATTCACCTCTGAGCCACAAAATTTAGCTCCACCCACCCCCCACCTTCAGAAATGATGAAAGTGGTTAGGACTGGAACCCCTCCTGGGAAACTGGATGGTTAGCCTTATCATAAAAGAAAGGGAGGTAAGGAGACTTCTGGGGTTTCAAGAATTGAGAAGGAAGAATTACCCAACAACTGGAGGACAGATCCACATAATGGACAGACAGGTATATCAGGCCCTTGGCAGGAGGGGTTGACTAGACCGTCTCTGATGCAGTGTGCCTGGGGTTGTGGGTGCCTTGGGGGACATCTGTGTATGTGACTGAAAGAGCTAAGCTCTAAGAGCAATGACTCTGGGATGATCCAAGATAATCCTGGGCATTCTAAGCTTAGCCATTTTCCCTCCATCTTCCCTCCATCCTCTCTTCAAGATGACCATCCTCCCCTTAAGGACCATGGGGGCTGATGAAAGGACTTACTTAGCCAGTAGGTATCAGTACTACTATAGTCTGTGTGGGACTTGTTAATAACCACACTATGTATATAGCATCACAGGAACCAATCCCCAGATTTATCCTCATTGGATACAGAATTCAGACCTACAACTCAATTAGGCTGTGTAAATTTCCAGGAGTAGACACAAAAGAGAAATGCAGGTCTTACTGAAGAAAAATAAAAGACTTTCGTCCCCAGAGTTTTTGAAACAGTTCCTATGGGCTACACTAGAACCACAAATTAAGAGATAGCTCCTGGTATATCTCACAATACTGTTTCAGTAGTTACTATGGAAAAGCAAACCTGAAGGCCAAAAGGGACATGGCTTCATGTGACACAGCAGGATATATACAGGTTCCTTTTCAAGCCCTCAGTTACTCCACATCTATGGATAAATTCATTGCTTCCCTTTCCTTCCTTCCCCTCCTCTCCTCCCCTTTTCACAGGTGCTTGCTCTCTCACTCTCTCACTCTCTGCTCTTTCTCCTAAAATCCTTAAATCCTCCTAGCCTTTACTAAGTGCTTTCAGCAAATCCAGCCTCCCTTCTTTCTTCCTTCTCTCCTGTTGTTGGCACCTCCACCTGCCCTTACTCCATCCCAGCTTCTCAGCATTTTCCCCAGCTTCTTTCAAAGCCTGTACTTAGAAGGAATCTGGTCAGCTCTCTCATTCAAAGGTTTACTTCATTCATAAGACTTGATATGCTGACTCTCCCAAGGGTATTTACATTTTTACAGGAGACAAAATCTTACATAAAAAGGAATAAAGCTGTAATGTTAAATTTTCAATCATTGGAAAACTAATGGAGGGAGATATTGAGATATCAGAGGAGTCTTCCCAAAGCCCCTAAAAAAAGCTATATCTTCAATTCCATAATACAGAGCACTTCTCAGTTTTCTAAGAGGTACCTGCTGGGATTTCTTGGCCCTGATTTGGATCCTACCCTGTAGTTTTTCTGGGGTGGTGTTCTCTCATCAGAACCAGAACTGCTGGTGCCCAGGACTCAGTAGCAATAATTCTCCTGGAACATTCAAAGACTTTAGAGCCTGGAAAGGCTTGGGAAGGAAGGAGTTAATTCTCTGAAGTGCCCATCAAGGTTGAGTTAATGGGTCTTAACAGAAACCTGAGCAGGAGACCAATCACCTGCATTCAGACTGACCACTATTCTGTGGAATCCTAGGTGGTCTGCCTAAGCAGGTTCCCCCATGCCCTGGGGGGCCAGAGGCTCTGAGAAGAATCCAGTTCAATGAAGAGCAAAAGAATGATTAATAGTGCTTCCTGCCCTCGGGTTAGAGATGGGTGGGCTGCAGAGTACTGGAAGAAAAGCAAACAGCTGAATATTAGATTGCATGTGGACAGAAACCACTTACAATTTAGATTCAATATCATTCTGGTGACTGAGGGATACAATCGAAGCCCACTCTTAGCATGGCAAAGAGTAAGCTGCTCTGCCCTTTTTATTTAATTTTTATTAATTTGTTCATTTATCATTAAAGACCTTTTAAAAACTCAGTAGCATTGTCTTTATTATCTCAAAAGGTATAGTAACTATTTAGTACCACATTTATATTTTAAGGAAGGAGGAGATTGCATGTGTGGGCCTTCTTACTGGACATATATATTATATATGCACGTACGGAATATACGTATGTATGTGCATATACATGTACAATATATAGACTATAAAACACGAATGAATTCATACTATCAGGTGAATCTGCACAGCCCTGTTTCTCAACATAGGGGTTTGGAATGGTGCAGAGTGTAACAGCAATACAGGCTCTGTGGGAGGGACTGAAAGGTTGGGGAGAGATAGAGGCTTGATGAGTGAGACTGAAAGTCTTTTCTCTAGTTCCGCCTCCAGTGCCCTCCTGTGAATCAAGGTTGCTTGTGACATTACTGGTGGCAGTTTAAATAAAACAGATGAAAAACAAGGTTGTTATTCCAGAAGTAAAATTTAAACTGGAAATTAAATTTAAGCACACTGAGAACTCTCAATATACAAAGAGAGCACATATCCTGTGTGAGCATTTGTACTGGTTATCTGCGTATTTGTGCACACACATACACGCAACAGACATGTGTGGGAGACAGAATTCCTGAATTCAGACCAGGCTCTGCTGCTAACTAGCTAGTGAGGTCATCAGGCAATTCAAGTCAACTCAAAATCTCCATCTGCTTATCAGTAAAATGAAGGATTGAGATATCCTCATGGTCCTTTACAACTTTAAGATTTCTAAACATTTGTGTATAGGAGGTCATTATCAAGCAATTAGGAGAAACTCTTGTTCTTTGATCTGACCCCTGGAATGCAGTGTGTAGAAAGGAGCCACTCTCGGGAAGGTAGTAGAAGCTCTAGGACCGTTATGACAAAGAGCAGGCCATGTCCCTCAATCTCTCTCCCTGACTTAAAAATGATGGTTACATGCATAGACTTCAAAGTCTGACAGGTTCATGTCCAAGTCCAGCAATACCAGTCACTGGCTATGTACCCTTTGACCTGTTACTATATGGTCAACCCTCCATATCCAAGGGTTCTACATCTGCCGCAGTTGGTTGAAGCCCACAGTCCTACATATTTTATATAAGGGGCTTGAGCATCCATGGATTTTGGTATCTGTGGGGAGTCCTGGAACCTGAGGGACGACAGTACTATCCTAATCCTCAGTTTTTCTCCCCTGGAAATTGAAGATCACAATGTCCACCTCAACAAGCTCTTTTAAGGCGTAAGTGTGAGAATGTGGATGACATTTTTGGCATGATGCTGAGCACATATTAAGTATTCATAATAACTCTGTGTGTACTGATATATATGCATGCCAATACATATTTAACATATTATATATTTATTATTAAATCTCTGGTAAGCTTGACTTATACAGATTTATAGAAAAAAGACTATTGTTATTTGGCAGTGGGAGAATAGAAATTATTCATGAAGAATAAGGTTTTCATTTTCTATGGAAAAGAGCATTTGCAAATCAGGAAAAATAAGTATGATGAGATGAAATGTACAGACAACTGAATACTATATTTTAGATACCCGGTCAACCACTGAGAATTATTCCAAGACACTTCCTTATTTATCTCCTATTAACTGCCTATAACATGGATGGCTGGAGAGGCCCCTTGATGATCCCAGGGCTAAAGCCTCAAAGATTAAGCACCCTATCTATGCATTCATGTATTTACTCAATACTTCCTTTGGATTCCTCCATAACGAAAGCTCCAGGAGAGCAGGGGCCATGCCTATCTTGCCCAGTGCTGGATCTCAAAGGCTTAGAACAATGCCTGGCACATGATAGGTGCTGAAAAAATACCATATTATAGACATCATATTTATTTGTTCTGTTCATTGTTTCCTGTCTCCTCCTGCTAAAATGTAAGCTCCGCAAGGCAGTGAACATTACTTTGTTCACTGATGTGTCCCAAGTGCCTAGAACAGTGCCTAGCACATTGTGGGGGCCTTCATAAATGTTGTGAGGATGACGACTGAAAGCGGGTAGGGAGAGTGATTTAGAAACAGTAAAGTCTCAATACTCTCGGCTGTTCAAGGAGCTTCTTAACCTTCAGTTTCAAATGGAGGTTTCAAGGAAAATAGCTTCTACTGCCCCTTAAATGCAGAGCATTCAGCTAAATCACCAGACCTTTCAGGAGTTTCTGAGAAAATGAAGACAAGGTAAAAAAGTCAGTTCCATATCCAAGGTTGCAAAGGCTGTTCTACATTTATCCAAACTCACGCTCTCCTACACTGGTTTGTCAAATCTTTTATTTAAATATCTCATTATCTAAGACAATTTTGTACTTACTGTCATGAAGGCTTATGAAACCTACAAACCTGTCTTGCTGGAACAGGTACAATTTAAGCCAGTGATTGTTCAAAAGAGAAAGGAAAGGTGAAGAATGGCACCACTGTGAAGATTTAGAGCAGGAAGGTAGACAGCCCTTGGAGCTAACCTCTGTTCTCCAGGGTGTCTGTTTAGGCTCCTTAGACAATACATGTAGCCTAAAGATACAGGGGGGAAAAATTGTAAGTCTTCATGTATAATTTTTGTTGTTATATCTAAACTGATAGTTGAGGGTTAGGAGCTGAAACAATATTTTATAGAAGTATCATGTTGAAGTTTTTGCAGGTTTCAAAATATTTAAATATGTAAATTTCAATGAAGAGATGTTCAGGTTTTTTGATAGTCTAATGATTTTAAGCATCTCATTTCTAGTCACACACTGACAAAAGATGTTCAGATTGCAGTGTGAGATCGTTTCTATGGTTACAGTTGTTTCCTAGCGTTTTAGTGACATCTTTTGTGAGCACTGGCTGCTTCACTTATTTGTCACTAATGTATGTGTAGAACTATAGTTAATAGCCTTGGGCGGACAAAAATTTTTTTTTTCTGAATGGCTGTATTGTTTTTTAGCAGCATTTTTCAATAAGGTGACAATGCATTAGAATACTAATGGTATGTACGTTATTTTAAGATGTCAAGTTTTCAATAAAATGATAATGAAAATTTTGCATTTCATTTAATAGTTAAATATTCATGAATTTTCACAGCATGATGAACTGAGTGAAAAATAAAGAAACTGTATAATGTATAATACTAAACATCATAAATTAAGTTTCTTTTCATAGAAGCTATTCAAGAGTGTTTAATATATGGTTCTTCGTGGATTTAGACCAATCTGAGCTAAATTAAAGGCACCTAAAAAGGAAACTTGTTTAAACCAATTTAACATATTTTAACACAGCATGTTTACAATGTAACAATATAAAGGAAAATGACACATTACAAACAATATATACATTATAGAAAAATTATGATGACTAAGTGGGGGATATAATCATCCGGCAACAATATTTTAAAGAAAGAAATTGTGAAGTAGGAGATGGAGGCATGCATGGGAGTAGAGCCCTGTGACATAACCACCTATTACTATAGGATGAAAGTAAGCATAGAAATTGAGAATCTAAAAGTTCTGTCCAATGATGAACTGTTTCAGGCATTAGGCTAATTTCTGGAGAACCAGGCATGAACATCATGTCTCCCCTCTGGCCCAGGACTGATCCAGTCCTAATGCAAATGTCAGAGTAAGGAAAAAACACTGCCCAATATTAGGAGTTAAAAGACTTCATCCAAATTCACATATCATTTGTTGTCTGCAGCAGGATCCACTCCAACTGCCTGTTACAAAGGATGCATCTACGATGAGCATTTGGAGATGCTGTGTATGGAGTTGAGCTACCAGAGAGGAAGTGACTAATGGAATTCTAATTACTGATCACACTGATGTGGAAGATTTGACTCCGTATGAGAGAGATATTGTCAATCACTAAATAACCCATGACCTCTTCTGCCAATCTCATGGCTGAGAATTGTTCAGCTACACTCTCCTGACTGGCCAGGCATTCCACTGACCCATCCAATTAGGACTGTAGGATGAGACTGAGAGAACCATAAGACTGAGACACAGAACGCAGACTTGGCTTCTACTGAGAGCAAATCAGGAGCAGAACCAAAATAAAGTAGACAGAAAATCATGGAGGTTCCTTAAAAAAACTAAAAATACAACTACCCTATGATCCAGCAATCCCACTCCTTGGCACATATCCGGAGAAAACCGGAGAAAATAATTCGAAAAGATGTATGCACCCCAATGTTCACTGTAGCACTATTTACAATAGCCAAGGCATGGAAGCAACCTAAATGTCCATCAACAGAGGAGTGGATAAAGAAGATGTGGTACATATATACAATGGAATATTACTCAGCCATAAAAAAGAATGCAATAATGCTATTTGCAGCAACACGGATGGACCTAGAGATTATCATACTAAGTGAAGTAAGTCAGACAAAGACAAATATGATATCACTTATATGTGGAATCTTAAAAAGAATGGTACAAATGAACTTATTTACAAAACAGAAACAGACTCACAGACTTTGAAAACAAACTTACGGTTACCAAAGGGGAAAGGTGGTGGGGGGAGGGATAAATTAGGAGTTTGGGATTAACATATACACACTATTATATATAAAATAGATAATACACAAGGAACTACTGTATAGCACAGGGAACTCCATTCAATATTCTGTAATAAACTATATGGGAAAAGAGTCTAAAAAGGATGGATACATGCATATGTATAACCGAATCACTTTGCTGTACACCTGAAACAAACACAACATTGTAAATCAACTATACTCCAATATAAAATAAAAATTAAATTAAAAAAATCATAGACTCATAGGTGCTGCAGATTTGTCTGAGAATGTGGACTTAGAATGCAAAACTTTAAATTCTTGTAGTTTAAAAGCATCATCAGAGTAATGCTTTACCCAGATTGGTGATTAACTTGGTGCTATACATCTCTCACACGTATTATTGTCACTAATTTCTTTAATGCCTAACATACATGTGTAATAATACTTACAGATACATAAATGCAGATGGGAATCAAACATAGCTTTTTGTTTTTCTTTTTTTAAGGAGGATTTTTTTTTTAACATCTTTATTGGAGTATAATTGCCTTACAATGGTGTGTTAGTTTCTGCTTTATATCAAAGTGAATCAGCTATACATATACATATATCCCCATATCATTCTCCCTCTTGCGTCTCCCTCCCACACTCCCTATCCCACCCCTCTAGGTGGTCACAAAGCACCGAGCTGATCTCCCTGTGCTATGTGGCTGCTTCCCACTAGCTGTCTGTTTTACATTTGGTAGTGTATATATGTCCATGCCACTCTCTCACTTCGTCCCAGCTTACCCTTCCCACTCCCCGCAGCTCTATTCACAATAGCCAGGACATGGAAGCATCCTAAGTGTCCATCAACAGATGAATGGATAAAGAAGATGTGGCACGTATATACAATGGAATATCACTCAGCCATGAAAAGAAATGAAATTGAGTTATTTGTAGTGAGGTGGATGGACCTACAGTCTGTCATACAGAGTGAAGTAAGTCAGAAAGAGAAAAACAAACACTGTATGCTAATACATATATATGGAATCTAAAAAAAAACAAAAAAAAACCCAAAATGGTTCTGAAGAACCTAGGGGCAGGACACGAATAAACATAGTTATTTTTAAAGGTATTTTATACATGAGAATGTTACTGCAAACTATCTTATTTAACCTATTTAACATTATCTTTGATTATGCTAAATGGGTAATCATTTTACATATTAAGGAACTGAATTATCAATGAAAATGAAATAAGTGACAAAGGTAAAAAACAGAAATTTCATATAAGGTTTCCTTAAGTTTAACAGACTGTGCAATTCTAGTTCATTTTAACAAATGATTCTTATTTATTAAATATCAACCAGGTAAATTTTGTCATTCAGTGGCCTGGCTCTACCACTTACTAGCTATACAACATAGTGGAGGCAACCTCACCTTTCATGCTTCAGTTTTTTCATCTGTAAATGGGGACAGCTGGAGTACGTACCTTATAAAATGTTGTGTAGAGTAAGTGAGATCAATACCTATATAACACTTATCATTATGCTTGTCAAATGGTAAGCACAATAAATATTAGCTATCTTCAACATCATTATAGTTAATGTTAATTTATTTAGAGAGAGCATAAGATAGAACCAGTAGAGAGGTGGTGGGCAAAAGATGTTGAAGACTTTCTCAGCACAAATGTCATGAAAGTGAATATAGGTACAAATAGTGTTTTAATGGAATATCTTAAACTGGATAAAATGTTGTGGACCAGAAGTCAGCAGAGCAAATTACCTAACTTTCTAGTAATCAGCCTCCCTTATCCATGTAAGTAGATTGGCATAACTGATCTCTTCCTGGTCTAAATGGTGATGACCATGTGACTTTATGAAACCAGATGCTTAAAAAGAATTTATAATGCAAAAGGACAAGTATCATATGATTCCACTTATATGGGGTACCTTGAATAGTCATATTCATAGAGACAGATATTAGAATAGTGGTTTCCAGAGTTGAGGGGAGAGAGAATGGGAAGTTCTTATCTAATGGGCACAGAGTTTCAGTTTGGGATGATGAAAGTGTTCTGGAGATGTACAGCGGTGATGGTTGTACAATAATGGGAGGTACGTAACACCACAGAACTGAACACTTAAAATTGTTAAAGTGGGGAACTGCCTGGCGTCCAGTGGTTAGGACTCTGCACTCTCACTGTTGAGGGCCCAGGTTCAATTGCTGGTCGGGGAACTAAAATCCCACAAGCCAGGCAGCACAGCCAAAAATAAATAAATAAATAAATAAATAATTTTTTTTAAAGAAAATGGTTAAAGTGGTAAATTTTATGTGAAGTATATTTAACCACAATCAAAAAAAGACAAATATAAGTGGCCAATAAATGTTCGGGGAAAAAACAAAAACAAAAAGGAATATATAGAGTTAATCCAATTTATTGAGGTAAAAAAAATGCCCCTTGTCCATAATTTCAGGCACTTAGTCAAATAACATATTATGATTTTAGTCTCAGTTTGCATTATGCCCAAGACTCTAGGACTTTGATTTTACATATTATCTTATCCCTCATTAATTTTATTTTATTTTTTAAAAATTTATTTTTGTTATTTATTTATTTTTGGCTGTGTTGTGTCTTCGTTGCTGTGCATGATGGGCTTTCTCTAGTTGCGGCGAGCAGGGGCTACTTGTCATTGCAGTGCGCGCAGGCTTCTCATTGCGGTGGCTTCTCTTGCTGGGGAGCACGGGCTCCAGGCGCGAGGGCTTCAGTAGTTGTGGCTCGCGGGCTCTAGAGCGCACGCTCAGTAGTTGTGGCACACAGGCTTAGTTGCTCCTCGGCATGTGGGATCTTTCTGGACCAGGGGTCGAACCCGTGTCCCCTGCATTGGCAGGCGGATTCTCAACCAATGAGCCACCAGGGAAGCCCCAAAAAGTTTCTCATTAATTTTAGATAAACTCTTTTAGCTTCAGACTTGAGAATAAAACAATTACATCACATCACTATCAAAAGTGTCCACTTCAGTGCCTCAGGAAGTCTAATGAGACCATTGTGATCAGCACTCCTAGCAAGGTGATCTTCAGAATACATCAGTCTCTTGAACAGAACGAGTGAAGACAGCATTAAGACTAATTGTGGCTAATGCATTCTCCTGTACGCATTCCTGGGCTGATGCCCAGCCCCATTAAATATCACCCCAAATGAATTGGGAATGCTACTGAACAGGAAAAAGAAGACATTTTCCTCCTGCATAAGTACAGCCAACACAAACATCACCTAACACAAGTGCTGCCCTGCCATTTCTTCTTCATTTTGATGTGTTTCTTGTATGTCTCAGGAGATAGGAAACTAATATCCTGTCTGAAGAGATTCCAATCAAGCAAACACTGCTCATTTATTAGCTAGGATTAGACTAACAGCAAATCTGATCTTTGGTTTCAAGGCCTTATCCTTTCACCCAAAAGTTACCCTGATTTCAAATAGCCCCATTTCTCTGTTTTATCAAGAAGTAGCAACAATCTACTACCACCACTGTTATTATGGCATTTCAATCAACTCGTTTCATTGCGGTTTGAGAAAACACTTTGTTGAAAACCAAAGGAAAATCTGCCACGTTTCCATTCAGACATATGGCAGGAAAAAAAAAGCTTAATAACCAGTAATCAGAGTCTGCCTTCTTTGGGTGGAATCCACTGTGGATAAAAGCAATTTATGCTGCATTGGACGAAAATAGTTCATCGATGTTATTCTTCAAGAGATAGTAAAATAACTCCCTCTCATCTGATATCCCAAAACCAAGGAGGGAAAGAGTTCAGATAATGTTGGGATCGATAAAGTCACAAAAGCAGAGTCATGGAGGAAATACATCTTGAAATTACTGTCTTGCTCTTTTTGTCACAGAACTAGCCAAAGAATAGTCAGGGCCATAAGGAAGGGTAGTATTACAACAAGTTTTAGTTCAGGGAATCATCGAAATTAAAGACAACAAAGATACAATATGTATCTACCTAGAGTAGTGATTTCAATGATCAACAATCTGCAGTGTTTTTCCCTTTCAGGAAATAGACCTCTGATTATTCCCCCAAGGCTTAAATAATTCAGAATAGTGAAACATCAAAACTTACCTTTTAATGTATTTTGAACTGACATTTGAATATGGATATATATTTTATAGACGGTTAAGCAAATTAACAAGGCTTCATGAAAGTCCAAACTCGGGAAAGGGAGAAATATCCCTTTTCTTCATTAGGTATCAAGACCCTTGAACTCTTTCCCATAATCTTCCATGCTCAGAATATTCTCCTTTAGTCCATGCCTTATCACCCTCTCAGGCAAAAGCGCCCCTCTCTACAAACTACCCTTTCTGCAAAGGGCATGTGTTTTGATATCAAAAGGTTTCTCAGTCTACATAGTGAATAGTGGGAGTTCTTATGTCAACAAAACAAAAAGTAGGCAATACATGTTTTCATTGGCAATGCGGTGATTCCTAAACTTTGTTGCACATTAGAATGGTCCAGAAAGTTTTTTAAAAACCTGATGCTCAGGTCATACCCTGTGCCCATGAAATCAGAATGTCTGGGGGTGGGAGCCAAACACAGTATTTTTTAAAGATCCCCAGGTAATTCCAATGTGCAGAAAAGTTTGGGAAACCTTCCTATCATGGAAGTCAAAATTTGTTATTAATTACATGCCAACAAACCATCTCTTCATACCAATAATCAAGAATTGACAATGTTTTGATTTCTTAGCATTATTTAATCTTTGACAACCCTAGAAAAGTCAATTCAAAGTGAAGTTGTCAGGATAAATAATAAAAAGCGTTTCTTCTTTTTTCGTTATTATTAAATCAATACCATACTATGGCGTCACTAAACATTTTCTTATTAAAGATTTTCTTCTTATGGTTTTATTTCTACTATCATTTTCCTGACAGGGCTGGCATAGACTCTACTCATGGGGAAATTTGTGTTCACTCCCTACAAGGGATAGATTTTTCTAGGAAGGTTACATTTTATAAATGTGGTTTGGTTTTCCAGTATGGTATAGGTTTTATGACATAACAGAGGAAGAGTCAAGCCACACCCATTGTAATCTCTTATTTTTTGTCCTCAGGCTCCAAAAACCTTACTCCCACCTGGAAACTGTGTGCTAAGTCCTTATTTTGCACCTTACATTTGTAGGTAATGCAAGTATCTTTCCTCTCAAAATTCTTATTCACTATATTTTCATTAATGATTTATATCAGCAGAGAATTTTAAAATCTATTTCCATCACCCAGTAATTTTTCTAAGAAAAGCAATTTCTATATTCTGATTGAAAAACTGAAGAAATTACTAGATAATCCATGCTTATATTGACCATCTTCCTTAGAATACAGCTTAACCAGCCTCTTGCCTTTGCCTAAATGTCACTATGCCTTTTACATATGTATCCTCAGACACCTGGCTCCTTTTCTTTCAGGCTTTTTGGACTAAGACAAACCTTGGAAACAGTCAACTTCATTAAAAATATTTTTGTCTTGTAGAGTCTAGATGGCTTTATTATCTGAATGTTTCCTTCTCTCTTCACTTTTTCTTGTCCAATAATTGATATATTCATACATAAGAATACAAACAGAAAGAAAATTAAATAGCCCCCTTCAAAAATTCCTTTGGTATCATGAAAGCTAATCAACACAGACAATTTTTTAAAAATTAATTCAACCGAGTTAATTCTTGCTCACACTGTGATTTCTGTGAATATTTTATCAGTCTCCTTAAAAGATTTTGGAAGTCTCCTTGAAGTTCAGAATATTACAGTTTCTAAGTCCTTACACTATGCCTTATTTATGAACCTACCTACCATGATTCTAACCTAAGTTAACAATAAGTTAATAAGTATTTACTAAAGGCCTACTCCATGCCTGGCACTGTGCGAGGCATCATAAAGAATGTAGAAGGAAAGAAGCCAAAGAATCGTCCCTGGAATTTGCAACCTGGTTGAGGAGGTGAGATGCTATTGGTTATAAAGCACAGCTATTTTTTGAAGAAAAAATACTAAGAAAGGAAAAATAGGCATCTGATTAAATTTTGACTTGTCATCATGTATGTCAAGATGCATTGACATTTTAAGATGCATTCTGATTTTAGAGATGCAAAAATGCAAATAAATAAATAAAACTGCATCTTAGTATCAAATGCAATGAATAGGGTATATACTGTAACAACCAGAAAATAATAGACAAAAATGCTAAATACAGGAGAGGTTGTACACACAGTGATGGGCAGAGGGTTGCTGCAATAGATACCACTGCAACCACTTGGATGGTTTGCACAATGACTAAAGCTAAATGGAACAAAAAGTCAAAAGCACTAGTAAAGTCCCTGGAGTTCCATATCATGTCAGGGTAGCAAATTCCTACTTACTACTCACTTTAATGAGACAGGCACATTGAATACCACACTCACATCTGATCCCCTGTCATGTCCTACTTATCCTACACCCACAATCTTTCACATCCATCCCCTTTTCTCCTTTCACTTGCCATTGTACTATTTCTTCTCACTGTTTTCTCTACCAAATCTCTCTAGGCAGTATCTAACTTAATCTTCCCTGGCCACAGCTCTGAGCACAACAATCCCAACATTGTGGGGATGGCAACAATGGCTAATCAATGATGACTAAACTACTTAGCTTGGCATTCAAGGCCCTAGAAGATCCAACCCCAGTATACGTTATCTCCTACTTTTCCATTGCAACAGTAGTTCTCTTAAAATATTTCTATTTAATTGACTCATCAGATCAATATTCTCCACTCCCTGTGTAAAATATGGCCTCTGTAAAACATGGATGATTAAACGCTTTGAGCTAGCAAGTAATATAGTACATCTGTGCCCTTCTCCCACCAATTAGCTACATGCTTGTCCAAACCTATTTATGCCAGTCTTACTTGTTTTTGCAATTATGTGATTTAATTAAACACAAAAACTGATAAAATATAAGTACAGAAAGAAAATAGTTTCTATGAAAACTGAGTTATATGCTTGATTAAAAAAAAAAAAAACAAGCCAACAAAAGAATGATGTCCAATTAAAAATGGGCAATACAGTTATAACAGATTGAGAAAATAAATAATAAAAATACAGAAAAATATCAGACTCAGACTGCTCTCAGGTGTCTCCTAGTTTTGCTCCACTTTAAATAAGCCAAACTGGTTTATATCAAATCAGGCATAAAATGGTGTGTTATGGGCAGGGTCTCCAATCAGCAGACTCATACTCCGAGAAAATGATTTGGTTCTTTAGGAAAAGACTGGCAAATAAATGCATGCCTGTACATTTTATGTTAAAATTAAAAGCCTACATGTGTTGTTTTTTTAATGATTCCCCACTTTTACCAAGATTTCAACTTACAAACTAGCTATGGGTCCCAACTCAATACATACATAAACTCTGCTCCTACCCTGGGCTCCAAACAAACTTTAACTCCTAGGTCCGTACTATTTCTTCTTCAAGAAATAAGCTTTTCTCACCTCTCTCACTGTTCAAATCTACCAAATCCTCAAGAACCTGTGAATGCCCCTATCTCTGTGACGTGTCCCCTAAAGCCTTTCTGTCAGAAATCAGAGTCAGAGGTACCTGAGGATTCTAGTATCAGCCCTATCATCTATTGTGGGGACCTAACCAAATGGATTTGAACCTCTAAGTCTCAATTTCTTCATCTATAAGATGGAGATAATACCTACCACATAGGATTGTTAAAGTGTTTAATGTGTAAAACACTAAGAATAATGCCTGTAACGTGGGTGGGTTCAAAAAATGAGACCCCAACCTCCACCCATGTATCCTTCTTTTGGACGCTTACAGACACTTGCTCTTCTTTCATGCTGCCTCTTCTCTATCCTGTATCACAATAGTGTCAGTACTATCTCTTCCCCTCTGCTAGATGATATATTCCTTGACTGCTAAGCTGTGCAGCTAATACTTTTTTGTGATCACTTGCCTTTCTCTTAAATAAATAAACCATAAAATGAAAGGCTGAGTGACTGATGAACTTTTATTCTGGTCAGATAAATAGAGGCCTGGCAAAAGAATAAGGAAAAGAGAAACAGAGTATTTTACATGCTTTGTATTTGACTTTCTATAAAACTTTTTTCAATAGGATAGATAAAATGCTTAATTACAGCAAATTATAGCAGCTTACAGATGGGTGCATCTATACCTCTTTTTTGAATGGCTTCATCTTTTGTTTTCTTGTTGATTCTGCCTTTATCCTAAAAATGCTGAAGGGCTCCATTACACCTGACAGCAGTCTTGGCAGTCCCTGGAGAATTCCAGTCTTTGCAATGCAACATTCTTTGGGAGAAGAGAAAATTTTGCCTGCTTTTCCCCCAAAAAAGGATTGAAATTCTGCATTCTTTTTAGTTGACAATTGACTGGAACATTTTGCAAATAAGTGCCAGGCCTCGATGAGGTGCAAAATACTGACTGTATTAGCTAGTTATTTAGAGAGATGTGAAGATGCTCTTGCCAACATACATTCAATTTAGGCTTTGGATGCTTTGCGTGATCTCCCAGGCAGCACTTGTTTGAAAATGTTGGAATTTAATTTTAAAGTTTTCACATTTTTTTTTGTTCTTATTTTTAAAAGCAGCAATAACTTTAGTTCTTTAGAGCAGACTCTAGGGTTAATCTTTGTATATGTGTGTATGTTTATACACATATATGTAAAATCTAGAAAAATTTTTTTGCTCTGCTTTCTTATTCTTTTTCTCTCTTCTAATTTGTGTCTTTGAACTTCAACATTCTCAGTGTCAGAATACTGAAAATGGAACAGCAGTGCTGTTTTTGTAGAGATGACCTTTTCAGGTCCACACCCTTCTTGGGTTACCATGCAGATCCACATATAATTCTATAACCACAGACTACAAGGTCATTAAGGGGCAATGAAAGGTCCTTTACCAACCTACCATGTAAGGCGTGTGACAGAACCCACTTAAGTCAGATATGACCAGGAATTTCTCCTCAACCAGGAGAAACTATGTTCCTTGATAAAGCTCATTCCGAATTGTCACAAATTAATATTTATAATAGTAACAACAACTTATATTTGTATATGCAGAAAACATTCATCACTTCTACTGTCCTAGTGGGAGATTTAGACATGTCTGGGCATGTTTAGCAAACTATTAGGTTAGGCTTAACTAGGGCTTTGTCATACATGAACGGGTTATGCACTTTACAGCTCTAGGGGAACCATTCACACGGACTATTTCACTATGACAAGCTTTGACCTAGGGTGGAACATGGGCTCTGGGTGGCGAAAAATACCAGCAACAGGGACAGAAGTTTGGAGAAGAGCAACAGTAGGATTCACCACAAGAGCATAAAAAGTAAACTGTGGTCCAGGATGATTCACAAGCAAGTACGATTTCCCCTGCGGAGTCCCAGAAATGCCTGAAAGAGCAGAAATTTTTGAAGGGCTGTAGTTCCTACATGAGAAGGAAATGAGGTTCAAAAATATAAGTGACTTTCCCAAGGTCGTGCAGGTAGACAAACCAGGATCAGAAGTCACTGGGAGTTTCATAGTCATGTATGACCACGAAGAGTCTATAAACCATGACTCTGTGAATGACATACTTTGCATTTGGTAGAAGACTGAAAGAGAGGGACACCTCTGAGAGTGTGCCATAGTGTTATCAATATTATCCTTATAGGACTGGTCTGAGAATTACTTAATAGCCATGTGCTTTGAGATATCAATAAACAAGAAAAAAAATTCAAACTTGCATCCAGTCCTGATACAATTATTTCATTAAAAGATCCTTTTGGGCTTCCCTGGTGGCGCAGTGGTTGAGAATCTGCCTGCCAATGCAGGGGACACGGGTTCGAGCCCTGGTCTGGGAAGATCCCACATGCCACGGAGCAACTGGGCCCGTGAGCCACAATTACTGAGCCTGCGCGTCTGGAGCCTGTGCTCCGCAACAAGAGAGGCCGCGATGGTGAGAGGCCCGCGCACCGCGATGAAGAGTGGTCCCCGCTTGCCGCAACTGGAGAAAGCCCTCGCACAGAAACGAAGACTCAACACAGTCATAAATAAATAAATAAATAAATAAATAAATAAATAAATAAATAAATAAAAGACCGTGAATTTCTTTAAAAAAAAAAAAAAAAGATCCTTTTGTTACGACAAGGACCAAACAATGTCAGATGTAGTCTACCACCCATCCACCTTACCCCGAAGTTGTAGGTCTTTTTAGAGAACAGCATTGAAAGAGAAGTTTCAGAACTATTTTCTATATTCCCCAGTGCAACCTGCTGGAATGAATAATAGCTGTACTTAGGCCCCATGTTTGAAAGTTTTAAAATCTAATATTGCTGCATATGTCTTCTACTGTTTACTTCCAATTGCATGGGCTTTGATACCAACAGACTTGGATGGGAATTCCAACTTGATACTTATAAACTGTGTAGCCCTGGATCAGTCACTGAGCCTTTCTGAAGCCTTTTCATGTGTAAAAAAAGATTATAACATTCACCTTGCAAACTATACTATCTGATACAGTATTTCACAGATGGTACTGGTATCCACTTTTTTAGTCCTTAAGAACTAAAGGTTAAGTATACTGCGGGATTTCCCTGGTGGTCTGGTGGTTAAGACTCCGCTCCCAATGCAGGGGGCCTGGGTTAGATCCCTGGTCAGGGAACTAGAGCCCGCATGCCACAACGAAGATCCCACACAGCCAAAAGAATTTTAAAAATATATACAGCAACAGGGGAACTCCCTGGCGGTCCAGTGGTTAGGATTCCGCACTTTCACTGCCGAGGGTGTGGGTCCAATCCCTGGTCAGGAAACTAAGATCCCGCAAGCCGCGCGGCCAAAAATAAAGAAATAAATAAGTTCATAAGAAGATAAGATGATCTAAATCTGTTCAAATACTTACATATGTACAAATCTATTAGTATATCACAGGATATGGACCCAACCTAGCCTTCTTTATATTTATAAAATAGTTTTATTGGGTCTTTCAAAATTTTACCAATGTAATACTTATATAAAATAATTCAACCAATGGAGGAGCATATAAACAAAAAAATTCATAGTCTGCCCCTTTCCGCCATTCAATCCCATTCCCCTGAGAAAATCAGCACTCCCTGTTAGATAAATGTCCTTCCCCACATCATCCTGTGATTATACTACCATATACCAATACCTAAACTTGTCAATCTTACCACCATCACTCCAGCAACAAAGCACCTTGGAAATGTCAGCTTCTGTTGTTCTCTTGTGTGTGAGCACTCTCTCCATCCACACCTAAACTATGATATGCCATGGGTGGGGTAGAGGACCCCCTACTAAGAAATTATCTTAAATGTTAACAGGGGCCTGTTGGAGTCCTTGTGAATGGGGGCTCTACTCACCAAAGAAATGGCTGACATAGCCCACTAATTAGGGTGATCTTTTCTGTCCAGATCAGGACACCTGTGAGAGTGAGGGGCACACTACTAATAGTTACAGCTGGAAAACCAGGACTGTTGTACACTAACTGGTATATGTTGTCTCCCTACATTTAATTCATACCGAGTCCTCTGCCTCCTTCTCATTCTCCCTCAGAACATGCCTTTAATGATATTACGTCCATTTCAGAATTCTTCAATGACTTCCCACTCTCTAGAACAGTATTTCTAAAACTCTTTGTCTCAGGATATTAATGCCCCTAGTGGCATTTTTTTTTTTAACTCAGAAGTGCAAACTGGAGGCCTACAGATGCCACCTTGCCCTATTGTCTTCACACTACACTACATTCATATGACCTGACAGTCCAGATGTCAGCCTTTCTTCAGAGGCCTGGCCTCTGAAGGTATTTGAGTTTATGATCCCGGCTAACTTAACATTCCCAAACTTATTTAATAACAAAGTCCTTCTCTCCCACACCCTGACCCTATCCCAGTGTATAAGACTTGTCTTCCAACTAGGTTGTTAGCTCCCTATCATTTTCATACTTTGCTATATTCAGAAAAGATGTTCAGTGAATATGGACTGAGAGGAGGGAGGGAAGGAAAACAGGAACAAAGGGAGGGAGGGAGATTTATTTGATTAAGCCAATGGATACTTCCCATGTATTCCTGCCTAATCTGTTTTTTTTTTCCCCAGTGTTATTGAGTGTTATATATAATTCATATACAACACTGTATAAGTTTGAGGTATACAACATTGATTTGATAGATGTATATTTTGTGAAACGGTTACCACAATAAGTTTAGTAAACATCCATCAACTCACACAGTTACAAATATTTTTTCCTCGAGAACTTTTAAGATCTACTCTCTTAGCAATTTTCAAATATGCCATGCATCCCCAGAACTTATTTATCATAACTGTAAGTTTGTACCTTTTGACCATCTTTACCCAGTCCCATCATCCCCAATTTAATCTATTGTCTGATTCAGCCTGTCTTTTGGCCGATCAGTGGATACTGGTGATATGAAAGAGTACACAAGTTTCTGTCTACCCCTATGTATTTCCCTGTCACTGGAGTCACTAATGGGGAAAATGATAAAAGCATGAGTACTAATTAGTTGTAAAATGAGAAGCAGAGAGCCCAAAGGTATGCCACAAAAAGTGGGCAAGCTCAGTGGTTGGGAAGCTGCACAGAAGTGTAGAGGGACTAGGAGATATAGGATCAAGGAGTGAGGGATGGGACTCCTTGAAGAAACACCAAAGGCAGGACTAGAGTTGCTTAAGACCAATTATTTTGAGTTGCTAATTTTGCCATCAAAATTTTCACTGCAGTACTTGCGATCAAAAAATGTCAGCAATTTCTTCAGATGTTTTAGGAAGTATGGTTTGGGGACACACTAAATGTCAATCCTACTGTTAACTGCTATTGAGGAGTTAATGGTAGGATGGGGTCCCTAAAACATAGTTAGGCGTGGTCATCTTCCCTACAACCTCCTAGGCAACCAAGAGGCAAGTCTGGGGCAATGGTACTGTAAGAGAGATGCTATTATATATCGAGATCTGCTGACCTTAGAAAAGTTGCTATCGTCGGAGAAAGAAATGTGATGATGATGGTGTTGATGCTGGTGGTGGTGGCAATGATGATGGTCGTAATGATGACAATGATTTGATAGGGTAAAAGGAGTACACAACCAACAGTGAGAAAGCCTGGGTACTAGCTCAGCTCTGCTATAGACCAGCTCCATGACTGTGAACAAATCAATTATTCTAAGATGTTGCTTTCTCATCTCTATGATGGGAAAATTAATACTTTCCTGTGTGCCTCTTAAGGCCGTTACATGGGCAAAGCAAGAAATAGATGGGATCACTCTGTAATAAGCGACATGCTTAAGTAAGTAATGACACAGATTTGCTCGATTGCCTTTGCCAACCAAGTTACCATGATAAGTTGCTAGCCAGGTTGCTAGCTTTCACATGGGATCATGTGAGGTGAAAAAAAAACTCCATATGCAGAGGCTGTTGGACTTTGGGAGCTTTGTGTGAAAAATGTAACCAAATATGTGAGGTTTTAATAAGTGTAAGGTTTACAGTCTTAATTCAATGTAACTTATATAAATTTTTTTTAAATAACACATTTTTATGGCATTTATATTTTCCAAGTGTTTTCTAAAATAGCTGACCCATAATAGAAAAGAAGTATTCATAAGGATGAAAGGGAAAACAGTACAGCTGAGAAGGAAGTGTTGGCCTAGCATTTAAAACTCTAGTCCATTATTATTGCAGGGCTCTGAGCAAGGACCTCAGTTTCCCCATCTGCCAATTGAAGATGAGGAACTGGATGATTTTCAATGTCCTTACTAACTCCAACACTTGATAATTCTATGAAATTTCCTATGTTTTCCCACGTTTCCAGATGGAGATGACTTTGAATGGCATTCTTATTTGAGCCAGCCCTGCTGTCACCTCTGGTAACACTGGTTCTCCTGTTATCGATGGAATGTGACAAGTAAAGAAGGGATGGAGAAATGTGCTTTGAAAACCAAACATGATATACATTTATATCTCAAAATATCTGCTTAAAGTTTGCATGTAATTTGTAGGATGTAAATGTCAAAGCAAAAACTTGATAAAGTTAGCACACAAGTAGCTGGGTTTAACAGAGAACTAGACATGAACCTGGACACCACTAATCAATGGGCTACCATACACAGGCTGGACCAGAGCCCTCCAGATCACAAGTGGCAGAAGACAGTCTATAAGATGGAGGAGTACTGGAAATCAAGACACATTGCTGAAGACCAACCAAATGTCCGTAATGATCTGGGCTTTCTTCAGTGCAGTTTCCTGAACCGAGTGCATCCTGTTTGTAAAAGTTGCAAGGATAGCATGTTAGAATTTACTGTAAGTAGTTTAGATGCTTTAGGGTTATTAAATAATCTTAGTCCATTATGCCACAATCATCATCTTGATATTGAAGCACCCTTATATAAGATCCCACAATGTTTGCACCATTCTGCAATTGCATTCCATGCAGTGTCCTTCCCCTTCATTAATCTCTCCCAACTCTTTTAGTCAGTTTTGGAAACAAAGAGAAATCCCAGAGTTGAAAGAACTCTTTATTAGTTTCCTTACTTTCTACACCACACCTTTCAGAGAAGGAAATCTCTTAATCTTCTCCTACAACTTCCTCTAAGATCTAATCAGTTTTGTATCAGGAAACACTTGATATATAATCTGCTTCTGTCTTGCCACGAAAGAAAAACTTTACAAAGACCCCAAAAAGGTGCTACTGAATAAGGCATTTGGCAGTTCTTGATTTCCATGTCTCCACCATATCTCCCAGCACAATGTACACCATGTACTCCATAAGTGTCCCTTTTATGAATCTGAGCTTTTGTATATATCCTTACCTCCAACAGAAATGCTCACCTATCCACCCACTCACCCATTCCTCTGACACATCCTTACTTACCCTTTAATACCGAATTCAAATATCCCCTTCTCCTGGAAACTTTGACCAACACCACCCTTCATACATGCATATACACACATGCACACACATGCATAGAGTTAGATGCTCTTTAACTCAGCTCCCATAGCAACCTTTACTTAATTCCTACTTATCGCCACAGCACACTGTAATTGTTGGCTTATTTCCCCCTCCAAATTTAGATAATAACTCTCTTGTGGTCAGGGACTGTCTTATTCATGTCCATATCTCTGCCACCTAGCACAGTACTTGGACTACAGAAAGTAGTCAAGAAATATTCAGTAAATGAATAAATGCATCCATCTCAAGTACTGGTCCCTCCCACTACTTCTCTAAAGCAATCTTTTTTGCTTCCACATTAAAATTATGAAAATTTAACAAGTTCTTGATGACAATTTGGAAGCCTCACTAGGACCTCTCAGACAGTATTTCTCTTGTGCTTCAAAATGTATCTGCTTTGCATGACAGTCCAGATGTCAGCCTTTCCACATTGTCCCAGAATTACCTTGAGCTGAATATGTGCCTCCCGTGTAGTTCCAAACCTTCTATCTGGGCAGGCAGCTCTGTTGTTAGCTAACTGTCGGCGTTACACTGCTGTATTCATAAAGGATTGTCAGCACGGTGCAGTATTACTATGCGAGAGCATGTGCTCATGTAAAGACACATTAAACCTAGCAGTTGCTTTGTCTCTTGTCAAGGGAATTGTGTGCTGTTACATTAGAGATGAGAGTTTGAAGTGTCAACCTGTTACTGCTGTTTTTGCTACCCACTTTGGAAGAATCAACAATTCGTGCTTTTCCTTGTTTTTCTTCTCTGTTAACAACTTAGCCACTATCCAGACAGGAATCTTATCAGTGCCAGGAAAATAAAATCCCTTGGGGCAAGGGTCATTTCATGCAAGTTTCTCTACCATGGGCTTGAGTCATGTTCTTTATCCTCAGGCCAGTGTCTGGGGCACTGCCACCCCCTACTAAGAGGCTTCCCACCATCTACCATATGAGTTTCCAAACTGGCATTCAGGATTTCCCACTGTCTCATTTTTACCAGGCTTCCAACAGGCTTCATACTGAATGCCCCCTCCAACACCAACTTCTTACTGGAATTACCACCTATTTGTTGCCTAAACTTTTGGAAACCTGCTCTACTGTCCAGGCTAGCTCGTTACCTACACATGAAGCAGAGTTCCCCTCCAGAACCGCACATCCCCAACGGGCAGTCTAATTCCAAAGTCCTTTTCCTCCTAGTCTGCCCCATTCTACAGACATTAACTGTGCCATATCTGCCCTATCCTGAAACATGACACATGATAGGATATGATATACAGGATATTTCCAGTTTAAAGAAGAAGAAATGATTACTGAAAGAAAAAAATCCAACTTCCTGCCTCTGTTTCCCCCAAGATTTTCTTCCCTCCTTCATCCTTGTTTCCAAAATCCCTAGCAGAAAATGAAATATCCAAACCAAGCAAAAAAAAAAAAAAAGAAAAAGTTTAAAGAAACAGAGGCTCTTGGGGAAAATTGGAGTCTTTGCAAGTAGGAAAAGGTGTTAATGTTAGCTTAATCACTGGCCAGGACTACTTTTTTTAAGGCTCCCTTTGGTAACCTCTATTACTACTAAGAAACAGCACATTTTCAACACTACATCTTGCCTCAGCAGGCCCCTTTCAACACTATATTATGGCTCTGTTATAGACTCGCCAAATTGCATTAATCACTTTCTTCAAGATGCAGGTTGTACTGGATAATACATTTTTAAGTTTCCTTTGCTGAAAGAGCTTTAGAGCAATGGAGTAGCCTGTAAAATGCCAGCCCTTTCCATTCTGAGCCCAACAATGCAGTATATTCTCTTTTCCTTTAACCGTCTCCTGCTCTCTGATATATACCTCCCTAGTGCTTTCTGGTCATGTTCTTAATCTCAGGTTCCTTAAGGATTCAGCCAGTATAATAATCTGTCTGACTAGCCATCTTTCTGGCTATCCATATTTTTAATGAATCAAATAAACAATGTGATATAATTATTTTATTCCTTTTTGGTTAAAATCATGGAAAGCCTGAATTTTACAAATAAGAAACTTTTGCCTACACAAGGATATGGCTGACAGCAGGTAGCTTTCAAAAGAAAGATATGAACTAGGAGCCTGTTTTTCTTAATGAAGTAAAATGGATCCTAACTATGTCATTCCTCAAGAGTATGGTTCAACTAGAAAAATCTTAGGTAATATGTGTTCATTTCTAGAAATTAAAGTGTATGAAAGTGACTCTATGTATCTCAATCTAACACTGAAGCACAAATTCACTTCAAATACCTATAGTCTATTAGTGTTGTGGTTTTAATGAAATTCTAGGTACAAGTTTATATTTTCTGAAGAATTTTTTAACTGTTTATATAACAAAATAAACAAATATTTTGAACATCTATTCTTTTAAAGTTATTTTTCTTAGTTTTTCCCTTGAACCCTCTGCTCTCTTTTAAAGACACCGTGTTATTTTTTAAAAAGTCATTTCTTCACTTCCCAGAACTACCATGATTTTTATGAAAAAAGTCAACTTTAAATGATCTATTCCCATTTTTCTCTTGTCAGTTTCCTTGCCAAGCCCTGTGACCTTAATTGATTATTAAATTGAATAAATGGAGCTTGCAGGTAGCAGCCTGCAAAAGAATTCCAGGGGGGACCTTCAAGATGTACGTACCATGCTCCCTATGGGCATTGCCCAGTATGGGATCTTAGAACTTGCCTGGAAGAGCCTGCCGCAAGCTTGATTTACACCTCACCAAGGAATTGCCCTACATCGTTGCTCCTACCCCCTAATTTGGGACTGAAGGGGCAGGACTTTTCATTCCCACCTGGAGAAAGGCCTTGTCACCAGAATCTAGACCTTTATCTCTAGGGCCCACACAGAGGTAGAGCCATGCCAAAGTTCTTTCCCTATCCAGTTCCAGAAACCAGCTTTTACAGGTGGAATAAAGAGGAGATTCTCATTTATTAAAAAAAAAAAAAAAAAAAAGATGGCAGAGGAGTAAGACGTGGAGATCACCTTCCTCCCCACAAATACATCAAAAAAATGCATCTACATGTGGAACAACTGCTACAGAACACCTACTGGATGCTGGCAGAAGACCTCAGACTTCCCAAAAGGCAAGAAAATCCCCATGTACCTGGGTAGGGCAAAAGAAAAAAGAAAAAACAGAGAAAAAAGAATAGGGACACGATCTGCATCTCTGGGAGGGAGCTGTGAAGGAGGAAAAGTCTCCACACACTAGGAAGCCCCTTCACTGGCAGAGACGGGGGGAAGCTTCAGAGCCACGGAGGAGAGTTCAGCAACAGGGGTGCAGAGGGCAAAGCGCAGAGACTTCCGGACAGAGGATCGGTGACAACCAGCACTCACCAGCCTGAGAGGCTTGTCTGCTCACCCACTGGTGTGGGTGGGGGCTGAGAGCTGAGGCTCGGGCTTCGGAGGTCAGATCCCAGGGAGAGGACTGGGGTTGGGTGCGTGAACACAGCCTGAAGGGGGCTAGTGCACCACAGCTAGCCGGGAGGGAGTCCGGGAAAAAGTCTGGACCTGCCTAACAGCCAAGAGACCATTGTTTCGGGGTGCTCGAGGAGAGGGGATTCCTTCCCTGCCTGCCCACAGAAGGCAGAACACCACCTAAACGAGCCCCAGAGATAGATGTGAGCCACAGCTAGCAGCACAGACCCCAGAGACGGGCATGAAACGCTAAGGCTGCTGCTGCAGACACCAAGAGTCCTGTGTGCAAGCACAGGTCACTATCCACAACCCCCCGGGAGCCTGTGCAGCCCGCCACTGCCAGGGTCCCGTGATCCAGGGACAAGTTCCCCAGGAGAACACAGGGCGTGCCTCAGGCTGTTGTAACGTCACCCTAGCCTCTGCAGCCACAGGCTCACCCCACATTCCAATTATAACTACCGTATCCCCTCCGTCCCACAAGCCTGAATGAGCATGAGCCCACTAATCAGCCGCTGCTTTAACCCTCTCCCTTCTGGGCGGGAACAGATGCCTGAGGGCTACCTACATGAAAAGGCGCGGCCAAAAGCAAAGCTGAACCCAGGAGCTGTGCGAACAAACAAGAGAAAGGGAAATTTCTCCGTGCAGCCTCAGGAGCAGTGGATTAAATCCCCACCATCAACTTGATGTTCCCTGCATCTGTGGAATACCTGAATAGACAATGAATCATCCCAAAATTGAGGTGGTAGACTTTGGGAGCAACTGTAGTCTTGGAGTTTGCTGTCTGAGACTGATTTGTTTCTGATTTTTATGTTTATCTTAGTTTAGTTTTTAGCACTTGGTATCATTGGTGGATTTGTTTATTGCTTTGGTTGCTCTCTCTTCTTTTTTCTTTTAATTTTTTTACTTTAATAATTTATTTATTTATTATTATTTTTTCTTTCTTTTTTTCTCCCTTTTCTTCTGAGCTGTGTGGCTGACAGGGTCTTGGTGCTCCAGGTGGGTGTTGGGCCTGAGCCTCTAAGGTGGGAGAGTCGAGTTCAGGACATTGGACCACCAGAGACCTCCTGGCCGCATGTAATATCATTCGGAGAAAGCTCCCCCAGAGATCTCCATCTCAACGGTAAGACCCAGCTCCACCCAACGGCCAGCAAGCTCCAGTGCTGGACGCCCCATGCCAAACAACTAGCAAGATAGGAACACAACCAAACCCATTAGCAGAGAGGCTGCCTAAAATCATACTAAGTTCACAGACACCCCAAAACACACCACGGGACGTGGCCCTGCCCACCAGGAAGCCAAGATCCAGCCCCCACCACCAGAAGACCGGTACCAGTCCCCTCCAGCAGGAAGCCTACACAAGCCAATGAACAAACCTCACCCACTGGGGGCAGACACCAAAAACAATGGGAACTACGATTCTGCAGCCTGCAAAAAGGATACCCCAAACACAGTAAGGTAAACAAAATGAGAGGATAGAGAAGTATGCAGCAGATGAAGGAGCAAGGTAATAACCCACCAGACCAAACAAATGAAGAGGAAATAGGCAGTCTACCTGAAAAAGAATTCAAAGTAATGATGGTAAAGATGATCCAAAATCTTGGAAATAGAATGGAGAAAATAACAGAAACGTTTAACAAGGAACTAGAAGAACTAAAGAGCAAACAAACAATGATGAACAACACAATAAATGAAATTAAAAATTCTCTAGAAGGAATCAAAGGCAGATTAACTGAGGCAGAAGAACAGATAAGTGACCTAGAAGATAAAATACTGGAAATAACTACTGCAGAGCAGAACAGAGAAAAAAGAATGAAAAGAACTGAGGACAGTCTCAGAGACCTCTGGGACAACATTAAATGCAACAACATTCGAATTATAGGGGTCCCAGAAGAAGAAGAGAAAAAGAAAGAGTCTGAGAAGATATTTGAAGAGATTACAGTTGAAAACTTCCCCAACATGGGAAAGGAAATAGTCAAGCAAGTGCAGGAAGCGTAGAGAGTCCCATACAGGATAAATCCAAGGAGAAACACACCAAGACACATATTAATCAAACTATCAAAAATTAACTACAAAAAAAAATTATTAAGAGCAGCAAGGGAAAAACAACAAATAAGGGAATCCCCATAAGCTTAACAGCTGATCTTTCAGCAGAAACTCTGCAAGCCAGAAGGGAGTGGCAAGACATATTTAAAATGATGAAAGGGAAAAACCTACCACCAAGATTACTCTACCCAGAAAGGATCTCATTCAGATTCGACAGAGAAATTAAAACCTTTACAGACAAGCAAAACCTAAAAGAATTCAGCACCACCAAACCAGCTTTACAACAAATGCTAAAGGAACTTCTCTAGGCAGGAAACACAAGAGAAGGGAAAGACCTACAACAGCGCTTCCCTGGTGGTGCAGTGGTTGAGAATCTGCCTGCCAATTCAGGGGACACGGGTTCGAGCCCTGGTCTGGGAAGATCCCACATGCTGCGGAGCAAGTAGGCACGTGAGCCACAACTACTGAGCCTGCACATCTAGATAGAGCCTGTGCTCTTCAACAAGAAAAGTCGCAATAGTGAGAGGCCCGTGCACCGTGATGAAGAGTGGCCCCCGCTTGCCCCAACTAGAGAAAGCCCTGGCACAGAAACGAAGACCCAACACAGCCAAAAATAAAAATAAATTAATTAATTAATTAATTAATTTAAAAAAAAAAAGGCCTACAATGACAAACCCAAAACAATTAAGAAAATGGGAATAGGAACATACATATCGATAATTACCTTAAATGTAAATGGATTAAATGCTCCAACCATAAGACATAGACTGGCTGAATAGATACAAAAAACAAGACCCATATATATGCTGTCTACAAGAGACCCACTTCAGACCTAGGGACACATACAGACTGAAAGTGAGGGGATGGAAAAAGACATTCCATGCAAATGTAAATCAAAAGAAAGCTGGAGTAGCAATCCTCATATCAGACAAAATAGACTTTAAAATAAAGACTATTACAAGAGACAAAGAAGGATACTACATAATGATCAAAGGATCAATCCAAGAAGAAGATATAACAATTGTAAATCTTTATGCACCCAAAATAGGAGCACCTCAATACATAAGGCAAATGCTAATAGCCATAAAAGGGGAAATCGACAGTAACACAATAAGAGTGGGGGACTTTAACACCTCACTTACACCAATGGACAGATCATCCAAAATGAAAATAAATAAGGAAACACAAGCTTTAAATGACACATTAAACAAGATGGACTTCATTGATATTTATAGGACATGCCACCCAAAAACAACAGAATACACTTTCTTCTCAAGTGCACATGGAACATTCTCCAGGATAGATCATATCTTGGGTCACAAATCAAGCCTTGGTAAGAAAATTGAAATCATATCAAGTATCTTTTCCAACCACAATGCTATGAAACTAGATATCAATTACAGGGGAAAAACTGTTAAAAATACAAATACATGGAGGCTAAACAATTGCTACTAAATAACCAAGAGATCACTGAAGAAATCAAAGAGGAAATCAAAAAATACCTAGAAACAAATGACAGTGAAAATATGACAACCCAAAACCTATGGGATGCAGCAAAAGCAGTTCTAAGAGGGAAGTTTATAGCATACAATCCTACCTCAAGAAACAAGAAAAATCTCAAATATACAATCTAACCTTACACTTAAAGCAATTAGAGAAAGAAGAACAAAAAAAAAAAAAAAAAAAAAACCTCAAAGCTAGCAGAAGGAAAGAAATCAGAAAGATCAGATCAGAAATAAATGAACAAGAAATGAAGGAAATGATAGCAAAGATCAATAAAACTAAAAGCTGGTTCTTTGAGAAGATAAAATTGATAAACCATTAGGCAGATTCATCAAGAAAAAAAGGGAGAAGACTTAAATCAACAGAATTAGAAATGTAAAAGGAGAAGTAACAAATGACACTGCAGAAATACAAAGGATCATGAGAGATTACTACAAGCAACTATATGCCAATAAAATGGACAACCTGGAAGAAATGGAAAAATTCTTAGAAAAGCACAACCTTCCAAGACTGAACCAGGAAGAAATAGAAAATATAAACAGACCTATCACAAGCACTGAAATTGAAACTGTGATTAAAAATCTTCCAACAAACAAAAGCTCAGGACCAGATGGCTTCACAGGTGAATTCTATCAAACATTTAGGGACGAGCTAACACCTATCCTTCTCAAACTCTTCCAAAATATAGCAGAGGGAAGAACACTCCCAAACTCATTCCATGAGGCCACCATCACCCTGATACCAAAACAAGACAAAGATGTCACAAAAAAAGAAAACTACAATCCAATATCACTGATGAACATAGATGCAAAAATCCTCAGCAAAATACTAGCAAACAGAATCCAACAGCAGACTGAAAAGATCATACACCAAGATCAAGTGGGGTTTATCCCAGGAATGCAAGGATTCTTCAACATACGCAAATCAATCAATGTGATAAACCATATTAACAACTTGAAGGAGAAAAACCATATGATAATCTCAATAAATGCAGAGAAAGCTTTTGACAAAATTCAACACCCATTTCTGATAAAAACTCTCCAGAAAGTAGGCAAAGAGGGAACCTACCTCAACATAATAAAGGTCATTTATGACAAACCCACAGCAAACATCATTCTCAATGGTGAAAAACTGAAACCATTTCCTCTAAGATCAAGAACAAAATAAGGTTGCCCACTCTCACCACTATTATTCAACATAGTTTTGGAAGTTCTAGCCATGGCAATCAGAGAAGAAAAAGAAATAAAAGGAATCCAAATCGGAAAAAAAGAAGTAAACCTGTCACTGTTTGCAGAAGACATGATACTATACAGAGAGAATTCTAAAGATGCTACCAGAAAACTACTAGAGCTAATCAATGAATTTGGTAAAGTAGCAGGATACAAAATTAATGCACAGAAATCTCTTGCATTCTTATACACTAATGATGAAAAAACTGAAAAGAAATTAAGGAAACACTCCCATTTACCACTGAAACAAAAAGAATAAAATACCTAGGAATAAACCTACCTGAGGAGACAAAAGACCTGTATGCAGAAAACTCTAAGACACTGATGAAAGAAATTACAGATGATATAAACAGACGGAGAGATATACCATGTTCTTGGATTGGAGGAATCCGTAAAGTGAAAATGTCTATACTACCCAAAGCAGTCTACAAATTCAATGCAATCCCTATCAAACTACCAATGGCATTTTTCACAGAACAAGAACAAAAAGTTTTGCAATTTGTATGGAAACACAAAAGACTCCAAATAGCCAAAGCAATCATGAGAAAGAAAAACGGAGCTGGAGGAATCAGGATCCTGGACTTCAGACTATACTACAAACCTACAGTAATCCAAACAGTATGGTACTGGCACAAAAACAGAAATATAGATCAATAGAACAGGATAGAAAGCCCAGAGATAAACCCTCACACATATGGTCACCTTATCTTTGATAAAGGAGGCAAGAATATACACTGGAGAAAAGACAGCCTCTTCAATAAGTGGTGCTGGGAAAACTGGACAGCTACATGCAAAATAATGAAATTAGAACACTTCCTAACACCATGCACAAAAAGAAACTCAAGGTGGATTAAAGACTTAAATGTAAGGCCAGACACTATAAAACTCTTAGAGGAAAACATAGGCAAAACACTCTGTGACATAAATCACAGCAAGATCCTTTTTGACCCACCTCCTAGAGAAAAGGAAATTAAGGCAAATATAAACAAATGGGACCTAATGAAACTTAAAAGCTTTTGCACAGCAAAGGAAACCATAACCGAGATGAAAAGACAACCCTCAGAATGGGAGAAAATATTTGCTATCAAAGCAACTGACAAAGGATTAATCTCAAAAATATACAAGCAGCTCATGCAGCTCAATATCAAAAAAACAAACAACCCAATCCAAAAATGGGCAGAAGACCCTAATAGACATTTCTCCAAAGAGGATGTACAGATTTCCAATGGACACATGAAGGGATGCTCAACGTCACTAATTATTAGAGAAATGCAAATGAAAACTACAATGAGGTACCACCTCACACCGGTCAGAATGGCTATCATCAAAAAATCTGCCAACAGTAAATGCTGGAGAGGGTGTGGAGAAAAGGGAACCCTCTTGCACTGTTGGTGGGAATGTCAGTTGATACAGCCACTATGGAGAACAGTATGGAGGTTCCTTAAAAAACTAAAAATAGAACTACCATACGACCCAGCAATCCCACTACTGGGCACATACCCTGAGAAAACCATAATTCAAAAAGAGTCAATGACCACAATGTTCATTGCAGCACTATTTACAATAGCCAGGACATGGAAGCAACCTAAGTATCCAATGACAGATGAATGGATAAAGAAGATGTGGCACATATATACAATGGAATTTCACTCAGCCATAAAAGGATACGAAATTGAGTTACTTGCAGTGAGATGGATGGACCTAGAGTCTATCATACAGAGTGAAGTAAGTCAGAAAGAGAAAAATAGATACCGTATGCTAACACATATATAGAGAATCTAAAAAACAAAAAGGTTCTGATGAACCTAGGGGCAGGACAGGAATAAAGACACAGATGTAGAAAATGGACTTGAGGACATGGGGAGGGCGAAGGGTAAGCTGGGACGAAGTGACAGAGTGGCATGGACATATATACACTACCAAATGTAAAACAGATAGCTAGTGGGAAGCAGTCACATAGCACAGGGAGATCAGCTCTGTGCTTTGTGACCACCTAGAGGGGTGGGATAGGGAGGGTGGGAATATGGGGCTATATGTATACATATAGCTGATTCACTTTGTGATACAGCAGAAACTAACACAACATTGTAAAGCAATTATACTCCAATACAGATGTTAAAAAAAAAAAAAGAATAACAGTCCTCCAAATAAAGAAGGATTTTTCCTGCTTGATTTCCTTCAAACTGGTACATCTGCATCTTGAGCCTTCCAGCCTTCAAACAGCAACTGCATCTTTAGGTCATCTGGTTCTCAGTCCTTTAGACTTCAGACCAATATATCTTTTTTTTTTTTTTTTTAATTTTATTTATTTATTTATTTATTTTTGGCTGTGTTGGGTCTTTGTTTCTGTACGAGGGTTTTCTCTAATGGCGGCAAGCGGGGGCCACTCTTCATCGCAGTGCACGGGCCTCTCACTATCGCGGCCCCTCTTGTTGCGGAGCACAGGCTCCAGACGTGCAGGCTCAGTAGTTGTGGCACACGGGCTTAGTTGCTCCGCGGCATGTGGGATCTTCCCAGACCAGGGCTCGAACCCGTGTCCCCTGCATTGGCAGGCAGATTCTCAACCACTGTGCCACCAGGGAAGCCCCAGACCAATATATCTTATTGGTTCTATTTCTCTGGCGTAAACTGACAAGTACATCATATACTTCGAATCATACAAGTAACTTCTGGTGAATGGCTTCCTTAACTCAGCATAATGCCTTTGAGAGTCAACCAAGCCATTGCATTGTACCAACAGTCCATTCCTTTTTTTTCTAAGTGGTATCCCATTGTACAGAAGGACACTTGGGTTGTTTCAAGTTTTGGGCAAATACAAATAAAGCTGCTATAATCATTCAGCTTTTTTGTGTGTGAACTTATGCTTCTTGAAGGTAGAGACTAATTACTGTGAATGTTTAGCTTATAAGAAACTGCCAAACTATTTTACAGAGAGGCTTTACCATTTTGCATTCCCACCAATAATGAATGAGAGTTCTAGTTACTCTGCATCCTTAGTGGCAAATGATATTAACAGTTTCCTTTTAACCATTTTAATAAATGTGTAGAGGTATCTGATCATGGTTTTAATCAATGGCTAATAATATTGAACATCTTTTCATGTGTTTGTTTGCCATCCTTATATCCTCTTTGGTGAAGTGTTTGTTCAATTTTTTTGTCCATTTTTAATTGGATTCTTTTTGTTGTTGTTGAATTTTGACAGTTCTTTATATTTTATGTATACATTTTCTTTGTTGGATATATATTTTGTAAAATTTTCTCCTATGCCAGCAATTTGTCTTTTCCTTTTTACTGTGTATTCTGCAGAGCAAAATTCTTAAGTTTTTTGAAATCCACATTATTAGTTTTTTCTTCCAAAGGTTGTGATTTTTGTGTCACAAAATTTTTCTCCTATGTTTTATTATAAAAGTTTTTAAAGTTTATATATTACATTTAGATCTACAGTCCATTTTGAATTAATTTTTATATAAAGTATGAAGTTTAGATTAACGTTCTCTGTTTTCAGCATTTGTTTAAAAGATCATACTTTCCCCATTGAATTTATTTTGCAACAATGTTAAAAAAAAATCATGTAATTTGAAGCTTTACTGTTAGTTGAGTACACATGTAGGGTTGTTATATCTTCTTGTAGACTTGACTCATCATTTTGTAATGTCCCTCATTATCCCTGGTAATTTTCTATGCTTTAAAATTTACTTTTTCTGATATTAATATAATCACCTCACCTTTTTTTTGATGAATGTGTGTACAGTATATCTTTTCCTACCCTTTTAATCTTTCTATATTATATTTCAAGTGCATTTACTGTGGAGAGTATATAGTTGGGTCATATTTATTCATCCCTCTGGTAATCTTGGTAATTTCATTGATTTCTTTAGATGATTTTAACTTAATGTAACTTTATATGTTTAGATTTAGTTTTACCATTTTATTATTTGTTTTCTCTTTGTTCCCTTTCCCTCTTTTCTTCCTCCTATTGGTTTATTTCAATACTTTCTTTAGTACTGAATTTTTACTTATCTGTGGTGTTTTCATCTATATCTCTTTGTACAGATTTTTAGTGGCTGTTCAAGTATTAAATACATATATATTATATATTAAAAAGAAAAGAATTCCAAAGGTACCAGGGATACAGATACATATAAGAAGTTTGGATATATATGATGATAGAGAAAATAAATGATATATTAAAATTTTAAAATGGAGAATTTTATATAATTTTTCTAAAACTGAGAGATTATAGGCACATAAGCCATATTTCAATAGCTGATGACAAAAATGAGATTTAAATACATGGCTGTCCCTTGATATCCACAAAGGATTGGTTTCAGGACACGCCATGGATACCAAAATCTGTGTAAGCTCAAGTCTCATAGTTGGCTCTCCATATCCATGGCATCTGAATCCAACGATTCAACCAACTGCAGATCATGTATTAGGTCTGTGTTAAGATTAAGGCTCCCAGATACAGAGGGCTGACTATATTTATTGAAATATATTTCCATATAAGTGGACCCTCGCAGTTCAAATCCACATTGTTCAAAGATCAACTGTATACATTTTATTAATAAAGGAATGTAAATTGTTAAAGAAATGCAAGTTTAAACAACACTAAAATATAATTTTTTTGACAGTAAAATTGGGGGAAAAAAGATGATACTGCATAATGTTGGCAAAAGTATAGAGAAAACACTGCTACTGTTTTCTGCAACTGGGAGTGCTAACTGACAAAACATTTTACAGGGCAATTTGAAAATACATGTATAATTCAAATATCATATATCCTTTGCCTCAGAAATTTTATCTTTTTATTGAAGTATAATTGACATACAATGTTAGTTTCAGGTGTACAACACAGTGATTCCACATTTTTATGTAAGATGATCACCATGATAAATCTAGTTACCATCTGTCACAATTTAAAGTTATTACAATATTATTGACTATATTCTCTATTCTGTGTATTACATCCCCATTACTTATTTATTTTATAACTGGAATTTTGTGCCTCTTAATTGCCTTCATCTATTTTGCCCAACAGCATCCCCCTACTCTCTGGAAACTACCAGTTTTTTCTCTGTATCTATGAGTCTCTATTTTGTTTGCTTGTTTTGTTCATTAGATTCCACATGTAAGCAAAATCATACAGTATTTGTTTTTCTGTCTGCTTATTTCACTTATCATAATGCCCCATAAGTCCATCCATGTTGTCACAAATGGCAAGATTTCATTCTTTTTTATGACTGAGTAGTATTTCATTATTTATATATATATACATATATTATATATAGATAGATATATTCTTGAGGTAGGCCTGTGTCACTATAAACTTGCCTCATAACTATTTTTGCTACATCCTATAGATTTCGGAAGGTTTTGTTTCCATTCCATTTCTCTCAAGGTATTTTTTGATTTCCTCTCTGATTTCTTCATTGACCCACTGTTTGTTCAGTAGCATACTGTTTAGTCTCCAAGTGTTTGTTGTTTTTTCATTTTCTTCTTAAAGTTGATTTCTAGTTTCATATCATCATGGTTGGTAAAGATGCTTGGTATAATTTCAGTATTCTTAAATTTATTGAGACTTGTTTTGTGACCTAACGTGATCTATTCTGGAGAATGTTCCATATGCACTTGAATGTGTATTCTGCTGGTTTTGGATGGAATGTTCTGTATATGTCTATTAAGTCCATTTGCCTGTGTTGTTTTAGGTCAGTGTTTCCTTACTGATTTTTCTCTCTGGATGATCTATCCATTGCTATAAGAGGGATATTAAAGTCCCCTACTATTATGATATTACTGTCAATTTCTGTTTTTATGTCTGTTAATATTTGCTTTATATTTTAGATGCTCCCATATTGGGTGCATAAAGATTTACAAGTGTTACATCCTCTTGCTGGATTGATCCCTTTGTCATTATGTAATGCCCTTCTTGGTGTCTTGTTACAGCCTTTAAGTCTATTTTGTCTGATGTAAGTATTGCTATCCCAGCTTTTTTTTTCATTTACATTTGAATGAAATATCTTGTCATTCCTTCACTTTCAGTCTCTGTCTTGAGATCTGAAGTGAATCTCTTGTAGGCAGCATATAGACAGGTTTTGTTTTTTTATATCCATTCAGCCATCCTATGTCGTTTGATTAGAGCACTTATGTTTAATTATTGATAGGTGTGTGCTTATTGCCATTTTATTCATTGTTTTTGTAGTTCTTTTCTGTTTCCTTCTCTTGCTCTCTTCCTTTGTGCTTTGATTACTTTCTTTAGTGTTAGGTTTGGATTCCTTTCTCTTTGTTTTTTGTGTATCCATTATAGGTTTTTGGTTTGTGGTTATCATGAGGTTCCTGTATAACAACCTATGTATATAGATGTCTATTTTAAGTTGATTGTCACTTAAGTTCAAATGCATTCTAAAAATACTACATTTTTACTCCCTCCACCCCAGTGTTTTACTTTATTGACATCATATTTTACATCTTTTACTTTTGTGTATCCCTCCACTAATTATTGTAATTATAGTTTATCTTATTACTTTTGTCTTGTAACCTTCATACTAGCTTTGTAAGTGGTTGATCCACTACTTTTACTATATGTTTGCTTTTACCAGTGTGATTTTTTTCTTTCGTATATTTTCTTATTTCTAGTTATGGCCTTTTCTTTTCCCTTAAGGAAGTCCCTTTAACATTTCTTGTATAGCCAGTTTAGTGGTGAAGAACTCCTCTAGCTTTTGCTTATCTGGAAAACTCTTTCTCTCTCCTTCAATTTTAAATGATAATCTTGCTGAGTACAGTATTCTTGGAAGTTTTTTTTTTCCTTTCAGCACTTTGACTATATTATGCCACTCTCATCTGGCCTGTAAAGCTTCTGCTGAAAAATCAGCTGATAGCATTATGGGGATTCCCTTGTACATAACTAGTTGGTTTTTTCTTGCTGCCTTTAAGATTCTCTCTTTATCTTTAATTTTTGACATTTTAATTATAATGTGCCTTGTTGTGGGTCTCCTTGGGTTTATCTTGTTAGGATTCTCTGTGCTTCCTTGACTTGAATGTCTGTTTCCTTTGCCAGATTAGGGAAGATTTCAGCCACTGTTTCTTCAAATAAGTTTTCTGTCCCTTTCTCTCTCTCTTCTCCTTCTGGGACTCCTATAATGCAAATGTTAGTACACTTGAAGTTGTCCCAGAGATCCCTTAAACTACCTTCATTTTTTATTTTTTACTTTCTGCTGTTCCTATTGGGTGATTTCTACTACCTCACCTTTGAGATCACTGATCAATTCTTCTGCATCATCTAATCTGCTATTGATTCCATCTTATGTATTTTTCATTTCCGTTATTGTATTCTTCAGCTCCGATTTGTTCTTTACATTTTCCATCTTTTTGTTAAAGTTTTCACTGTGTTCATCCATTTTTCTCCAAACTTCAGGGAGCATCTTTAGGACCATTATTTTGAACTCTGTATCAGGTAAATTACCTATCTCTGTTTCGTTTAGTTCTTTTTCTGAGGTTTTGTCTTGTTTTGTTTGGAACACATTCCTCTGTCTCATTTTGTCTAAATCTCTGTGTTTGTTTCTATGTATTAGGTGAATCAGCTATGTCTCCTGGTCTTAAAAGAATGGCCTTATGTGGAAGGCTTCCTGACGGGCCCAAAAGAGCAATCCCCTCTGGTTACCAGAGCCAGGCACTTCAGAGGTATCCCATGTGTGGGCTGTGTGCACCCTCCTGTTGTGGCAGTACCATGGTTGCTGTGGGTGTGTTGGTGGGCTGGGCTGGCCCCCTGTGGTAGGAGCCACTTGGGAGGGGGTTACCAGCTGGGGCTGGGTGAGTGGTGCTAGCAAGGTAGATGGCAAACGTCAGAAATGGTGCCCTCCAGCACTGGGCCAGCTAAGTAGAGGGAGAATTTTTAAAATGGTGCCTACCAGTGCTTTGTTTCCCAGAGAAAGCTCCATCAGATCCCTGCCCCTTCAGCACTCACCCTAAAAGTAGTCAATGAATCTCCTTCATATATGATCCAGGTGCTTTTCAAATTGCTGCCTCCATACTTGGACTCAGAGCAAGTGAGTTTGTGCACAAACCCTTTAAGAGCAGAGTCTCCTTTTCCTATAGCTCTCTGGCTCTCCCAGATGTAAGCCCCACTGGTTTTCAAAGCCAACTGTTATAGGGGCTTTTCTTCCTGGTGCAGGTCCCCAAGGCTAGGCTGCCCAATATGGAACTCAGACCCCTCACTCCTTAGGGAGGACCTCCACTGTTCTGATAACACCTCCCACTTGCAGGTTGCCATGCCAGTGGTGTGGGTCCTGACTAGACTGCATCTCTGCCCCTCCTACCCATCTCAATGTGTTTTTTACTTTATATTCTTAGTTGTAAAAGAGCTGCTCTACTAGTCTTCAAGTCATTCTCAGAGAGTTATCCTATACGTAGCTGTAGTTCTTGTGTGTCCATGGGAGGAGGTGAGATCAGGATCTTCCTACTCCACCATCTTGATCCCCAGCAACTTTATCCTTATAAATGTATATGCACATATACTAATACAAATATACGTACAAAAATATTTTCTGACTGAGTGTTGAGCACTAGCCCTGGAATAAGACAGACCTGAGTTTTGGAATTGCAACTCCATTATCTCCTAGATATGTGACATTGGACAAATTACAAAGGACATCTAGATTTCACTCTCCTCATCTGCAAGATTATTTTGAGAATGAAATGAAATGAGGCCTATTGAGTATGTAACAAACTGTCTGGCACCTCATAAGGACTTATGAGGTGTTTATTACTCTTCATAGTGATGATAATGTTATTATAAATACTATGCAGCATCATTTATAATAGCAAAACACTCAACTATCTGTCAATTGCAGAATCAGTTAAATAAACTTAGGTCCAGTCAACAGAATAAAACATAGTTATTCAAAAATGAGATCATTATACATAGAAATAGAGCCAGGATATGTTATGAAAAAAATCAAGTTTCAGTATTAAAAGTATTATTCTATATATGTGAAAAGACATAATAATACATTTTTACTAGGATATAGAGAGAGAGAAGGAGAGAAAGATGGAGCACGTGTCAGTAACAGATACAAGAATATGAACCAAAATATCAATAGTGATTATCTCGGGAAAATGGATTAATGGGGCATTTTAATTTTCTTCTCCATTATAAATTTCAATAATATTTTATTTTTTAAAATAAGAACATATTATTACTTCTGTAATTAATAAAAAGATTATTTTGAAAGAGTAAAAATGAATTCAATATATAATTCTTCATATTGAAACTTCAGAGAAAATAAGGTGTGTATTCTTATCAACTCTTAGCAAAGAGAGCTGTTTCAAGATGAAATGCTCAAGTATAAAGGGAGCTTTATTCTCTTTCCCCTACCTTAGCTTAGGCCTGCTTGTTTGTTTCAGTGTATTGAATATGTAGGGCATTGAAAGAAAAACCCAAGGATGATAGATACATATAAAACACACAGGAATATTTTTAAATGATTCAACATGAACAGAGAGATATAATTTATTAAACTAGCTGTTTTCTATTTTTCAATTATGTATATGAAGGATTATCTGGATCATTTTCATCCTCAGATTCCCAGAACCTACTTCACAGAAAGTGTTCAAATCTAACCCAACCTAACTCTTACTTCTATGAGGAAACTGAGTCCCAGAGAAGGTGAGTTGCCCACCGTGGTCAGATTGCTGGTTAGTGGCAGAGTCAGGTCTTAACCCAGGTCTTCCACTTCCAATTCAATTTCCCTTCCTACTCAAGTTGTTCCTTCCCCAAACAGTGTTACTACGTAGATACACTGGCCTAGATTCTTCCCTCCTTAAGGGCAGTGGTGATGAGAGGGAAAACTCTAATAAAGCTATACAACTTTATAATTTTATTTCATCCTAAATTGTTTCCCCAGTGAGTATTTTAAATGTAAAATAGCAGGCAACTGGAGTGTCTACTATTATTGTGTCCCTTTAAAGATTCTTCTGCCTTCCTAACTTTCTTCTGGTCACTTGATAAATCAAGGATGTCTGATATCTTTGTGTTAACTTTACCCAGGAAAAACTAAAAAAGTACAGAAGAAAACTTTCTCAAAATATAAACTAGATTAGAATACCATTATGAATTTGGAAGTGTGATCCCCTTCTTTGAATGGCTTTTTCAATTTCTTCTGCCCATTCAAACAAATTTCTTCTTAGTCATTATTTAATGTACTTCTTCTGCCTTAGCTATGGCAGCACTTATCACAAAGGAGATAAAAATGTCAAAGCTAAAGAAATGTAAATGAAAGGGAATGAAAGATCCAAGCACAAGGGATAAACAGGCAATGCCAACCAAGGAGAAAGTGAACTTTGAGCAGTGGTAGGAATTTTACTTAGCTGAATTTACTTAACATGGTGGCAAATGTGAGCATGGCATAACACATAAGATTTTTATGAGACCTGATATTTTTCCCCTAGATTCGAGTCCATCCGAATCTAAGCAGGCAGAAGGATGATTGATTCAACAGTATATCTTTTACTTAATTCAGCCCCAGTTAAGTTTTTCCCCCTATTACCATGTTACACAAGGGCAACCCCACACTGGCAGTTGGTTGTTAATTACATTTGATGTGCAGTAACACAAGAGAGCTAATTAACTTGCATCAAAAAAGCTTTATTTACTGTGACAAATTAAATAAACTCATAAAGTGTTCAGCCACAATGGCTCTCAGTTATTATGCAGTCCAAGTAATGTAGTGCAAACATATTCCCAGGCCTCTCTCAGGTATCACTTCAGTCTCGCAGCCCTTCTGCACATGCACGATTATAAATGGATCTTTTTAATGAATAGAACTGAAAGTCAACTGCTCTTTGTTTTGCTTTGTTTTATGTATGTGTGTGCATGCGTGTGTTGAGTATGTGTTCTCTAAGGTACAGCTGGATACACTGGTCATATTCAATTTCTTAATCCTTGCTTACTTCACAGTTCAACAGATTTTTCTTGGACTTTAATCAGAGAACTGTCATAAAGCAAAAAGGGAAAAAATGTTTATTGTTCCAAAGCCTATGCTCTGTGTTAAGCATGACTGCCTAAAACTGGTCATATTCAGACTCTTCTTCTAGATAGTGTTGACTCTTTAACAGAACATCACTACTCTATGATGACTCAAAAACAGTGCCTTTATCTTTTCGTATAGTAAAGGGATAAGATTAGCTTCCTCAGCCAACAGAAAACAACAGAAGAACTGAGTGTCTTTGGAGCAAGTTTTCTTGCTTTGGAAAAACTAGTTATAATTTCCACCATTCTTTGCAAAACAGGGTTTAAAATTCATTACCTGTGGTACTTATTTAAGAAAATACATTCTCCTTCTATTTAGTTAATTGGTAAGGTAATTATTTGAGGTTGGTAGCACAGCAAAGTGGAAAAAAACACTGAACTTGAAACCAGAGGATAATAGCAACTGGCTCATGCAGCTAAATAAGTGGCAGAACCAGGACTAACTCAGAAGCTTGCTATCAACTATTATCAACAAAGCAACTTTGGGCAAGTTATTGAACTCGCATTTCCTTTTCTGCAAAATGTAGACAACATTTAAGAATGCTTATAAATGGGAATTACAATAAGTGAAACTGTAAATTGTTGATGTCATTATGAATATTTGTTGATTGGCTTCACCAAAAAAATTCATAATGAAAGTCTCTTAATTGCCATCTTTCAATAGTAGACTTCTATATCTATAGGCTAAGAAATGACTAGGGAAAAGGACTTTCTTGAAGAACAAAATGTTTCCTTATCTACACAACAACTCAGAATAGCAGTATCTCTTGAAGAGACTGCTGTTCTGTGTGCTTTGAGTAAAGAGGAGAAGAACTGAGAATCCGAAACAACGTCTAGGGAAACTGCTGGCTCTTTAATAACCTCCCCAAGCATTTCTGAAAGTGAGCCATCCTTGAGTCCCTCGTAGAACCCTCCAAGAGAAATAAAGGCAAAAGACTGCCTTGGAATTGATCTTCCTTTAAAACTGAACCGAGTGGCCTCTACAAATTTAGCCCAGGAGTCATGTTTGGTCATTTCCCATTAAACCTCAATCCAAAAGGAAGTCATGCTTCCCAGAGATGGATGGGAAGGCACCCTCAGGACAGGATGTCTTTTTTGAATAAGCTGTAGTTTGTAGCTGAGGTCCAGAGTCACTCTGTTCCTGAAGGACTTCTATCCTCCTTCTACCTAATCAGTGTTTTTGTCTTTTGGACAGACATCAAGTTTGGGTAAAAAAGGCTCACCAATAATGCACTGTATCTGGCAATAGGTCTCAGCAGGCTCTGGTAAAGAAGTCACAGTAGGAAATGCAGCTGAGTGTGGGCATAACAAAATGTCCTTTATTTAAAGGAGCATAACCTGTAATACACAGTTTCAACATTGAGGTACACCATAGTGAGTCTAAAAGACTGCTGATTCTCTAATGAAAACTTTGAGTGATTCCAAAGGTCTAGGGTCTTGTATACTGGGTGATTATTATACACTAACAAGGCAATATGATTATTTTACCTCAGAATATTCATAAAAACAATGGCACACTTCTACCGCTGCCAACATTTCCTTTCCAGGGCACTACAGTTCACAACTGTCACATAGGTCTTCTAATTGAAAAGATGACGAAAGACTGAACAATTTTGTTTTTCACTAACTGGCTTCTTCATAAACTACATCTCATTTAAGTGGCTCCCAGAGACCTATACTTCATAAGCAGAACCATTTGCCTCCCCCTCCCTCAGGAAAATTATGAGATAAAATGAAAACAAAGACTCAAAACAGAAATAAAGCCTGAAATAAATCATCTGTGCAAATGGAGAGATACAACTAGTAATACTGAAAATCTTATAGCCTAGTCTACAAGGAACAATCTTATAGTTCTCTATCCCATCAGGAAAGATAGGCACATAAGAGGCTGACCAATATACTATAAACAGCCCTTTTTATGCTAGACTGATTGCAGAGATGTTACTATAATGGAGAATTCTGAAGAGGACATTAAAATACAACTACAATGCCAAATGGAGTAGTTGATTTTTAGAGCTTTATTCAGACTGAACGTGACACTACCTTCTGCGTATGGAAGTGTCCATGGGTGGCCATTAAATCAAACTGAGCATCTTACAAGCCTATTCATATTTACCATAGTATGGTGGCTCATTTAACCAATTCTGCAAGTGCATATTGCAGGGACCTAGAGGGGATGTAAAGGCCCTTCTAACACTGTTCAGAGCTCTCTTTGATTACAATGCTCCCTGTGGGACTACAGGAGTTACTCACCACTCCCCACTCCCCATTTTGAATGTTAAGAAATTGTGAACCAAGCAAGTGACAGTGCATTCCTTTCTGCTTGAATCATTTCAGTGAGATTCAAAGAAGTCAGTCAAATCAATGCCAGTTTGTAATTCCCCCCTTGTATTTTAGGGGAGAAAATTGGAAGGAGACCCACAAATCTCTCTGATTCTGCCCTGCTTCTGGGCACAAAACTTGCTGTGACTCTATTGTGAAGATGTGCCTTGAGCTGCAGTGGATATCCCAACTTCTCAGGGTCAGGGACTTGAAAAGAACGACACGACCTTGGCTTTTTTTGACCATAGGAGTCTGTGAGACTTTACACTGTTGAAGCAGGAGATGTCAATGTTCTTTCCCTTTCAAAATACCAAATTAGGGTGATTCTCCTAATCTGAAACATCCTTGAGGATCAGAATAGGGCTCTTACCTCTCTCATTTTCTCATCTTAATGGGCCATGTTGTATCAGTCAACAATTACAATTGTAATTGTATTTCAGGTGAAGTTTATGGAGTAGACAAGGAAAAGGAATAGCTTGTTTACCTTTTAACAAGGATGTCTAGGACATCCTAGAACTTAAGAGGTTTAATGGAGTATTGGAATACAGTCTACATCAAAGAACCACAGTGAGAGAATATAAGCTCACTCCATGCCTGCTGTCACTATTGAATTCATTTTGCGAAATGCCTTTGAATATTTTCAGTGATAGCCAAGTTTTCATACTTAGAGGATGGACTTTTAAAAACGGTTTTAATACACTGATTATCAATTTTAATGAATTAGGTAATGAATTAACTGTCCTAGAGAATATTATTTTTATTTGGAAAAAAAGAAATGGGACTGTAATAATCTAATGCTTATGAGGTTCTAGAATTGATTCTGAAAGCAGTATGAAAACTTGCTTGGGAAAAAATATCATGCTCCATGTAAAATGTCTGCTTCTTTGAAAAATACTCAGAGTCCTACATACCTATTAAAAATCGGCCAGGGACCAGATTGCAAAATATTTTACAACAAACAGCCACTTGTTCATGCAAGAGATACTGACTGAGCTCCTACTACATGGGAGCCAGGCACTGGGTTAGGCTGGGGATCCAAAGATGATCAATAAATATCCTCAAGAGGACTATAATATAGTGAGGAAAAAGCCATGGAAACAAACAATATTATAATGTGGTTGTTATGAGAGAGAGTTGTACAAAGTGTAGGGGTAGCAAAGGAAAGGGAGTGCTTAATAATAATAGCTAACACACAGTGCCTTTTATGTGCCAGGTTCAAATTAAATAAATTAACTCATTTACTCCTCATATCAACCTTATTACAAGGTCAGCACTATGCATCTGAAAGAGGCAAAGCTTATCTGAGGAGTAACATTCAAGCTGAGGCATGGTAACCTGAGATAGTGGGACGTAATTGAGATTACAAGTAGTGCATCATGAATGGTGAGTGAAGTACTGGGTAGAGATGGAAAGGGAGCCAGAATGAGACTGTACATAAATATATACACATATGAAAGGCCCAATTCATTGAGGGCCTTAGGTGACAACCAAAGGAGGTTAGGATTATCCTGTAGATGATGGGGAACTCTTAGAGAATTCTGAACACTTATTTGCACTAAATCCCACCCAATATAGCCAGTCAACTATAGGGGAGGCTTACAAAGACAAAGGTAAGAATTAAGTGCTGAAAACGTCCTTCATGGCATCAGCAAAACGGAGTAAGCTGCAAGATCTCTGAACACAAGGGATTTGCTTAGCAAGGTATGATGAATATCCAAAGTCTTGGCTCTCCTGATAACCTGAGATAGTCGTCTAATGCTCCTAAGAGGGCCAGGCAAAGTGGCCTTGGACTCAGCCTTAGCACTCCACTGAGGGCCCTTGGCCTAACCATGGGAACTAATTCCAGTCAGAACCAAAGCTTGTTTGTACAGTTAAATGAATAAATGTGTTTAAACCTAGGTTCTGACTTCTTACCAGTCTGTGTTGCTAAAATACCAAAGAGTAATTAAAATAGGATTTCTAGTTAACTTTTTTTTTGTCTGCTATAGCATTTAAATTAGACTAAATTCAGCTGTTTGAGTGCCCTCTGACAATATTTTTTCTCTCAGCTCCATGACTGTTTTATCACTCCACACACACTTGACCTAATCGGCACCATTCTGCACTCTAAAATGTTTATGCTGTTAAATGAATTTTTAATCTAACTTTTACAGCATTCAATTTCAGTTTCATCAGCCATCCACAGTGTAATATCTAATGTTTTAAAATAATCTAGACAGCTAAAAAAAAAGCGGCGGGAGGGGGAAGAATCACCATGTTATGAAGCAAATGATTAATTAAAGCAAATTAGATTCTGGCAGCTCTTGCTATCGTTAGCATGTGTTCCCTGACTAGACTAATAAATCTTTGTTGAGAATGTATGCTTTCACAAGGTTCAAGAGTCACCTGGGAAAGGACATTATTGACTAATATTTTTGTGTTGCTGTTAGTTTTATATTCTATTGCCCTATGGAATAACAACTAATATTTTTCAAACATTTAGAGTGCATTCAGGAGTCTGACTTTGCTCACTGTTTAGAGGTAGGTTTGGGGGCGGTGGAACCCAGCAATTTCTCTGTATGCTTGAATAAATTACAGTTAACCGATACAGCTAATATGTCGGCAAATGCTAGAAAATCTAAAATACGCGACACTGTGAGCGCCTGTCGCATAATAACGTCCTTGCTGTGGCACAGCCCCGGGATCTCAGCAGCTGCAAACGTTCTCTACAGCACACCACACAGCACAGAGACAACAGCACGGCTCTCCTCTCTTCCAGAGGTTTGCCTTCTTTCCTTTCCTAGTAATCTGGCACTTCCACATTGAGGAAAGTTACAATGCTGCGGCAAACAGCTCTCTGAATCCAACCAAACGCTGCTGCCATGCAAACTAAACAGTCTTTGCATTGTTCCTGAGGGCACAGAAGGGAGATGTTGACAACTATTTCAAGAAAGGGGCCACATATTTGCGTTTATTTAGACTCTTCCAAGTGTTATTACCTCAATCAACCTTTAATCATTTTTTTCTAAAATAAATTGTTGCATTTTTCAAACTCATACTGTTTATTGCCTAATTCTTAGGTTTGAAAGTATATTTCCTACAACGTCCCCATTTGCTTTACCTTAGGCTTAGCCAGCTGTGTCCTTTTTGCCCGAATCCAGGCAGATGCCAGTGTAAACTGTAAGCTCGGTTGTCTGCAGTCTCTAGTCATCATATGTCACATTGTCTTAAAACTTATCAGAAGAAAGCATACATTTATTTGAAGTCTGTGACACGAAAAAAAAATATTTATAACAATAATATAGGTACCAGGAATAAATTATCTTGAGGTTTGTTAAATAAGGGGGAGGGAAAGAACATAATCCCCAAAAGTGAAATTTTAATTATAATAAATAATTATATGCTATTAAATATTTGTACTGGTTTTGAAATAGTATGGCCCATAAAACACTGCGATATGGTCAGATGAATTAATGTTCCTCCTCACAATTCTGTATGTGTTTAACCTCTACCCCCTGCCAGAGCTCTGTTCATTTTCATTTCTAAGTGAGCTGGGTAGGACTACCAAAAACTAACCCTACATTTAAATATGTACATTATAGGTATTCCCTTTTTGTTCCTTTCAGCTGAAGACTCTGAAGTGAGCTGTGATTACCCACCAAAGTAATTTCCTCTACCCACTCCCTCTACCATCCTTCCACCCTCCACATTTGACCACGTTTCTCTTTTCCTTGGGGCTCCTTTTCATCCTTGGGCAGCACAGCTTGCTGGTGCCTCAGCAGACAGGAAGACAGCCTACAGCGCTGCTCAGTATGGCAGCACAGCCCCACGGCCTGGGTGTTTTTCCAGACAGTTTAAAAATGATCCGGTATTGCATGAGTTAAAAAAAAATTCCCCCTGGAAAAGCTAATTATTGCATGCAGATACTTCTTTGTGTGATCAAGGAGGGGACAATTTAATAGGCTCTGTAATACAACCAAGAACAAAATTGCTTTAAAGGAAGTCTCTTGTTGAGTGACAACTCTGTTGCCTGAGCCAATTAGGTCCCAATAAAGAGTGTTGAATTGGCTCCTGCTTTCTCATTAATTATGTTCTGTCACAGACATGGGGCTTGATTTAGCAATTTTGTATTACATTAAGATACTGAAAGGCCGGGAACAAATGGCTCACTCTGATAATAGCCATTCTCTACACGGTGTGACATTTACTATCCAGCTGTCCGTAAGGCAGCCTAGCACTTCAGTTCAGGGGTTTATTTGTCATTGCTTCAAAGGGACACTCAGCTTTTCACAAAAAAAGAAACAGAGAGGCTAATAGATAGGACAAAATGTACTGCTGATATGCTTTATTAGAGATAGGATGCTAGGGTTTTGCTAACAAGCTCATCCGCTGGGACTCAGCCGAGTTTGCTGCCAATCATCCTACACACAAAGGCACACTAGTTAACAAGGAGAAATGAATTACAGACACTTATTCTGCCGGTGGGATCACAAATACACCAATCTGTGAAAGAGGCACAAACTCCAGAGACAAACTACATATTTGTCAATAACCTCGTAGAAAGAACCCTAGTAATTCTTTGAAGACCTTTGATTTACCTTCCCTCTAAAATACATGTATAGGAAATGTTTTCGTTACCATGACATTCCTTCTTTGTTATTTGTACAAATTTTCATCACATTAAAAACAGAAAACTGAGGAGGTCTGCAAATGTTTTAGTAGGTATCTACACACTACTTTTCATATCCCGCCACAGGGAGCTGCTGCTTTGGTTATTTCATTAAGAACAACAGAAAATTAAATCTTTAAACTTTCAGGTTTGAGCTGTAATCTACCAATGCAATAGGAAATAATCTATAACTCAGAATCTATCATGTATACTAGTTACACGAATAGGTTAGGGACCAACTGAAAACGAAATCCCTCTAGTTAAAGAATTAGACGACTTTTTATCATAAATAGGTATATATGTACCACTACAAATGTACACACAGACATATTTATAAAATCTTTACATACATATTTATACATACATATGTGATTTTATAACATATAAACATGAACCTAAATCAGTGTTTCTCTGTATTAAGTAGAAACATTTTATACATTCCATTTATGAAACTGAGACAAATCTCTGACCATGGCATCGATCAACATTTTTGCCACTTCTATTATTTAAACATTCTTCTGCAAACACATCATAGAGAAGGGCTTATTGTTGATTATAAAAAATGATAACCTTCAACTCAAGCTTACCTACTGACCACATGAGATTAATCAAATCTGAATATGTCATTTGCAGGTTAATTACAAAACGGCTCTCCAAAATACTGTCCTAGAGACAGTACACTGTTCCTCTGATTGCAGTCTGCATCAATTGGTTTAATTATCCTTCCCACCATCTTGGATTATGGGATAACAAAGATAAAAGGAAATTTACCAGATCCCCTTTTCTCAGGCAGAAGCTCAAAGAATATGAAGATCTGTTGGGTTCGGTTTCAACCTCAGGGAGAACAGTCCAGCCCTCCATCTCTGCTGCTTTTACCCTTTCACGAGACTCAAAGCATTCTCTACCAATCCGTAAAGGCGTCAAGGGAGTGTCTTTTTAGGAAAAGCTTCCTTCATCTTTTCCTAAACAATTCCCCACATAGATACCTTGGCCTCCTCTATTCACCCCTACTCTCTTTAATTCCTCTGAATCTGAGATCCTAAATAATTCTTTATCTTTGTTGACCTACTAATAATTCTATGGAAAGGAAGCCATGAAGCAGAGATGTAGGATGGCTATATGCTTCGGTTGTATGTGTGATACAACCCTTTCTTCCTTTAGCCCTCATCAGCAGCAAGGGATGGGTAAAAATAATTTGTTTGGAGAAACAGGTCTTACCGAATATAACCCCTCACCATTTTTCTTTCCAATTTCTAAGTATTAAAAAATCATTTTTGAGAAGGCACACTCCAAATCATCTCCTTCATTTTAAAATAATGCCTTAAAAGTGGTAGAGGAGGCAAAACAAGAAAATTATACAGTGTCAATTTTTCTTCCTTCTCCCCACTTCCGCAAGAAAACATCATATGCAAGAAAGCACTTGCACATTATTTCTTAACACCAATAATACCCATGAATTATATATATATTTAAAAGCATGGATTGAACATAGACCTGGTTGAAAGAGCTTACAGTCTAAAGAGAACCATGAAATACTTTTCTTCCTCTCTAAAATTTGCCATGTTTCTATTTTAGAAACGCCTTTGCAATAAATAATATACATAATAGAGGCAAGAATCATTTTATTCTCACTTAGCAGGAGCTTCATCTTTGCTATTCAGGTACTCCACAAGGCTGAAATCTTTCAAAAAGCCTGAGCCCCCCTCAGGCTGTAGTGAAGATATTTATATAGACATTAAGTATTTATGCAGCAATTCATATTTTCAAAATCCTTTGTAACCATTCGTTAGTTCATCCAAATAACTTCCTTCTGAAGTATCTGAGTGCTTTGTTTCCCAAGCACAGAGAATCGGGTTCAGGGAGGTGACTGACACATGGCACGAAGGACTTGGATCACACATAAAAAACAATTATATCTCAGAAGGGATTTCCTAAGGGTTCTGTGGAAGCTTCTCTTCTTCAAGTCTTTAAATATAGGTTGGACCCCTATTGAAAAGCTTTATTTATGACTTTGTTGTGGTTTATCTGCAGGCAGAGGAACTGAGTAAGTGATTCTGGTGCTTGCAGCCCTAGCTTTATATGCCCTTGGGATATTTATGTCCACAGGACAGCTCAGGAGCAGGTTGCAAATCAGAGGACACAACTACTATCTCCACTTAAGGGATCGTGGCTTGTCAATATGAAATATTATGAAAGGATAGTTGGGAGAGCTGTGTCTTTAAAAAGGTTCTCTTGAAAATCTACTCCCACTGCTATGTCAAGGCAGATGTAGAGAACAGACCCCATACGCAAGACTGTGCTCATCTCGAAAGACCCTACTTTGTCACACCCATTAGTCTCCTACTAATATGCTGATTCTACCTCACTTCCTACCTTAACACTGTGGTATTTTTGGAATCACAAAGATGGCCTCCATAATTCCTGTCTTCCACCTACACTCAGGTGGTCTGTAGCATTTGAGATGCTACGACTGCTTTGACCACTAGATATGGAATAAGTGATACTGTGCCAGTTGTAGACCTAGACTGTAGGAGAACTGGCAACTTCTCCTCTCTCTTGGAATGTTCACTCTTGGGGCACTCCCTCTTGGAGCCCTGAGCCTCTGTGTAAGAAGTCCAGGCTCCTCTGCTAGAAAGAAAGACCACATGTAAAAGCACAGAGGCTCCAGATACATGAGTAAAGAAACCACTTTGGATGTTCAGCTCTGTCAAAGCCTTCAAATGACTCCATCCCCAGCCACCATCTTATGGTAATCACACGAGAGAGACACCCAAGTTAGATCCCAGTTGAGCCTCATCAATTCCCAGAACCATGAGACCATAATAAATTGTAATTGTAAGCCACTAAGTTTTGGAGTGATTGGAAACAGATAAGCAGAATAACCACTATTAATGTTGCCTTCTCCATTTCCCTGTGTCCTCACAGAGCTATGAGAGAAAGCTAGAGGCAGGGCTGAGCTAGGCTAAGCTAGAAGGATAGGGCTCTTGAGAATTGGCAGCATGGTATAGAGGACTAGAGTCAGTCTTGTGAAACCTTGGGCAAGTTATTTAACTTCTCCTAGTATCAATCTCCTCATCTATAAAATGGGACTAATGACATGACCTCAAAGCACTAGGATGATTTAATGAGCTAAAGGATGTTAAGCACCTAACAGAGTGCAGACACAGGCAGGTCCTCAGTAACTCGAACTATTATCATTATTGTTATCATTATTAATATTGCCTAAGCATATTAGACTTCCTTTCCAATATCTGCTAAATCCACAAGCCATTGCCTTTTCCCAAACTGCCCTCAGCCTCATTAAAGGGGGCATCCAGAAGACATTTATGTATGATCTCACCCTAAGATCATAGCTAATTGGACTTAAAGAAGACAGCTGACCTGAGATAGACCAGATTCCTGATCATTTCAAATTGGAAATGAGACTGAGAGAAGCCAGTTCATTTCTGTGGATAGCTGCAATGAGAATGGGTAAGGAAGCTTAAAGATGCCCAAATTCTACCCTGTGAACTGAGAACAGAGAATATCATTCCAGAGAGAAAGAGAAATAGAGCGAGAGCAAGAGAGGGAGAAAAAGAAGAAAGGGCATTTCCTAGAACCCTGATGGCTATCCAAGTTCTGTTTCTTGGCTTTTTCTGAGACTCAATTGTAATCCTTCTCTAGAATATTATAAGCGGCACCTATATCCTTATAACAGTGCCCTCTTTTCTCTTGACTAACTTAAGCTGGTTTCTGTCAGGCATTCAAAGAATTCAAAAAATCCAAATAAAAGACGAGGAACTAAAAGAGGAAGCTTCAGATAGGACACTGTCAGCAGCCTCCCTATGCCAAAAAGCAGTTAGGATCCAGAATGGATCCACTGAAGCAGTGTTTAAGCCTTACATATCTCCTTTTCTATATCACTAAGGTTCTGTTTATCATTGCTAGAACGGTCCAGTGTCCTCTTTTTTTTAGTAACAGCTTTATTAAGGTATAACTTACAAAACATACAGTTTAAAGCGTACATTTCAGTGCTTTTAATACATTACCCCTAGAAAAGAACCCATACCCATTAGCAGTCATTTTCCATTTTTCTCCCACCACTAATCTCAGTCTTATGCAACCACTAATTTACTTTCTATAGATTTGCCTATCCTGGATATTTCATATAAATGGAATTATACAATACGTGGCCTTTTGTGACTGGTTTCTTTCACTTAGCATAATGTTTTCGAGGTTCATCTATTCTATTCTACGTATCAGTACCTTATTCATTTTTATTGATGAATAATATTCCATTGTATAAATACACCTCATTTTATTTATCCATTCATCAGCTGATGAACATTTGGTTTATTTCTACTTTTTGGCTATTTTGAAAAACAATGCTGTGAACATTCATGTGCAAGTTTTTGTGTGGATATATGTTTTCATTTCTCTCCAGTATATATCTAGGGATAGAATTGCTGGGTCATATGGTAACTCTATGTTTAACAGCCAGACTGTTTTCCAAAGTAAAGGCACCATTTTATATTCCCTCCAGCAGCATATTGAAAGGGTTCCAATTTCTCCACATCCTTATCAACATTTGCTATTCTTTGTTTGTTTGTTTGTTTAATTATAACAATCCCAGTGTGTGTGAAGTGGTATCTCACTGAGTTTTATTTGCATTTCCCTGATGATTAGTGATGCTGAAAATCTTTTCATGTGCTTATTGGCCATATGTATATCTTGTTTGGAGAAATATCTATTCAGATCCTTTGCCTATTTTTAATTGGAACGTTTGTCTTTTTGTTGTTGAGTTGTAAGACTTCCTTACATATTGTAGCTACAAATCCCTTATCAGATATATGATTTGTAAATACCTTCTCCCAAACCCTGGGTTGTCTTTTCACTTTCTTGATAATGACCTTTGAAGCAAAAAAGTTTTTAACTTTGATGAAGTCCAACTTATCTTTTTTTTGGTTGCTTGTGCTTTTTATGTCATATCTAAGAAACCATTGCCAAAACCGAAGTCACAAAGATTTACCCGTTTTCTTTTAACATTTTTATAGTTTTAGTTATAAAACTTCAGGTCTTTGATCCATTTTGAATTAACTATTTTATATGGAGGTAGGGATCCAACTTCATTCTTTTTGCATGTGAACATCCACTTGTCCCAACACCACTTGTTGAAAAGACTATTCTTTTTTACGTTCAACTGAATTGGCACCCTTGTCAAAAATCAACGGACCATAAATGTGAGTGTTTATTTCTGGTTTCTTTTCTGTTTTTTTTTTTTGGCTGCGCCATGCAGCTTGCGGAATCTCACTTCCCAGACCAGGGATTGAACCGGGGCCATGGCAGTGAAAGCCCAGAATCCTAACCACTAGGCCACCAGACAACTCCCTATTTCTGGATTCTTAATTCTCTTTCATTGATTTATAGGTCTATCCTATGCTAGTATCACATTATCTTGATTACTGTAGCTCTGTATTATAGTAAGTTTTGAAATCGAAAAGTGTGAATAGTGCAACGTTAATCTTTTTCAAGAGTGTGTGGCTCTTCCAGGTTTGCTGAATTTTCATAGGAATTTTAAGATGGGTTTGTCAATTTCTGCAAGGAAGTTAACTGGAATTTTTATAGGCACTGTGCTGAATCTGTAAATCAATTTAGAGAGTATTGGCATCTTAACAATACTAGATCTTCCTATCTGTGAACATGGAATGTCTTACCATTTATTCAGGTCTTCTTTAATTTCTGTCAGCAATGTTTTCTGGATTTCAGAATTTAGTTTTGCATTTGTTTTGTTAAATTTATTCCTAAGTATTTATTTTTTATTCTTTTCTGATACTGTTGTAAATGGAATTATTTTCTTAATTTCATTTTCAGATTATTTATTACAAGTGTACAGAAATATTAATACAATTGATTTTTGCATATTGATCTCGTATACTGCATCCTTGTTTGCCAGTTCTAATAGTTTTCAGTGAATTCCTCAGGATTTGGATTTTCCATATACAAGATCATATCCTCTACAAATACAGGTAGTTTTACATTTTCCTTTCTAATCTGGATGCCTTTTATTTCATTTTCTCTCCTAAGTGCCCTGGCTAGAACCTCCAGTACAATGTAGAATGGAAGCAGTAAGAGCAGTAGTCTTTGCCTTGTTCTTGATCTTGGGGGAAAGCATTCAGCCTTTCACAGCCAAATATGCTGTTAACTGTTAGTTTCCAATGTCTTCTTGATCACTAAATATTTTGTTCACATTTTTGAAATATTTATATCAAATCTTCATGTTTTTGTATGACTAGACATTGTTCACTTTTTATAGAGTCTTAAAAAAACTGTTAACATCCCATATTCCACCATACTCATACAGATATAACAGCAGCAGTTTACACTGGGTTGTGCGAACAAGTATACTGGGTTAATCTCATAATAAGAGTCCTGGATGTCCCCTTAACTCTTGCGCCTATTCTGAACCTCACCCTTCTGCCAACTGACGAAAGCAGACCTGGCTCCTACTACCTCTCTTTGAGAATCACGTAAGCGAAGTATGAGAAGTACTTTAGAAAATGCAACACTTCATGCAAAGAGATAATTCTTTATTCCTCCTAAAATATATAAAGATTTTTCTCATGTATATCTACCAAATGTTGTTGAAGACATCAACTCCTTTCCTCCCTTATTTGTATAACTGATGATTCTGTTACAGCAGGCAGGTAGCTAGATATGAGCAGAGAAAGGGGGCAGGGGCCAGGTGGCAGGAAATCACGCATCTTGTGAACAGCGGGGTTCCATGGGCAGACAAGGAAAAGCAGGAACCTCCAGACTGACAGGAAACTGCACGTTTGGGGTGATAAGTGCCCTGGAGGCACACAAAGAAAGGTGGGGAAAGGCGGGAATCTCCTGCATCCAAATTTAACCTGTTGCTCATTATGCCATCATTACAATAAAAGTAGTCATGCAGATAAGAAGTACCTATCATGCCCTGATGCCATGACACTTCCGATCAAAGATAAAAAAGGACAAAAATCCCTCCTTCCCTCGGGAAGGTGGAGCTGGAATGAAAATCAAGGAATACAACCCCCAAACCTCTCCTTCCCCAGTGAATATCCCACCCCTTCATTTGTATGCCCCTCATAACCGGCTTGCCAAAGAAACCCAGGGCAGCAGCTACTCACCTGCCTGCCCGCTCTCCCTCTGAGAGTGTATTCTGGCTTAAATAAATCCTCACTTTACTTTTTTGACCCCCCTGCCTCATCTCTGAATTCTTTCTGCGATGAGGCAAGAACCCTAAATTCACCGGGAACAATTCTGCATTATGATTAATGTAGAAAGTTTTTTTAATTTCCAAACTACATAAAACAAATTTTTTAAAAACTAACTCCATTTATTTGTTAGTTTACTTATTTATTTGTTTGTTTATTTAGGTATAGTTGGTTTACAGGTGTACAACATAGTGATTTAAAATTTTTATAGATTATATTCCACTTAAAGTTTTTATAAAATATTGGCTATATTCTTTGTGCTGTATGATATATCCTGTAGCTTATTTATTTTATACATGGTAGTTTACACCTCTTACCCCCGATTCCTATGGTGCTCCTCTCTCTCCCCTCTCCCCACTGGTAACCACTAGTTTGTTCTCTATATCTGTGAGTCTGTTTTGTTATATTCATTTATTTTTTTATATTCCACATATAACTGATAACACATAGTATTTGTCTTTCTCTAAGTTCTTTATTTTTAATGCAGAACCAGAATTCAGACTCAACCTCTAAAGGTTTTTCTGTATATCTTAAAAGGTGAAGTTTTTACCTAAATTGGGGATATATTTTTAAATGACTCACCAATTATATTTTCCTGAAATATTTTTAGACTTGTGTTATTGTTAGAAACATGGCAATTAAAATCTTTGCCCCTCAGTTTCATGATTTGTAAATGGAGGGGATTAAAGAACATAATAATAAAATCCCTTCCAATGATAAAATTCATAACTTTCAGATTCCATGAAGAAGTCTACCTAAGGTTGTTAAGATAATGTGAAACTTTTCTAAGGACTAATTCAAGTAGCTGTCTGCTTTATATTATTGCCTTTTTATTTCAAATATTTTTTGATTCTTTGCTAAACAATGTTTTTTAATTTTTTCAGAAATCAGCACAATTTTTTCCTTTGATGTTAAACAGATTACTTGCTTTCCAACAATTAATTATTTCTATCATAAAAAAACTTTTCACTTAGTGGAATTATTTAAACAGTGTTACATTAATGGAAAACATTATTCTCAAGATTAATTCCTTTGATATGTACTTACTTGCATTTACCATAATGCACACTACTGTCTTATAGCACCATGATTTACAGAGCAATTAACAAAATGTGGATTTAAGTTGAACATTTGCATAAATTAAGAAATGACATCACTTTCTCTGAGAGGTCTTCCCTGATTCATCAGCCTAGATCTGATCCCTCTGACACATATTTACACAGCTATATACTTTTCCTTCACAGTATTAAGTATCTAAGGTGATATTTCTCTGGGTAGTAATTATTAATATTTGTCTACCCACCAGAGGACCATTGCTTCCCCAGTGCTTGGAATGAATGAATCAATGAAATAATGCATCATTGCTAGAGTATATTTCTACTACACTCCACTTATTTCCTTTTTTTTTTCATCAATAATAAAAATCTATAAGCTCCTCAATGATAGAGGTTAGGTCTTTTTTCTCTTTAGGACCAACATAGTGCCTGGCATTTAAGGATTAACTGAAGAGAATGGAAGGAAGGGAGGAGGGAGACATAGCTTTTGCTGAAAAGTCTGTGTCACTGCCCATGGGGCAGGGTCAGCCAGGGAGTCCTGAGCCACTGCCACAAAAGGGTTCACCTGGCTTCCAGATTCAGCAACAGTTTTCACTTCTAGTTCTGTCCTCCTTCCTTGCTTCTGTCTTGATTTCTAGGATCCAGCCTACCTTTCCCCAGACTCTGGTTCCTCTCACCTCTCTACTTTTGGCCCTTCAGTGTCACTAATCAGCCACCTTTCCATAGAAGGTTTCCCAAGCCTGGTTACCACCAGAGAAATCCACCTACTCAAACCTAGCCATTCTGATTTGGTTCAAGATAGAGTCAATGCTTCCAACTTGTTTGCAGGTATAAAAATCATATTTAACTCAAATTCTACATGTTATTTTTAAAGTCAGTTTAAGCCGAATAATAAGGATTAGAAAGAGGTCCATTATAACTTTGAGCCCACTGAATAGTGTAGATTTGCAAGGCAACCATTGAAGATATTATTTCCTCCTGAGACTATTCTTCCAATCCAGGTAATGGCATGCTGGCAATAGTCAAATAAGATAACGTATATCCACTGATGGATTTGTGTGTCATCCTAACTAGAGTCATAAAAATTAAAATGCACACATTAATTGTGAAGACCTTTTATTTATCTGGGGAAAAAAGTTATTTATAAAATAACAGAATTCATAGTATTGGAACACAAATTGCACATGTTGTACATTATCATTTAAAGTAAATCAAGAAATCACAATTAACAGTAGTTCATCTGGGGAGAAATGATTATGGCTGGGGAAGAGGAAGTAGGGAAAGGCTGTCACTTTTTATTTTGTGCCCTCCTAATCATTTTGAAATTTCTAAAGATATATATCTACAACTTTTACTTTTCTTAAATATCAGCAGGAACTATCTAGGTAGAGAGGTTATGGAGCATATTTTCAATATCTTCTTTATATTTTTATATTAAGAAACTATTAAAATTCCTTTTAATAAAGAAGGCACAGATTTTTTTTAATTAAGAAGGTGACATTTAAAGGAACAGTGAAGTAATAAAACAACCTAGGTATAGATCAGGTATGTCCTGATCAATTTAAAATGTGTTCATAAAAGTGCTAACAAAAGATCAAGATGAAAAAAAAAATTAATTACATGGGACTGAGTGAACTGATGTGGATGATTATAATTATTGTGACTTTCTGCTTGAATTAAAAAAAAAAGTCCCACAAGGACTCAGAGGCAAATAATACACAAATCAATTTTCACTGCAAAGTAAAGGAGCTGTTACAGTGGAGGATTACTGGACTGAATGTCAATATTATGACATAGAAAAGATATATACATATATGTGTCATCTTGGGCATGTTACTTAACTTCTTGTCTCATATGTAAAATGGGATAGTAGTAGTATTGTTGGGAAATTATGTGAGATAGTATATGTAATGTAGAGCACTTAGAATGGTATATGGTTCAACCAAAGACTATATATGTGTTTGCTTTCTTCATGGTATTTTATTGTGTGTATGCAATATAATTAATTTAGCTAGTTTCCCATTGATCAATGTATAGCATTTTCAATTCCTCTGCTATTCCAATGTTGTTGTCAATATCCTTACATATCCATTACCATTGGCAAAAAAAAAAAAAAAAAGATAGTCTCCTTATTTTTCTCTAAAAGATTAGCTTTTCATATTCAGATTTTCATTATTCTTATGGTTGTTTGATTTTTGTATTTGGTTTGTATTAGAAATCTATGACTATTCCCACTGCCACCCTTAAGTAAAATAAATCACCCTTAAATAAAATAAAATAAATCTCAAAAGTAAGTTAGCTATGGTGTTAGAAGTTAGGACAGTGGTCACCTTTAAGGAAGAAAGAAAGGTGTAATTATATTTACTGACCAGGGTGGCAGGTGTGTTCACTTTGCTGATATACAATGAGCTATAAACTAGTGATTTGTACATTTTTCTGTATACATGTTGTAGTGGTGTGCTAAAGCTGGTTCACCCTAGTTCATGAGGGCCAATTGTTAAACAGGAATTTGTGAGTCAAGTGTCAAACTGTTGGTAGCTTAAAATTAACCATTAAGAGAGTATTTACATCATTAATTTAACAAAAATAACAAATGAGTAATTTTTCTTTTCCCCCAAAAAATAAAAATAAAAATAAATTTTAAAAATAAATAAATAAATAAAATGTGTTTATTCACTGCCTAATGATCTAACATTGAAGACCTAGCTCATATGTCTCCCATCAAAATCCTGCAAAGCAGTCCCAGGCTTCAACCAGCATAGAGGTCTCACTGAGAGGGACGTGGCTCCTCTTGCTTCAGGGAAACAGTTGTGTACCCAGAAGTAAGCACTGGGCCAGGGGTTTGTTATGTGCTATTTACACAAATATGATTCGGTTGTAGTTCTTGCCTCCCAGTTACACAGTCTAGTAGAGGAGTAAGATATAGTAAACAAATAACTAAAACATTCTATGACAATTCTATATCTTTCTATACAATTAAAATATTCTAGGTACAACATTCCACGGGTGCACAGAAGAAGGAAGAAGACAGAAGACGTTTCATTGAAAAGATGCTCAACATCTTATGATAAGGCTGGAAATCAAACTACTTAATCGGGAAACAGTTCAAAATGTGTTAACATAAGAGCATGACACTCAAAACCTTCCCCACACTAGCCCCAAGCTCTGTTGCCAACTTCATCTCCTACTGTACGTGCCCATAATTACTATGTTCCTGCCACACATAAAACCAAGGGTCACCCAACATGCCACGCACTTTCAGGGGATTCTTCCGCTGGTGCTCTTTCCTATAGGTTGAATGTCCTTATTTTTCCAGTCTGTCAAAATCTTAATTATCCTTTAATTATTTTCATCTAAATGCCACCCTACCTGATGCTGCCGATTAGAGTTTCTCCCTTCTTCCTCTAATATTTATTATATTTACTACATGCTAGGCATTGTTGTAAATCCTTTACCTGTATTGATGGATTTAATTCTCAAGACAACAGTTTTAGAAAAGCATCAATATTGATCCCATTCACAGACGAAGTAACTGACACACAGCAAGTTAAATAACTTGCTCAAGGTCATACAACAATAATGGCTAGTTTGTTGAGAATCAACTGCTCTACAGAGGTGGTTCGTTAATACCCATAACAACTGTGAAAGCGTTACTCTACTCAATATTCTGTGATAACCTATATGGGAAGAGAATCTGAAAAAGAATAGATACATGTGTAAGTGAATCACTTTGCTGTACACCTGAAACTAATACAACATTGGAAATGAACTCTACTCCAATACAAAATGAAAATTTAAGAAAAAAATTTTTTAAAAAGAGTTACTGCATTCTCCTATTAGAGGTGAGGGAATGGAGGGTTAAAGAGGTTACTAACAAGCCCCCACTGCAATAAGTGTGTGGAGCCAGGATCCAAACCCAGGCAGTTTAACCATCTTGACTGCAACATCCACCTCAGTCCCACCACTACCACAACACTCTCTTTTTACTCCACTTCCCAATTCGGTTCAAAGACCTCTTGGAACAGTGACCCCCCTCATCTCATTATATGAATGTGGAAACTGAGGCCCAGAGAATTACTCAGGTCTCAATCACAGACCATGTTCTTGCCATCATATCGCTCTGCCTCCCTCAAAAACCTAGGAGGGAGCTGATAATGAGCCACTCTAATTGCTGACCTCCCGCAGTTACCTTCCTGTCCTGGGTGACTGGGCTCTGGCAAGACAGAGCTACGAAAAGAAGGTAGCGGACTCTGTGGGGGGATGGCAAGAGTCTAAGACCTGTTACTTATACGTGCTCAAACGAGTGCACATATATGTACCAAGTTAATCTGTGGGCTACCAGGATAATTAACTTAATGTATGAATAAAATAACATACAGATGTATAACAGAAATGAGTAAAGATGGCTATCGCTAAGCCAACGCAAAATCGAGAATATGCCCAACACAATGAAAGAGATAAGTTATCATCTGCATGTGCCGCCGCTTCATGTGAGTTAAGTTGCAAATCTTACTGATTCTGTCACCCTGTACAAATCATTTTAACTTTTTACCTCTCCTTCCTCTAACATAATGCCTAATTTTAAAAACGGACAGTCTTTAATGATTTCCAAAAAAAAAGGATACTTCATTTAACGTCATTTTTATACAGGTGAACAGCTAAAAGGAATACCAGTGTTAAACTCTCAGAAGTTCTTTAAATCTCTTTTCATCAGACTTTGCACGGATTTACTGTACCTTATGATGCATAGGAGTGGTATTTTACTATTTGTCAGGGGTATTGTTTGACACCTTAATATGAACTCGTTTTAAAATGAACATATGATAAAGTAAGAATGGTTGAATCTTAGCTCCTCAAATACTATCTAATAACATATTCTAGTTACACAAATAATATGAATGTGTGGTTAGGAGAATAATGTAAAAATTTTAAAGCATCTTAAGTTTGCAGAGCACTTCACAGTTTATGAAATACTTTCATAAACATTATTTCAACTTGATCATTACAACAACCCTGTAAGATAGAGAGAGCAGGATTCATATTCCAATATTACATTATGTGCGTGTATGTGTGTGTGTGTTTGTATGATGATTCCCTAGATTTACACAGCTAATAGGGCAGCAAAACCAGTTGAAACTGCTTTAAGTCAAGTCTGTTTCCAGGCTCTGTTTATCTTTCTAATGGCCATGATGATTTTTAGAAATCATCTACTCTAATTCCCACATGTTGTAGATGAAGAAACAACCCCAAAGAAGTACAGTGACTAATCCAAGGCTATTGACCAGTGAGTGGTAAAGTCCCAGAAATCAAAGCCTCCTGCCTTGAATATTTTTTCACCAAACTGAATTAACTCAAGCTGAGGGCATCCTATTATGAGAGAAAGTAGACAGTGCTGCTAATTCGGTCATGCATTGCCTCAGAGTTCTACCCCAGGGACAAGTCTGGGTGTGACTACATTTTACAATGTCTTGTTGGGCTTCTCCTAATGAGGCTAAAGATGCAACTATATTAGGAAAGAAATATTACTGAACCAGCATCCCCTACCTCCCGCCACCACCATCACAAAGTTCTAGGCGCTAGCAGCACCTCTACAGCCCTACATTAATGCAGAGGGAGCCACCGCTTAAGGAGGTACGGCAAGAAGAAAAGATAAGGCAAGCCTGGAAGGAGGCTAAAAAAAAAGGCAATCGTCTTGGTTGTGCTTACAGAGATCTCATGTCTCCACACAAAGCTAAACGCCCACAGTGAGCCCGCTCTTCAGCAAATGTGCCTGGGCTCACCCCTCCCACCACACTCCGCCGCTCCCCAGTTAAATTTACACTCCTGTCCAGCACTGTGGGAATGAGACCGCAGCCTGTCCTATCCGACCAGATGGGTTGAGAGTCTCTGTCAACACCAACACTATTTTGTACCGCTGACTAAAATACTTTCAACATTATTCTTAGTAATTTTTTTATTATAGAAGTAAAACTCTGAAAACTTAATAAACTGTTTCTTCAAAGTTACTGGCCTTTTTAAAAGAGTCTTAACCACTATTTTGGGGGGAGTAGCAGTCAAGAGAATGTGCTTTGTAATTTGACAACCCTGTAGTTAAATCCTAAACCTTCCATTTATCTGCTATAGGATCTTAGACAAGTTACTGGACTTTGCTAAACTTTATCAACTGTAAAATAACATCTGCCTTTCAGGGTTGTTATGAAGATTAAAGAAGATTATATATTTAAAGCTATTAGCACAGTGTCTGACACTGGATGAACACCAAATAAGTGATAACTCTTGTCTTTATTTTTCCATAAAAAGTATCAGGGTTCACAAAGATATAACGATTTTTGATTTTACAAATGACTGAGGCTAAATATGCCCACTGGGTGGTTAATTGACACTTATTCACTCTTTCATTTGGCAAACACTTCTTGAGAACCTGCCATGTACTAAATGTTATATTTGCTATAATGATGACTAAAACTCCCTCCACTGTCAAGGTGTTCAGAGACTAATGGATATTCAATTCAATTATATACGTTGCTAACAAATTCCTTACGCATCATCAAACATTTATAAATGTTTGTCTCCTCCCCTACTGAAAGCTGCTGATGGCACAGACTACACCTTACTTGCTCAGCATCACAATACCTACTTAATACACTATCTGGCACTTAGGCAGAACTCAATAAGTACGTGCTCAATAAATAAACTGACTTGAACAAAATGAAATCATTGTTCCTAGGAAGCACTTGTTTTTATGATTTAAATATTTAGTTAATATTTTGGATCCATATAACTTATTTTAAGATTCACCATCTTTTTATGTTACTTCATCTATTCAAATAAATATCTCTTTAGGAAAAATGGGAGTTGATATTATTATATACTACATATATATCTATGTAAAATTAACTAATAAAGTTAAATTAGTAAAGAAACTGACACTTTTAATTTGGTAATATAGAAAGATATGAAACTCCACTGTAGGGTACTGGCGTGTTCCAATACTGTAATGGTATAGTGACCATCAACCATCATTGGAGAAGCAGCATTTATATGGGCCCTGATGGATGGTGAAGATTTTGATGGGCACAGAGGCACAGTTAGGAATGTGACAAAACAAGCAAAAGAAGAGCATGGGCTCTGCCCAGATTCCAATTCAGATTCTACTATCAAACAGCTGTGTGATTTAGGACAAGTCATTTAAACTCTCTTACCTTGATTTCCTTATGAAAAAAATGGAGCTAGTAATAATACTTACCTCTTAGGATAGTTGTAATAATTAAATAAATTATTAGAGGGATGGACTGGGAGTTTGGAGTTAGTAGATGCAAACTATTACATTTAGAATGGGTAAACAACAAGGTCCTACTGTATAGCACAGGGAACTGAATCCAATCTCCTGGGATAAACCATAATGGAAAAGAATATAAAAAAAGAATGTATATATGTGTATAACGGAGTCACTTTGCTGTACAGCAGAAATTAGCACAACATTATAAATCAACTGTAAGTCAGTTAAATAAATAAACAAACAAACACAAAGTGCTTAGAGCCTGGAACATACTAAGTCCTGTAAAAGAGCTACCTATTAACATTCTGTGTAGAGCAAAGTCATGGTTAAAAGAAAATGTGTACAGAATGATGAATAACTGGCTGGAGTGAAGGGCAAAAACAGGGGAGTAGTAAAAGATACAACTAGCAGGATAAATTCTATTGTAGAGAGCATCAAATACCTGAGAGTTTATTCTAAATCACGTAGGAAGTAGGGAGCCAATGGAGTTTTGTTGCTGTTTTTGCTTTTTGTTCCTGCCTTTAACTGAGGTACTGGGTTAAATCAGAGTTGCACTTTAGGAGAATTAATCTGGCCCTGGTGCAAAGGATGGATTAATGGTGGGATAGACAAGATGTGAGGAAAAGCTAATGCAAAAAGCAGACCAGAAGTAATAAGAGACTTAGCTAAGGTTGCAATAGTAGAAATGGAAAAGAGAAGACAGGTTCTCTCATCTGTTCATGATAAAAATTAAACAACTTAGGTATCAGGGAGAATTTTTAAAAGGTTACCAATGACTCTGTTTCAAGTCTAGGAGACTCTGATGTCAATAAATAAAATAGGAGAGTCAAGATAAGCAATTCTCACGCAGTGACAATGAATAGCTTGCCTTTGGATAGGCTGAGTTTAAGGTATCTAGAGGACAACCCACTGGCAATTAAAACTATGTGTCTGGAGACGACAATATGAAATTATCTGTATAGAGATAACAGATGAAGAAACAAGAACAAATAAGACTTCTGGGAAACAGCAGGAGAGAAAGAGAAATATTGGGTTGGCCAAAAAATTCGTTCAATTTTTTCCGTAAGATGGCTCTAGTAGCACTTAGTTGTCTTTAAGTTCATTCGAAACAAGTTTGTTAGATTGTATTGTGACAGCTGTCATATCAGTGTGAGTTAAAAAAACTTATCAAATTGGTGAATTTTTGTGTAGCCATATTAATATTGAAGATGGAAGGATAAAAGCAACATTTTTGGCATGTTATGCTTTATTATTTCAAGAAAGGTAAAAACGCAACTGAAATGCAGAAAAAGATTTGTGCAATGTATCTTTTGTGACTGATCGAACAAAAGATCAGTGACAGATCAAACGTGTCAAAAGTAGATTGCGAAGTTTCGTGCTGGAGATCTATCGCTGGACGATGCCCCACAGTTGGGTAGGCCAGTTGAAGTTGATAGCGAACAAATCGAGACATTGAGAACAATCAAGGTTGTACCGTGCGGGAGATAGCCAACATATCAAAATATCCAAATCAAGCATCGAAAATCATTTGCACCAGCTTGGTTATGTTAATCACTTTGATGTTTGGGTTCCACATAAGCGAAAAAAACTTCCTGACCGTATTTCCCCATGTGATTCTCTACGGAAACATAACAAAAACGTTACGTTTTTAAAACAAATTGTGATGGGTGATGAAAAGTGGGTACTGTACAATAGTGTAGAATGGAAGAGATCATGGGGCAAGTGAAATAAACCACCACCAAGCACACCAAAGGCCGGTCTTCATCCAAAGAAGGTGATGTTGTGTATATGGTGGGATTGGAAGGTAGTCCTCTATTATGAGCTCCTTCCAGAAAACCAAACAATTAATTCAAACAAGTATTGTTCCCAGTTAGACCAGCTGAAAGCGGCACTCGACAAAAAGCATTTGGAATTAGTCAACAGAAAACGCATCATCTTCCATCAGGATAACGCAAGACCGCATGTTTCTCTGATGACCAGGCAAAAACTTTACAGCTTGGCTGGCAAGTTCTGATTCATCTGCCATATTCACCAGACATTGCATCTTCGGATTTCCATTTATTTCGGTCTTTACAAAATTCTCTTAAGGGAAAAAATTTCAATTCCCTGGAAGACTGTAAAAGGCACCTGGAACAGTTCTTTTCTCAAAAAGATAAAATGTTCTGGGAAGATGGAATTATGAAGTTGCCTGGAAAATGGCAGAAGGTAGGGGAACAAAAGGGTGAATACATTGTTCAATAAAGTTCTTGGTGAAAATGAAAAATGTGTTTTTTATTTTTAATTAAAAACCAAAGGAACCTTTTGGCCAACCCAATAACTCCAAGAATAAGACAGGAAATCCCATTGTATAAGGAGCACAAACAACTAGAAAGTAGGCAGGGACCAATGGCATGAGAAGTGGACAGAGATCACGTGGGAGTCACCCAGGCCTGATAGTTCCATCAGTTATTTATCACCATCGTATTTGCTGTGGAAGTGACCCCACATCTAACTGAAACTCCACAGCTTTAAAAGAAAAATTAATTCTTCCTTAAGTTGTTATGCTTTTTATTACTTTTTCCTCACTGTGGAGAAATCATAAAAATCCCCTCTGAATGTGAGGTTTAACTTGGTCTTAAGTTCACACTCCGAACCTATGAAAATTAAATTATAGAAGCATCTCTTGCATTTATGCTTAAGGACATAGAGACTGCTCCCCCTGCTCTTACTTAAGTTTATTATAAATAATGATGATGGTGATGATGATGATATCTAGAGAGGTAATATTTATGCCTTGCATATATCTCTTTTTACAGTCACTGCATATTAACCCTTCAAGAAGAAAATATCTCCTACACCTTAATCTTATGACTCTTTAATAAGAGGAAGGTTCCCATATCCCCAAAGTAGAGCCTGTAGAATCAAGGGAACTTGAAATTGATATAAAAAATCATTTTCTTCAATGAATTCAAGTTGTTATGTGTCAACTTCAATTTGGCATTGGTAACCCCTGCATTCTCTCTATCTCCCTCCTTCTACAAATTCAACTTTTTTCTTGACACCAAACTGATCCCATTACCTAGGCCTCCTATTAACCTCTCTATATATCCCATCTATGCTTATCTGCCATCCCAGGCCACTTGTTTTCATTGTCTCATTACCTCTAGCATCTCTGAAGCACTCAGCCCATAAAATTTATGCTGAAATAATCATAACCCATGTCTTTTTCTCTTCCCCTTTCTCCTTTTTACCATCAGAAAAAGACTTTCCATTATAAATGTGTCCTTTGGATCATTTTATAAACTGAATCCTTGCTAAATCCCCATAGCCTTTGATCAATTCTTATTTGTGTGATTTTAAAATCTACTTTTGTTTACTCTTTCATTTTTATTCAACTAGAATTTATCAAGCATCTATAGTAGTAGACATTTATTGTTTTTACATCTATTTATTCACTTTGGGGCCCCCTAATTTTGCTTTGAGAGAACTTCTTCATTCCCACTCTTAATAAAGACAGTTTGGATTGGGTCCCAGGGGTGGAATATGAGACCTGGGCATGAGGAACTCATAGCATTTCATAACCTGGAACCATAATCATTGGTACAGGGATGAGCAAATGAACCAATTTAGGCCAATGAGAATGGATCCAAAAACTTCTGCAGGAGCTAGAAAGAGAGTCTCTCTCTTTTCTAAGAGTCTGGATGCTGTGATGATAGGAGCCTGAAGTTTCCTGGGGTCACCTCTGAGATTTTCAGGTAAATCAACCAATATATTCCTTTAAAAAAAAATGAATCTAGTTTGAGTTGCTTTTCTGTCACAACCATTCCCACTTCTGCATCTACTATGGATCAAGCACTATCTTAGGTGCTAGAGAAATAGAAAAAAAATAAGACATATTTCTGCCCTCAAAGAACTCACATCTAGTAGATAAGATAGATGTATGTAAAGATCACAAATCACAAAAAAGCAAGGACTAGAAGGTGCCTTGTACTCCCAAGGTTTAAAGAACTGGTTGAACTACTTTGTTTTCCAGCTGAAGAGACTGGGGTATATACACATGCAAGAGAGTTTTTCTAATTAGTACCATTCCATCATAAATGAATTAATGAATGAATGAATATCCAAACTGAACAGGAGAATGAATAAACTGTAATACAGTCATAAAAGGGATTATCAGCAGAGAATTCATAACTATGTGAATAATACTGAATGAAAAGTAGATCACAGAAGAATGTATAGAGTATGACATCATTTATAACAAAGTTCAAAAACAAGCAAACTCTAAAAATAAGGAAGTTATGGATAAATACATATGTATTAAAATTATTTTTTAAGCACAATTCAGTATAGTGGTTACTGGAGTAACACTATAGCAGCAGGGGTTTGCAGTGCACAAAGGATCTCAAGAAAGTCTCAATAACATTGGTAATATTCTACTGCTTAAGTGTAATTGTGGCCTCTTGAGTGTCTAGTTTATAATTATGTTTTATAACTTACACATTTTATATAGTGAGTACTTTTTAAAACTATGCTTTTAAAAACTATCTCCCAAATATGCTGCCTTTCTCATATTTACTTTCCATGTTTATAGTTTTAAAAACCTATCACTAAACATGTTGACCCATAAACCACTAGGGTTTCAATAAGTCTTACTATGATTAATTATCTGAATCCCTCTTCTAGATTTATGCAACAATAGTAGAGGATGACTTCAAGTTCAAATTAACATATTTTCTTCTTGGTTCCATATTTCTACAATGTGATTTATATTTTCAGGGTCATTCAATTTTGAATAATGAAAAGGAGATTCAGAAAATGAAATTTACATCATTAATCCAAATATACATACAAACATCCCCAAAACACTTGTCTATAAGTTGCAAAATCCCTCCAATATAAACAATAGAGGAATGATTTGATGACAGCCACAGGTGCAGTTCTGTTGAACTCCTGGGTTTGTTGCATTTGAGTTTAATTATTTCTAATGAAACTTCTCCCTCTGTTTGGACCTAACTAAGGTGTAGGATCACTTAAGCTGTGCCGGCAGGTCTCAACTTGTAAGCACAAGTGGCCTCTTTAGCCCACAGGCGGGCTGCCTTACACCTGGTACAGGCAGATAGAGAGAGATTAGGGTCTGTGAGTGTAACTCAGTTGTGTCTGTCAACATCAGTCAATGCCAAGCTGTGGGGACAATTGTCAAAAATGTAGGATCGGGTCCTGCTCATGAATTAGCTTTTCATCCCATTCAATCATGTTACTAAGTACCTACCACATACAAGGCACTCAACCAGGTGTTTGGCGTAATTAAAAGGATGAGACCTAGTTTCCGCTTTGAGGAATTATTCCCAAGGTATACGTTAGAGCAGTGGTTCTCAAACTTTAGCTTTCACCAGAATCACCTAGAGGGTTTGTTAAAACACAGTTTCCTGGGCCCCACCATCACAGTTTCTGATTCAGTAGATCTGGGATGGAGCTGAAGAATTTGCATTTCTCATGTGTTCCCAAGTGATACTGGTGCAGCAGGTCCAGGGACCACATCTTCAGAACCACTGTGATAGACTGTTTCAGAGGTCTGATAAACTTTTTCAGAGGTCCAGGAAGCCTCTCAAGTTATTGGCATACTTGATTAACTAGTCATTGAAGAAAATGACTTGAAAGAATTTTTCTTCCAAGTGTACAGCAAATATATTTTTTTAATATTATTGGCACTATTAATTTTTAAATTAATAATTACTGCTGACACGTAGGGTGTCTTTATCACATGCCAGTCAGGGCTAGCTGCTTTACATGCATTGCTTCAATGGACCGTCACAGAAACTCAATTAGGTTGGTATTATCATCTCCATTTTACAGATGAGGAAACTAAGGATTAGAGATGTTAAGGAACTTGCCCTAAAGCAAGGTTTCTCAATCTAAGCACTTGACATTTTGGGCCTGGATAATTCTTTGGGCAGGGGGCTGTCCTGTGCATTGTAGGATGTTTAGCAGCCTCTATCCATTAGATGCCAGTAGCATTCCCCCTCAGTGTGACAACCAAAAATGTCTCCAGACATTATCAACTGGCCCTACCTCTGGTTGAGAACTATTGCCCCAAACAGTTTAGGAAACACCTAACCATTTAGCATCCTCATCTATCAGGAGGTCATATGTATTTTCACTGCAGAAACACAGAACGTTAAAGCTGGAAAGAAAGTTAGAGATTATTTGAATGAATCTGCTCACATTCAGAGAAGGAACCCATGGTCCATAGAGGTATTACAGCATTCTGCCAGGAATCAGGGGGAATTCAGATCAATACCAACTTCTTCAACAATGTACAAACCTTTCTTCATTTGGCTGCCCCATTTATTCTCAGGAAATATCCCAAGCCCATGGGTACACATAACAAGTATGTTTTACTCTGTGCCAGCAAATGCTCAAAAGGCAAATGGCCTGGCTCCTTCTCATTGCATGCCTCAGAATGGATGAGAAAATGTATTGGGATCCCTGGGGAAGTTTTGTAAAAGGGCAGGTCCAAACAGAATAAATTGATGGGAGCTGAAGACACTCATGTAAACTCATGTAAACCTGCCTGGGTTTGCCTTTCAAAAAGACAGCTCTGTCAGTGAAAATACAGAGTTTGCCCAATATGAAGAAATCTGGTAATCATATACAATTACAAAACCTCTAAATGTTAGCAAGTTGAATCACTCATCCAAGTAGTTTTCCTTGTCCAGAGTACAAACTGCAATAATTGGATGAAGACATCTGCACTATTCTAACCTGACATGTTAAATATCTGTATTTTGTAACTCATCTTGATAGCTAATTTTCATGGAAGTATGTGTTAATTGAGCAAAAAGACATCTTTAAGATGGTTATCATAAGATAATCACACCCTAGGGCATTGTGAGGCAAGAGGTTCTGCTCTGGATCTGTGATTCTCCAAGGATATGATTATCACATGAGAGCTGCCACACCTCCTGAAGAGCTACCTCTCTGCGCCGACTCCATCTGACTCAGGTGGCTGGTGTTGAGTCCCTCCATTTTTCACAGCATCACATTCATCTCTTCCCTGGAGGCTGTGTGGTTTCTCAAAAATAATACCTTGAGGCAAGGTACAGTCAAGAAAACAGTGCCCTTCAGAAGAAGATGACCACAGGGAAAGTTAAACTTGGTTTTTCGGAAAACACACACACACACACGCACACACTCAGATTTAGATCCTATTTCAGTGACCATTCTTTCCAAATCCCAAATGGACACTCTTACTCTATATACCTTCATTCTTCCCTAGTTTTTGCCAGGTCATTGCCACCCCACCACCCCTCTGCTTATACAATATATTCCTTTTTTAATGAAAAATCTGTTTATTTTTATCTAGCCATGCATTGCCCATGTGACTAGTCAAGTATCAGGATTTTATTTCCCCCCAAAGACTCTTGCTTAATACAGTGTATTCCTCCTGTTCTAATAACATGATGCAAAAGACAATCTAATGAATTAAATCAAATATATCAATTTGCAGTGTTGAAAATGACCCTTATTCAGTTATGACAATTAACTCCTACAACTAGCCAATTTGTATGCCAAAAGATTTCGAAGTGTTAGCAGGTTATGGGGTTATATACTCTGACAAACAACAACAGAAGATCTGTTCCACTGATACGAACACTAGCCTTAGGAGTTCTAAAATTAACATATATGCTAGAGCAATATTTGTTAAAGGTGGTGCTACAGAAGTCAATATGGAATAAAAACATTTTCTTTATTTAAGCCTTTCACTTTTTAAAATGAAGAGTTGCTATTTTATAATGTTTACTTTTGAATACATAAACTGTGAAATAATGGTGAAAACACTTGAAAAGTAGCCAAAAGATAAGAGAAAAAAACTCCCTATCGACTGTATCCTAGATTTAAAAAACATGTGAAGTTCTTTAAGGCTGTTCTTTAAAACTCCAGTTAGAGAAAGGAAGGAGACTGTCAATCTGCAGTAATGTATAAAGATTTGAGGTGCTGATGCATTTTCCTGCTTTGAGTGCATGAAGTCGTCTTTGTTTCGGGTTTCCTTGGCAACCCTTCTCAAAGTGTGTACAGGAAGAGCAGGTCCTAAATGGAGTCTGGTCTGAAGAGGGGCCATAAAAAAAAAAAGAGTCTAAGTTCCCTATTTTTATTCTTTCAGAAGTGCATGTGTGTAATGAAGGATGGACAAGAAAGGAGAACACATCATTTTTCAGTCATGGCTACCCATGTGAGAGTGAGATAACAATGATTTTTGAAAGCCTGTGTTGTTTTCCTGGATATGAGACATGCAAGGAGACATGGACTTCCTAGAAAGTTTCTTTCAAAGACCATTTTCATCTCAGAGCTGCCTCAATAGCCAAAGATGAGTAGGAGCTATTTGCTTTTTTTTTTTTAATATATCTTTACTGGAGTATAACTGCTTCACAATACTGCGCTAGCCTCTGTCGCACAACAAAGTGAATCGGCCACGTGCATACATACATCCCCATATCCCCTCCCTCTTGAGCCTCCCTCCCACCCTCCCTATCACACCCTTCTAGGTCCTCGCAAAGCACTGAGCTGATCTCCCTGTGCTATGCTGCTGCTTCCCACTGGCTAACTATTTTACATTTGTTAGTGTATATATGTTGATGCTACCCTCACTTCGCCCCAGCTTCCCCCTCCCACCCCACGTCCTCAAGTCCATTCTCTATGTCTACCTCTTTATTCCTGCCGTGCCACTAGGTTCATCAGTACCATTTTTTTTTTTTTTTTTAGATTCCATACATATGCGTTAGCATACAGTATTTGTTTTTCTCTTTCTGACTTACTTCACTCTGTATGACAGACTCTAGGTCCATCCACCTCACTACAAATAATTCAATTTCGTTTCTTTTTATGGCTGAGTAATATTCCATTGTATATATGTGCCACATCTTCTTTATCCATTCATCTGTCAATGGACATTCCACCCTGAACACGCCGGATCTCATCTGATCGCAGAAGCTAAGCAGGGTCGGGCCTGGTTAGTAATTGGATGGGAACTATTTGCTTTTGGTGATGCCCTAAGTCCAAGTGATTTCTCTTCATAGAAAATTTTCATGAAGTCATCCCCATGGACAAAAGCTTATTGAAATTGTTAACAACTGACTTTCTCATTTATAAAAGCAATACTGTGCTTAATCATTGTCTTTACCAGTGGTCTCTACTTCCTAACCACCCACTTAAACTCTACCTCTACTACATGACTGCAACTGGTACCACAGCTTGCCTAGCACAAGACCCCATGAACTCTGCTCAGACTGTACGGTATGCTAAAACTTTTTAAAACTTTTTAAATCTTTCCTCTTACTTGGCTTTGTGACTTTGCTGTTTTCTCTTCTTCCATTTCCTTATTTTTCCTGGCAGGGCTGGGACCAGGGTAAGGCAAGTAAGACACTGGCCTTGGACACAAAATTTAGGGTTGTACCAAAAAACTCGGTAATCAAAATAAATGATATTTTAATGCAATATTTTTTTAAAAAATAATTATATGCAAACAATTAATGATGAACAAATGTCAAAATTATAAATAAAACAGGATCCATGTTGATTAGATCAAATCAGTATTCATTAGAATACTTTTACTTCCCTCATTCCCCACTCTACTATGACACATCCCATTCCTAAAGTTTGCATCATTAGTCATACTACCTCTATTTCAAGAATCTTTATTTAGCAGTTATATGTTCCCATCATGCTACAATAATACACACACACATTTACACATATACATTCATCATCTGTTCTCATTCAATTATTCAATTTTTCTTTGTTGGAGATTTTCTTGAATATTCTCCCCAGATATGGTATGTAGATAATACATTCTCAGGATTATTATGCATCCTCAGGTGTTTTTTTCCACAAACAAGTAAGGGGTATCTTGGCTGGATGCAGAATTCTCATATTGCCTTCTTTTTCTCTTGGTAGTGTTTGGATTTCACTCTACTGCCTTCTATTTTCCAGTGTTGTAGACAAGAGGTCTGACTGCCAGTTTGATTCTTACCTATTTTTAAAACAGTTTGTTCCTTCTCTGGGAGTCTATACAATTTGCCTTTTATCCTTTGAGCTCAGAGAGATTCTTGGGCTAGGACCGCGTTGTGTTTTTTTTTGACAATAATGCCAGGAACTCAGTGAGCCCTTTGAATCTCTGGCTCAAATCTTCCTTCAATACAGAGAAACTGTCTTTTATTATTTGTCTAATTGTTGCCTCTTTTCCATTGATTCCTACATCTCCTAATGGAACTCCTATTTGTATCTTGAGTACCTGTTCTCCAAAACCACTACCTTTTCCCTCCTGATTTCTCTATCTTCCCACTTCTGTTCTGTGGTGTTCTTTTTTTTTTCCCCCACTTAATTTCCCAGGCCCCTAATTCAGAATTCAATGGTGACTATCTTTTCCTCTAATTCATATACTGATTTTTTTAATTCAAGAATTATGAGTTTTTTTAGTTCCAAGACTGTGAGAGATTTTATACTGTATTTGAACCTCAAGTTCTCTTATTAATTTTTGTTCAAATTGTCTTCAGTTCTATTTCCTTTAGGAGCTACATATTCTGGATGCTGTTCTTCTCCTATCACTGCTGATCCCCTAGTTTTCTTTGCCAATTTCTAACTCATTCTCAGACCTCATATCCAGAGTTTGGGGTGCCCTAAAGAGAAGCACGCTGCTTCCACAGACCATCTCCAGCAGTCAATGTATCAGTTTGTTACCAGGGAATTGTAAGGAAGCCCCTCATCTCCCCACTCTCCCCTGCAGTCAAGGCTAGGGTTCCTCCAGACTCCAGAGTAAGGTGCCTACATTCACCTGATCCACTTCCCCTCACCTCTTGGGAGCCAGTAAGGCCACTTCCTTGGGGGTACTGCTCTTCCTCAGGAGGTGGGCAAAGGGGACCCAAGCCGAGCCCTCTCCAGGGTGCATGGCATTCTGGTCCTCACACCTGAGTGTTCTGTTGCAGTCTGCAGGCGTCTCTTCAGGCCCAGAGAGCACAAGGCTTTGTGCTTGCTCCCCCTCCAGCCCTGGTAGAGGCCTTGCTCACACCTTCCATACCCTGCACACAGCCAAGCAACTTCCTCAGTGTGGCAGAGGTGACAGGGACTTAGGAGCGGAGCTGGACAAGGAATAAAGTACCTACTGATTCAAGCTCCATCTTTCCAGAATTGGGTAGGTATTCAATTCTTTCAACCCCTTAAACTATCCTTTCCTTATTTCCTTTTTTCAGTTAATGTCATTGGGATCTCATACTGCTCTGATATAAAATATCAGTTATTTTTGATAACTCATTTTCCTTATCACCCTCTTTCAACTAACCTACAAGTATTTTTTTAATTGTAAACCCTATACTATATCTTGAATCCATTTCCTCCTTTACTTTTCCAGCTGCCATACATTTTTTTCAGGCCTTTATTTTATTACCTCCAGCCTAAATGTATGCATTAACTTCATAACTTACTTCTCTCCCTCTATTCGGCATACTGTTGGCAGGTACTATACGAAAACATAGTTGTGACTGAGTGATTCTTATTATTTACTGAAATCAAATCATCCAAGGTTTTCTCCCATAAATCTTTGTGAACTTATCACACATACACACTCATTCATGCGCATGCGCACATGTGTGTGTACACAAACACACACACACACGCCTCCTCCTCCTCGGACACATAGCTTAGCACTTTCCCAAGTCCCGGTTAGGCTTATCTTGTCTTTTCTCCTCTTTCCCAGTTCATCTCCTCTCAAGTCCTATTTATCCTCCAGGACTCAGCTCTCAGATGTCTCTACCATGAAGGCTTCCCCTGTTCTTTGTCTAATGTAATACCTACCAGTTTCATTCCCCTGCAACATTTTCTTTGAATCTTTATTATAATTTGCATTTCACTCACTAGAATCTGTAAACTCCTTGAATGCAATGATTATGTGTGTGGCTTACCTTTGCTTCTTCCCCACTGCCTGGAAAATTGTAGGTACTTCTACAGTAGTGAATTGAATAAAACTATTCAGATCAACATTTATTTGGCCTCTCCAATGTGCCAGGCAGTGAGTTAATGCTTGAGATGAAACAAGCACAGACCCTGTCCTTGGAGATTCAAATGCCAAGTTCTATATTGCAATATTGCAACTAAATGATCTGATATGTATCCGCGTGTATATGTATCAGATTATATATAGTTGAGGGATTTCTTTTTTGTCTTAACCTCACGAATCCTACTACAGAGTGTGGTCCAACACTAGCCTGCACCTTGCTGTCCAGCACACACATCCAGGCAATGATCAATGTTTCTTTCTGTCTCTTTAGACTGAGAAACTGAGGATGTCCTGGGTTAATTGCCAATTTCCCCATGAGTTCCCAGCTACTACCCTGATTGACAACCCTTTGTTCTAGCTCTATGCCTGGTACCCAGGTGCACAGGATGCAACTCTCTGTGGATCATCATTGCTCTCGGTTGGCAGGCTCACTGAGGGTCTGTATTGGTTCCTGATTCTGGCCCCATACTGCTAGCCAGACAAAACCATACATACATGGAGATGGACAGGCCAACACACATTTAGTTGCTGAGATCTCAGATGAAAACCAGGACGTTAAAGAAAGTAGGAGTTGGGACAAACTACTCTCTCACTGATATTGTCAGAGACAAACTACAGGCCTGGATAATACTTAGATCTGACCCAATAAAGAGTGTTATATTAGGGCTTATCCAAAAAGTAATGGCGTGGTTCCAGGTATCCGCTCCTCTGGTGAGACAGGGCCGGGAGACGCTCTCCTCAGCTCCTTGCCTGGGTGAGCAAGTCAGGCTCTAGGGCCGGCAGAAATCCTCATTGGAGGGCACCACCGAGTTCCCCAGTCAGAGTGCTGCAGCTGAGCAGAGCGCTGCTTGGGACTACTGCTCAGGTGCTGCAGAAAGCCTTCTTGGAATCTGACTTGTTATCACTTTGGGACTTTTGGCCAGCTGCTCCTGACTTGGCCACATGAAGGCTCAGACTGTCCCAGTCTCTGAACTGAAGAGAACCAACACTATTAGCATACCTCTCACCACAATGAATGCAAGGTATTTCAATGAAGAGTATCAGGAGGACACCTACAAATCCCAGACTGTCATGTACAAGTTCTGAGGAATGGTGAAATAACCCAATGTGTCTAGGTGACCTGTGGAGACAGCTGAGTCAGAGCTACAACAGGGCAGTGGCTGACACCCAACTCACAGCCCATCTTCTCCAGCCATATGCTGACAGGGGCTTGTGCTCCGGCCAGCTGTCAGACCTGAGCCTCTGAGGTGGGAGAGCCAAATTCAGGACATTTGTACACCAGAGACCTCCCGGCCCAACGTAATATCAACCAGTGAGAGTTCTCCCAGAGATCTCCATCTCAACGCTAAGACCCAGCTCCACTCAACGACCATCAAGCTCCAGTGCTGGACACCCCATGCCAAACAACTAGCAAGACAGGAACACAAGCCCACCCATTAGCAGAGAGGCTGCATAAAATCATACTAAGTTCACAGACACCCCAAAACACAACACTGAACGTGGTCCTGCCCACCAGAAAGACAAGAAACAGATTCATCCACCATAACACAGGCACCAGTCCCCTCCACCAGGAAGCCTACACAAGCCACTGAACCAACCTTACCCACTGGGGGCACGCACCAAAAACAAAGGGAACTATGAACCTGCAGCCTGAAAAAAGGAAACTCCAAACACAGTAAATGAAGCAAAATGAGGAGACAGAGAAATACATAGCAGATGAAGGAGCAAGGTAAAAACCAGACCAAACAAATGAAGAGGACATAGGCAGTCTACTTGGAAAAGAATTCAGACTAATGATAGTAAACATGATCCAAAATCTTGGAAACAGAATGGAGAAAATACAAGAAACATTTAACAAGGACCTAGAAGAATTACGAGCAAACAATGATGAGCAACACAATAAATGAAATTAAAAATTCTCCAGAAGGAATCAATAGCAGAATACCTGAGGCAGAAGAACGGATAAGTGACCTGAAAGATAAAAGAGTGGAAATAACTACTGCAGAGAAGAATAAAAAAAAAAGAATGAAAAGAATCGAGGACAGTCCAGAGACCTCTGGCACAACACTAAAAGCAACAACATTCGAATTATGGGGGTCTCAGAAGAAGAAGACAAAAAGAAAGAGTCTGAAAAAACATTTGAAGAAATTATAGTTGAAAACTTCCCTAATATGGAAAAGGAAATAGTCAATCAAGTCTAGGAAGCACAGAGAGTCCCATATAGGATAAATCTGGAGAAACACGCCAAGACACATATTAATCAAACTACCGAAAATTAAAAATAAAGAAAAAATATTAAAAGCAGCAAGGGAAAAGCAACAAATAACATACAAGGGAATCCCCATAAGGTTAACAGCTGATCTTTCGGCAGAAACTCTGCAAGCCAGAAGGAGTGGCAGGACATATTTAAAGTGATGAAACGGAAAAACCTACAACAAAGATTACTCTACCAAGCAAGGATCTCATTCAGATTCAAAAGAGAAATTAAAACCTTTACAGACAAGCAAAAGCTAAGAGAATTCAGCACCAACAAACCAGCTTTCCAACAAATGCTAAAGGAACTTCTCTAGGCAGGAAACACAAGAGAAGGAAAAGACCTACAATAACAAACCCAAAACAATTAAGAAAATGGTAATAGGAACATGCATATTGATAATTACCTTAAATGTAAATGGATTAAATACTCCAACCAAAAGACACAGAGATACAAAAACAAGACCCGTACATATGCTGTCTACAAGAGACTCAATTCAGACTTAGGGACACATACAGACTGAAAGTGAGGGGATGGAAAAAGATATTCCATGCAAATGGAAATCAAAAGGAAGCTGGAGTAGCAATTCCCATATCAGACAAAATACACTTTAAAATAAAGACTATTATAAGGGAGAAAGAAGGACAGTACGTAATGATCAAGGGATCAGTCTAAGAAAAAGATATAACAATTGTACGTATCTATGCACCCAACATAGGAGCACCTCAATACATAAGGCAAATGCTAATAGCCATAAAAGGAGAAATCAACAGTAACACAATAGTAGGGGACTTAAACACCCCACTTTCACCAATGGACACATCATCCAAAATGAAAATATATAACGAATCACAAGCTTTAAATGATACATTAAACAAGATGGACTTAATTGATATTTATAGGACATTCCATCCAAAAACAAACTTTCTTCTCAAGTGCTCATGGAACATTCTCCTGGATAGATCAAATCTTGGGTCACAAATCAAGGCTTGGTAAATTTAAGAAAATTGAAATCGTATCAAGTATCTTTTCCAACCACAACGCTATGAGACTAGATATCAATTACAGGGAAAAAACTGTTAAAAATGCAAACACAGGGAGGTTAAACAATACACTACTAAGAAACCAAGAGATCACTGAAGAAATCAAAGAGGAAATCAAAAAATACCCAGAAACAAATGACAATGAAAACATGATGACCCAAAACCTATGCGATGCAGCAAAAGCAGTTCTAAGAGGGAAGTTTATAGCAATACAATCCTACCTCAAGAAACAAGAAAAAGCTCAAATAAACAACATAACCTTACACCTAAAGCAATTAGAGAAAGAACAAAAAAAACCCAAAGTTAGCAGAAGGAAAGAAATCATAAAGATCAGATCAGAAATAAGTGAAAAAGAAATGAAGGAAACGATAGCAAAGATCAATAAAACTAAAAGCTGGTTCTTTGAGAAGATAAACAAAATTGATAAACCATTAGCCAGTCTCATCAAGAAAAAAAGCGAGAAGACTCAAATCAATAGAATTAGAAATGAAAAAGGAGAAGTAACAACTGACACTGCAGAAATACAAAGGATCATGAGAGATTACTACAAGCAACTATATGCCAATAAAATGGACAACCTGGAAGAAATGGACAAATTCTTAGAAAAGCACAACCTTCCAAGACTGAACCAGGAAGAAATAGAAAATATAAACAGACCAAACACAAGCATTGAAATTGAAATTGTGATTAAAAATCTTCCAACACACAAAAGCCCAGGACCAGATGAATTCACAGGCAAATTCTATCAAACATTTAGAGAAGAGCTAACACCTATCCTCTCAAACTCTTCCAAAATAGAGCAGAGGGAGGAACACTCCCAAACTCATTCCACGAGGCCACCATCACCCTGATACCAAACCCAGACAAAGATGTCACAAAAAAAGAAAACTACAATATCACTGATGAACACAGATGCAAATATCCTCAACAAAATACTAGCAAACAGAATCCAACAGCACATTAAAAGGATCATACACCATGATCAAGTGGGGTTTATCCCAGGAATGCAAGGATTCTTCAATATACGCAAATCAATCAGTGTGATGCACCACATTAACAAATCGAAGGAGAAAAACCATATGATCATCTCAATAGATGCAGAGAAAGCTTTTGACAATATTCAACACCCATTTATGATAAAAACCCTCCAAAAAGTAGGCATAGAAGGAACTTACCTCAACATAATAAAGGCCATATATGACAAACCCACAGCCAACATCATTCTCAATGGTGAAAAACTGAAACCATTTCCACTAAGATCAGGAATAAGCCAAGGTTGCCCACTCTCACCACTATTATTCAACATAGTTTTGGAAGTTATGGCCATAGCAATCAGAGAAGAAAAAGAAATAAAAGGAATCCAAATCGGAAAAGAAGAAGGAAAGCTGTCACTGTTTGCAGATGACATGATACTATACAGAGAGAATCCTAAAGATGCTACCAGAAAACTACTAGAGCTAATCAATGAATTTGGTAAAGTAGCAGGATACAAAATTAATGCACAGAAATCTCTTGCATTCCTATACACTAATGATGAAAAATCTGAAAGAGAAATTAAGGAAACCTTCCCATTTACCACTGCAACAAAAAGAATAAAATACCTAGGAATCAACCTACCTAAGGAGACAAAAGACCTGTATGCAGAAAACTCTAAGACACTGATGAAAGATATTAAAGACGATACAAACAGACGGAGAGATATGCCATGTTCTTGGATTGGAAGAATCAATATTGTGAAAATGACTATACTACCCAAAGCAATCTACAGATTCAGTGCAATCCCTATCACACTACCAATGACATTTTTCACAGAACTAGAACAAAGAATTTCACAATTTGTATGGAAACACAAAAGACCCCGAATAGCCAAAGCAATCTTGAGAAAGAAAAACGGAGTTGGAGGAATCAGGCTCCCTGACTTCAGACTATATTACAAAGCTTCAGTAATCAAGACAGTTTGGTACTGGCACAAAAACAGAAATATAGATCAATGGAACAGGATAGAAAGCCCAGAGATAAACCCACACACATATGGTCACCTTATCTTTGATAAAGGAGGCAAGAATATACAATGGAGAAAAGACAGCCTCTTCAATAAGTGGTGCTGGGAAAACTGGACAGCTACATGTAAAAGACTGAAATTAGAACACTTCCTAACACCATACACAAAAATAAAATCAAAATGGATTAAAGACCTAAAGTAAGGCCAGACACTATAAAACTCTTAGAGGAAAACATAGGCAGAACACTCTATGACATAAATCACAGCAAGATCCTTTTTGACCCACCTCCTAGAGAAAGGGAAATAAAAACAAAAATAAACAAATGGGACCTAATGAAACTTAAAAGCTTTTGCACAGCAAAAGAAACCATAAATGAAATGAAAAGACAAACCTCAGGATGGGAGAAAATATCTGCAAACAAAGCAACTGACAAAGGATTAATCTCCAAAATATACAAGCAGCTCATGCAACTCAGTATCAAAAAAACAAACAACCCAATCCAAACATGGGCAGAAGACCTAAATAGACATTTCTCCAAAGAAGATATACATATTGCCAACAAACACATGAAAGGATGTTTAACATCACTAATCATTAGAGAAATGAAAATCAAAACTACAATGAGGTATCACCTCACACCGGTCAGAATGGCCATCATCAAGAAGTCTACAAACAATAAATGCTGGAGAGGGTGTGGAGAAAAGGGAACCCTCTTGCACTGTTGGTGGGAATGTAAATTGATACAGCCACTATGGAGAACAGTATGGAGATTCCTTAACAAACTAAAAATAGAACTACCATACAACCCAGCAATCCCACTACTGGGCATATACCCTGAGAAAACCATAATTCAAAAAGAGTCATTTACCACAGTGTTCATTGCAGCACTATTTACAACAGCCAGGACATGGAAGCAACCTAAGTGTCCATAGACAGATGAATGGATAAAGAAGATGTGACACATATATACAATGGAATATTACTCAGCCATAAAAAGAAATGAAATTGAGTTATTTGTAGTGAGGTGCATGGACCTAGAGTCTGTCATACAGAGTGAATTAAGTCAGAAAGAGAAAAACAAATACCATATGCTAACACATATATATGGAATCAAAAAAAAAAAGGTTCTGAAGAACCTAGGGGCATGACAGGAATAAAGACACAGACGTGGAGAGTGGACTTGAGGACACGTGGAGGGGAAGGGGTGGGCTGGGACGAGGTGAGAGAGTGGCATGGTCATATATACACTACCAAATGTAGAATGGATGGCTCTTGGGGAGCAGCTGCATAGGACAGGGAGATCAGCTCAGTGCTTTGTGACCACCTAAAGGGGTGGGATAGGGAGGGTGGGAGGGAGACGCAAGAGGGAGGGGATATGGGGATACGTGTATACGTATGGCTGATTCACTTTGTTATACAGCAGAAGCTAATGCACCATTGTAGAGCAATTATACTCCAATAAAGATGTTGGGAAAAAAAAAGTAATGGCGTGGAAGTTCATAAATTCCTGCTTGAAAGGACTTAATGATGTGCTGAGTTCTACATTACATAGTATGACTTAAAATCACTTCCTACTAAGCCCTCTGATTTGGGGCAAAATATTTAACCTCTCTGGTTTCAGTTTCCCATTTGGTAAGATGGAAGACTAGAACTACTGACTTTTTGGCTATATAGAGCAATAGACTGTGGGTCTATAATATGTTCTGAAATTAGAAATTGCTAGCTAAACATGAATCTGCTGAAGACAAAAGAAGGGAAGGACAAAGTCAAAATTCCATGTCAGAGATCTGGGAGGAACTCAATTGTGAGACGCCTTGTTAATCACTAGTCAGTCACAGGAGACAGAATTCTGGAGTCTTTTATTACCATCCACTGCCTAGTGCACCAGGCTGTTTTGTTGAACATACATTGATTAGTCCTCTAAATTCACTCAAGCAGACATGATTGAGGATGATTCCAAAAGTACCATGACTGTATTTGTCAAGAAATAAATGGGTTAATGTCAAAAAGCCGCTGACTCTTGAATTCCAGTATCTAAATGGCTATTGTTCCTCTCAGCATAGAATTTCCTAGAAGACAGAACACATACTAAAGTTCCAAAAAAGAAAATATCCATTAAAAATACAAAGAGACTGGGGCTCCACCAATGTAATATGAAAATTCAACTTGCAAGTAAGATGCCAGAGTTGAACTGATTGCTGTGTATAACAGTGACACAAATATAAAGACTCCCTAAGGTTCAATTGGGCTCCTGCATTGAAATTCTAATTAGAAATATGAGTGCCCCAACTCTGCAAAAGTACATGTGTGTTTAATTATTCTCCTTTTTCACCTTATCTCTTCCATTATTTTATACCCTTTTCCCTCCTCCTTTCTTGCTGTTCTCAAGCAACCCATGCTCCTCACTCAATCTAAGTGTAGGCCTTTCTTTAAGTTGGCATTAATTGACAAGCAGTGTTTAATTATTATTTTTTATGTCTGAAGAGGGCTAATATTAACTCTCCATGGCCTTGAAGGCAAGCCCGGCCCCCTTGTTTCTGGTGGTATTGCTCTGCCTTCATCACCTGCGTTTCTTGAGTCAGGCAGACATGCCACATATTCTTCATCTTAATGGTATGTACCTTCATTTATGCTAATTGAGGCTGCTGGGCACCTCACTTGTCTTCTACCATTGCAATTGGCACTTTGGACAACTGAAGATTAAGTCATCTTGACACGATCTAGAGGTGTATGGAAAAAACACAGCCTTGAGGACTCTGAACCTGGAGTCTTCTTAACGCCAGGAATGTGCCTTGTCAAAATGGCATCCTCAGTTGGCACCCAGCACCTAATATTGCTTCATACTTGACTGACCAATAATTAATATCTCAAAGGACCTGTAAACCATATGCTTATGCACTGGTGCTCTGGATTAAGAGTGGGGACCTCACATATTGCCATAATCGTGATGATCTGACTTTTCCCTAAATTCATCAATCACACCAGAAATCTATCTAGTTCACTGGCATAATGGTCAACCTTCTGAAACAAAGCTGGAGAAACCCCTGTTGACATTAAGTATGAGGTAATCTGCTTTTCAAGAAGAGACATTTTATTCAGTTTTCCTTATCACTCTATGTTGAGCTTGAACCTCTTGGGTTAAAACAGGACCTGAACCACCAGACAGAAAGGGCAAATGAAAGTTACCCCAGTGAGCTACAAGTCAAATCCAATAAGGACAGCCAAAGTAGAAAAGTATCAAGGATTAGGTATAAATGAACAAGTAGGAACTCTAGGTCTACGATCAACAGGCGCTAAGCCAGGAAATCAGGTTAAGAAGAGTGAAAAACCAGACTTAGGTTCAGGGGTTGAGGCTTCCAGGCACAGTCACATGTCCCTAGAGTCTCAAGGTCCTAGGTGACACTTAGAAATACCATGGCAAGTGGAAATGGCACAGGATCTAGAGTCAAAGAACCTGGATTCCAACCCTGACTCCATCATATACTGATTGCATGACCATAGGCAGAACACATCTTTAAATTTATTATAATTTAAATCTTTCTTACAGAATTTTTGTGAGGATTAAATGAGATAATACATATGAAAGCACTTTGGACATTTTAAGTTGCTTTATAAATTTTAATTTTATTAACTTGAGACATATTTCCTTAGAAGTAGTGGAAAACAAGAATTCAACTGGTACTGTGGTTCAGCCACATATGGATTTAATAGGCATTTTTTTTTTCTATTTAGTTCAGCCATCTGTGGATCATTCAAAAAGAAACAACAAACTTTGGAAAACAAGCCATTCATAAACCAGGAACTGCCCATATACGTCCTGTGATTGAAAGTTTTTGACCTATTAATGCCCATAAGGAGCAGAACTTGGAAGGAATCCTATGTTGAATGTTTTTCTTTCAATCTAGATTTATCAATTTACTGGTACTAGTCATCAACTAAATAAATCATAAACTCAATTTATCTCTGCCAGGCTCCACAAACACCAACTTGTGTGCTAATAACATCAAAGAAAACAGTAACTGTGTTTCAAACACACACACACACACACACACACACACACACACACCAACCAGCAGTGGTTCTCAAAGTGTGGTCCCAAAGCTGCAACAGCAACAGTCTAACAAACCTAGAAACTTGTTAGAAACAGCAAATTCTTGAGCCCCATGATCTCTGGGGATAGGGTCCAGTAATCTGTGTTTTAACAAGCCCTCCAAGTGATGCTGATACTCTCTGGAAATTTGAGAGCCACTACATCGCACTGAGAACAGAAGTAGCAACATAAGCACGATTTTATTTGTAGATTACTGCAGGACCTCAACTCGTTTTTAACATGTTTTAAAATGGCTGAAGTTTCAATACAATATGTGCAACTAAAAGTCACAACTATAAAGGCATGACCAAGACAATATAGATTTTAAGTTGTATTGCTTTATTATTTAATGAAGTTCATTTTTCCAACCTTAGTCTGAATAGATGAATGTCTTGGTCAAGTCTAATTTCCTGTGATACTTGAGCAATTCAAACACTCCCAAAAAAACTGAGCATATTTTTATTTACTAAGGGCTCTAATCAAGGTGTAAGCTCTTACAATTACTCTTGGTAATAGAAATGTAAATTAAACCCAGTTCATTCATTTTAGTAATATCCCTCCTTGTTTGGCTTTTAAGAGTATATAAGTCTAGCTATTATGTTAATACCTTGTTAAATAAAGTTTATAATATACTTTAATAATATAGACAATAAAATTACAATTTAATATGGTAGGGTAAGAACAAAATAAATTTCCAAGAAAAACAGAGGCTAGGAGTTTTTTCTATATAATTATTAAAAGAAAAATCTTGGGGCTTCCCTGGTGGCGCAGTGGTTGAGAATCTGCCTGCCAATGCAGGGGACACGGGTTCGAGCCCTGGTCTGGGAAGATCCCACATGCCGGGGAGCAACTAGGCCCGTGAGCCACAACTACTAAGCCTGCGCGTCTGGAGCCTGTGCTCCACAACAAGAGAGGCCGCGACAGTGAGAGGCCTGCGCACCGCGATGAAGAGTGGCCCCCACTTGCCGCAATTAGAGAAAGCCCTCGCACAGAAACGAAGACCCAATACAGCCATAAATAAATAAATAAAATTAAAAAAAAAAAAAAAAAAGAACACAGATTCTGGAGCCAGACTTCCTAGGTTAAAAAAAAGAAAAAAAAAGAAAAAGAAAAAAAGAAAAATCTTATTTGACTAATGATTGGAGGTGCAACGTCAATTTTTCTCCTCTTATTCATTTTAACAAAGTAAGCTACACAAGTATCAATAAGAGTATAAAAATCTCCTATGACCCAGTCAACCATTTCTTCTTTCATAAATACTGTAATTTTAAAATATTACGTAAAAATAAAGTTTTATTGTACATATTACAGCAACTTTATTTTCATCATGTTTAGGCCTGAGGGTTAGGACCCAGAACTCTCTGCCCTAGAATTCCATCAGCCTCCGTTACACTTCTGGGTCACTGGAAATGATGCCCATGTAGTTCCTGAGGAAGCACGGTACAAGTACTTGTGAATGACTTGGCTTTTCCTGAAAGTACCTCATCAACAATTACCAACATTAAACGCAGTCTTCCTACCACAAACCATAGTTTGTGACGTTAAAAAGAAAAGCAGACGAGCAATCACACCTTTAACTTACTCTGACCAGCCCTTCTGGTGATATCTGGAACTAGCATCAGGGCTTCCTTCTGTTTCTCATTCCTCAGTGGCCCACAGCGTCCTCCTGGGAAAACCCACCGACACCCACCAGCCTGACCATCATTTTGTCTCCAGTGAAACTGCAGTAGAATTTCTAACCCTTTCCTACTCCCCCTTATTTAAAACATTGTTCCACACAGTTTGGCATGACACTTCTTGCTTAAGAGAAAGTTCTGTTTCTTCCCAAATGAAAACTGAAAACCACAGAATAAGATTTCTAGCCTTAGAGAGTCTACTGATGAGAAAAATGGAGATCTAGGATTTAACATGAAAATCCTGGAATTATGGGAATGAGAAAAGGGGAGAGCGCTGCTGAATTTATGAGAACACCACATATCATGAATCGTGTAGGTATAAAATTTAACATATCTAAATATTTTTAAATAACCCTTTATAATAGCATTTTATAATTACAGTGGGACCCTCTGGTGTGTGAATTAAGGTATATTCATGTTTAGCTGCATCAACTGCACTCAGCTTTTACCCATGTGCCTAGCAACACACTGGGTATGAATTAATGTGCAATAATTCATGGCCTGTTGTGTCTTATTAAATATAGCACTGATTCAATTTTAGAACTGCAACATAATGACTCAAATATTTTTCAGAATGCTAATAAGTGCCCCATACGATTTTCATTTGAGAGCCTGTTTTCACATTTGCAACCCTCACTTACAATAGTAATATTTTTCTACTGCAGAGAAAAAAAATGCAATTGCCCACCAAAAAAAATAAAATAAAATACCAAGAGGAATTACCTCCTGAATAGCCCTGTTTACCCTAATAAATATGAGTCTCCAAAAATCTGCTTTAAATGGGGGAAAACAAAAAAGTTTTCTGTCTTTCAGGACATTTTAAAAACTACTTTAAAAGACTCAGTTTCTTTGTTCTCCATTATTCTGTGATTCAAAGCAAAATAATAATATGTCACATGTAGAGGGGAAAGTACCCAGCAAGAGAACTGTGGTCCAGTTCTGATTCTGCTAATTTACTACATAATTACCAATAAATCACAATCACTCTGGACCTCAGTTTCCTCATCTGTAAAACAGGTTTGATGCTGCCTCTTTTCCCATGGCAGGTGGTGTTATGAAAAGAAAAACAACATAAATCTGTGAAGATGCTATATAAATTAGTACAGGCAATGTGCCTAGCCCCATACTAAGTATACTTCGTGCTAAAGAGCTTCCATGTCCATTAACTCATTGTAAACTCCCAACAATGCTGTGGGTGGATAGGTACTAGTATTCCCATTTCACAGCTGAGCTTTGGTCACAGGATGTTCTTCCCCTCAGTGGCAGATGCACATGAAGCAGTGAAAAGACCTAACCTGAATAAACCACGATTTCCAAAGTGCCCTAACATCTACTGGACAGAGGAAGAAACAGAGAGGAACTGACAAGTGTAACTTAGTGGCAAAGTTACAACCCAAATCCTGGTCTACAGACTTTCAGGCAGACCAGAGGCTACCCTTATGATGAAAAGGTTGAGCAACTACCTGACCTCGTAATTTTCACTTGAGCCAGTGAGAAGCCTCTCGCCACAACCTCAGACAACACTGGACACAACTAAATCACAGTTTTATAAGTGATAGTGTTCTGTCAGTCCAAATCTCATACCGTAATACTTTTCCAGTGGACATCCTTCCATGTCTTCATGTTCAGAATTACATTTTGAAATGACTTTTGATTTGTTTTAAGCAAAATATAAGATCTATATTTTATTAATTGAAGGAGGCTACAGAACTTTCCTTTTGTTACTAGCTACCACAGTGCTTGGTATATGCCCTAATTCTCCCAGAAGTCTGATGTTCTCTGCAAGGATGAGCTATTTAAAAAAAAAAAACAACAACAATAACCAAAACCAGTATTATAATGGAGAAGAATAAACCTGACTCCATATTGGATCTATTCCTTCAGCTCTAATCCTTGTACTCTATTGCCTGTGCTTAGTCATGCTGGCTCTGGACCTTTGTAAAAGAATGTTGCCTGTAATCTGAAATATATATGACAGCACATTCTTGAGGCTCTACCTTTTAAAGGTATAACACTTTTCCATTCATATAGAGATAAGTTTCATAACAGAAAATGACAACTGTTTTGTTGGAGGTTTAAAGGACCATTGCGACCACACCTACATGGACAGCTGCAAGAACAAAGGATTCCAGCACCAAGAAATAATGCAACAACAGCCACATTCCCCCCTCCCTTTAGTATAAAAGAAGCCTGAATTTTAACTCGGGTAAGATGGTTCTTTGGGACACTAGTCTGCTGGATTTCTGAATAAGGTAGTGACTTGTCCCGACACCTGTCTCCCAATTTACTGGCCTGTAGTGGGGCAAGCAGTACAAGCTCGAACTCAGTAACAGTATCTCATACCCAGCTCCTGTTCATGCATCTGTCAGTGCCATTTCTAGCATAAAAGCACCCCTGGCACCAATACTGCAAAAAAAAAACTTTTAATTTTGGCCCAAGACAATTTATTTCTTTTGTGATATGAGGAAACCTGAGGAAAAGTAGTAGGTTGGGGCCACGACCAACCTTACTGGGACAGAATGTACACTAGGGATACACTAGGGATCAGTGTATCTTGGTACATCCATGCCATATACACAGACATGGAACAAAGCAATATGGAGTTCTTTTAGAGTAAGTCAAACCCAGTTTCTAACTGTAGCTTCCTCATTACTAGTATGTGACCCTGCAGACTGATTTAATCTCTCTCAGCATGTTACTTAATTGTAAATGGGGCAAATAACAGTTGCTATCTCACAGAGTATGAGAATTCAATGGCATATTCTATATACGCCATGGAGGACAGAGCCTGACACATAATAAGCACTCAAAAGTGCTAACTAATATTACGTTACAGAAATTATTGTGGGTCCATGTTCTAGATAAGATATGGATCAAATGCTAGTTATTATAGGTCACATATGTCTAAGCCTTTCCATTTTATAGGTCCCTCATCACAGAATTTTATTAAATATATGAATGCTCCTAGCATTCTCTTATATTATCACTACACAAAATTTTCATTGCACTCAGCATGTACCTACGTTACAGTTCATTCTGCCTTATGCCAGAATTACTTGTACATTTGTCTCCTTCCCGACACGGTAAGCATGGGAGAGCAGGAAGCACAACTGAATGACTGTCCAGTTCAAGGACTAAGACAGTGCAGTGCATCTATCCAGCTGGAGTCCAATAAAAGTCAGTTGAATTATACTGAAGATGCCACCACAGAGTAAGGCATCCACTTGCTCATCATATCAAAACAGATGTTGTTGGGTAACGCAATTATTGCTTTCTGTTAGAAGTTGTACCAGAGGCTCAAGTGAAGACTCTATGAACAGAAGAAACATGGGGGAAATTAGATGGCTAGCCCAGTTCACTGCAAGTGAATGTTATTTTGGGTCAGGCTTTTTAGAATTCCAAAAGATTCTTCTGTACGCTGGAAGACAAAGGTTATGATTCTGAAACACCAATAGCTTTTTCACTCTTCAATGCAAAATAAAAGCCCATTTAGACTTTCTTTTTCAATTATCACCTATTTGAATTCTGGTAACGCTTATTTAGTTAGCAATCTTAGCTCTTTTCCCTGTTTAAAAGAAATAAATAGCTGAGTGGTTTTTTTTCTTTCATACGTTGATATGAGGAGACCAGGATTTTGATCTTCTTTGATATGACAACAGAGACTTGTTTAGTGGCAACAAGTCTTCTGAGGCCTGATCTCCTCTCTCCACAAGCTGAATGAGCAGAAGAGAAAACAAGGCAGGCAGACCTCTTGGCACCAGGACTGAAGGAGCAGGCCCTGTTTCTGAGAGCTCAGGTAGTAGGCGGACTCTACTCTCCCTGCCCAGCCACAGTGAGAGAGAATAACGGGGCAGACAACTGCAGGAGGGCTGATGCCAATCCCTGAACAAGCAGGTGCCCCTGGTTTCTCCTTTATATGGAACTCCCTATTATTCTTCTCTCTCGTCCTCTTTCTTATCAATCTTATCAACCTGCTGGTTTGACAATTACATCAAAATAGGACCATACAGATTTGTTTGTGGACCATGCTTAGAAATTTTCAGAAGCAAGCAAGATGGACCAAGCTGTATTATCCCTGTCTCAGAGAAACCCTTATGCATGTCACATGGAAATTCAGCTGTCATCACCCTGCCTCCTTCAAGAAGTCTGTACCCTATTTTTCAAAGCACTGGAGCACATATTAGGCAGAACAGCTAGTGCATTACTAAAACACCCTGACAGGTGTGGATAGACTTTACTGCTTCTCCCACACCACACACACACAAACACACACACACACCATTTACCACTTCAGAGATCTCTATTCACTGAAAAGATTTTCCAGTCTTCTCTGTCATCAAATCTGGACAAGATCTTGCTTCTACCTCCACTGCAGCTGTCACTGTTCTCCTGACCTTTGACTGGACCCCCAAGCCAATACAATTTCATGCTTCTTTTCAAGGTTGTCCCATGGGGTTACCAGAGGCAATGGAACATAATGGTTATGCAAGTGGACTCTGGAGCCAGACAGCTAGATCCTAATCCTGGCTTAATCCCTTATAAGCTATTTGTTTGGGGACAAGGTTCTTAATCTGTCAATGCTACAGTTTCCTCATTTGGGATGATAGTAATAGTGCCTATGTCAGGTTATTGTAAATTACTATATGCTAAGTATTTATAAAGTACCTGGAACATAGTAAGTACTTAATAAATGTTCGCTCCTAACAATGTTCTATCCCCCATCATCCCCATATTCTACTTGATATGATTCTGTTCTTGGTTTATTACTAATCTTAATTTAAAACTCTGAACTCAGGACTTCCCTGGTGGTCCAGTGGTAAAGAATCTGCCTTCCAATGAAGGGGACATGGGTTCGATCCCTGGTCGGGGAACTAAGATCCCACATGCCGCAGGGCAACTAAGCCCATGCGCCACAACTACTGAGCTCAAGCGCCTCAGTGAGAGAGCCCGTGCGCCCTGGAGCCCATGCGCCACAACTGGAGAGAGAAAACCCACACACCACAACTAGAGAGAAGCCTGCGCGTCAACAAAAGATCCCGCACGCCTCAACGAAGACCCCACGTGCCGCAACTAAGACCTGATGCAGCCAAAAAAATAAAGAAAATAAATAAATATTAAAACTTTGAACTTTAGATTTCTTTCCCTTGGATGAGGGAAGAGGATGTTTTTTTCTAAGAGGATGTTCTCTTTTTTCTAAGAGGACGTTCTCTTTTTTCTTTTCAGTTCAAGGTACTTAAGTTGCATAGACTTCTTATGATGGAATACGAGACAGAGAAACAAATAAAACTGCCCTGAAAGCTTGATTTTCAGACCTAACTCATATAATTATTATTTTGGGGGGTTAAGTAGTGCCTGACACAACTGGCTTCCAATAAATTCAAAAATAAACAAATTTGCTCTCTTTTCTCATTGAGCACAAGGTGGCTAATCCCAGAAGGGGGGAAAAGTCTCTTCCTTCTGCCCTATTTCCCCCAGCCAATTTCTCCACCATAACTTTCAAGGAACATTCTAAATAGACAAATGTGAGTGACTTATCTCCCCAAATAGGTTCAGGGATGCATATCACGTCTTATAACCTTTGGGTCATTTGAGTGCTTCATAGACTGTGAGGGCTAATTCATTTGTTCAGCTGCAGAGATGATCTCTTCCTATTTCTTAGAACACTTTTTCCCCTGGGCTTCTAGCCACCAAAATCTCCTGCTATTCCTCCTACCTTCAGCCATTCTTTTTCTGTCTCTTTTTCAGATCTTCCTCCTCTATTCAAACCCTGAATGATGACGTGCCCAAGAGCTTGGTGCTTGGCACTCTTACCTTCATATCTCTGCCTGCTTCCTGCACAAACATCTCCCATCCCAGGGCTCCAAAGACAGTCTATGCCTCTGGGACAGGCCTCTTCCTTGAGATCTGGACTTCCGCATTCAACCCCCCTCTCACCTGCTCCAGTCATTTATCAAACACACACTTCAAGCTCAACACAGCCGAAGCACAAGTTTTGATTTCTAACTCAAACCTACTCCTCCAGCAAGCTTTGCACTTAGTACATGGAAACACCATTCTCATGGTTACTTGGACCCAAAACTTAGGCCTCACCGCTGATTTCTCCCTCATACGTACTCCACAGCCAGGTCAATCGCAAGTTCTGTTACCTCCACGTTCAGTGTGTGTCCCAAACCTAGACTCCTCTCACTGCCCCCTCTTCTACCAGCCTGGTCCAAGCCACCGCCATACCGCACCTAACTGATGCAATGGGCTGCCTAACTGGTCTCCGCTGCCACCTGCCCTCTCCCACCCTAACAGTCCATTCAACACAGCAGCCAGCCATATCTCTAAAACAAAAATCAGAGTCAGTCATATCCCCGTTAAAACACATCAACTTTCAGATTTTCCTACTTGAATAGAAGCTCCAGGAAGGCAAAGATTTTGCCTGTCTTGTTCCTTGCTTATGCCTAGCAACTAGAGCAGCACCTGGCACATGACAGTACTTCAATATTTGTTGAGTGCATAATGACTTCATTAAATATTCAATGAGAGTCTACTTTGTGTTTGGTCATGTGCTGAATTCTGGGAGCATATCAAAAACATAGCAAATATGGTCCATGTCCTCATGCCTAGTGAGGAATGCAAACATTCACATAGGTAAACACTAACAGATATGACAGTGTTACATGAGTGCGATGGTTAATTTTATGTGTCAACCTGGCTGGGCCACAGTACCCAGATATTTGGTCAAACATTATTCTGGATGCTTCTGTGGGGATGTTTTTTGATAAGATTAACATTTAAATTGGTGGGCTTTTAGCAAAGCAGACTACACTCCATAGTTTAGATGGGCCTCATCCAATCAGTTGAAAGCCTTCATAGAACCAAGACTGACCTTCCCCAACAAGAAGTAATTCTGCCAACAGACAGCCTTTGGACTTGAACTGCAACAATGGCTCTTCCTTGGGTCATCAACCTGCCAGCCCATCCCATCAGATTTTGGACTCTCTAGGCCTCCAGAATCATGTAATCCAACTACTTAAAACCAATTAATCGGTCAACCTCTCTCTCTCTCTCTCTCTCTCTCTCTCTTTCTCTCTCTCTCTCTCTCTCTCTCTCTCTCTCTCCCCTCCCAACCCCATCTAACTATCTATCTATCTACACACACACACACACACACACACACACACATCCTGTTGGTCTTATTTCTCTGGAGAACCCTGATTATTACAATGGGGAAATGAAGGGTGATGTAGGGGGCATACATTAAAGGGTCCTCCTAACATAGTTTGGGAAATCAGTGAAGGCCTCCTAAAGGAACAACATTTACGCCAAGATTTACATCATGGGTAGATGTCAGACACAACCAGTGTAAAGGGGAAGCCAAAACTATTCCAGGCAAAGGAAATAGCATTTTCAGTGGCCCTACCGTAAAAGAAGTGCTTTCCAAGCACTAAGAAGTACAGCCTTGGCTGGTTGATTGTCCTTATATGAGAGGTGCAACCTAGATGCTTCATTTGGCAGGCCTCACGCTAAGAAAGTCAAGCACACTGTCACACAATCTCTCTCAGCAGAGGTCGCAGTCAGCCTGATCCGAAGAAAAACACCATACATATTCATCCCTCTTGTTGGCAAAGTTCATGCCCTCCCTCTCTGCACAGGGATATAATAAGTGAAGTCTGACATGACTCCAGGCTGCAGACACCCAAGAAAATAGCAAAGTCCTTATGAGGAGAGACCTAATTCAGCCTCGGAGCAGTCCAGTCAGCAGTCACTCCATTCTGAAACCTGTCAGACTGCAATGTTGTTCAAGGCTGTTGTTTTGACATTAGCTTGACACGTTCACATGTCACCCTCATTGTGTGAACTCCTACTCAGTGTTTTGTAATAACAGCAAAGGCATCAATATTTAAAAACAATCAAATGTATGTTTGGTTTAAATAGGCAGTTGAGCCACAATCACTTACCAAAAATCTTCTATGTGTATTTGCCTGTTACATATATTTTAACTTAACCTTTCATATGGGAAGTCTCTTATCTGCATTAATTAACTACAAAGGGTCCGTAATTTAACAGATCCAGGGTTCTACTCTCCTCTCTAAAATATCATCAACTAAGTTACTTTCACACTTTATATGCTGCTTTCATCACCACTCTAAAGATGACATAAGATTCTGTAGGTATATACTAATAGATGAATGTCCTAAAAACTGCTCATAAGATATAAATACCTTAACATACATCTCCCTGATGGAGGCAAACTGCTGAACTCATTCACTTTGTTTTCACTCTTCCATTTGGCAGGTGTAGACGAGAACTGACACCAGATGCCTATGAAAGTGGCTGAAGTGACACCCATGTCCCCCCACATATTTCCTCAGGCCCCTACATTTTACTACAATGGTATATTTCTTTTTGCTAAGAGATTGATGAATAAGGACTAGCCCGGAAGTTGTCACATAAGCTGAATTTGCCCACACGGCTCACTAACATTGAATAGAACCAGTTTAACCCAATATTCTCTCTGTGGTGTCAAGGCTGAAAACATAAATGGGACAGTTAGAAAGACAGTCAGCTAAACAACCAGTCTTGTAGGTTGCTTGAAAATAGCCATCGGCTCTTCGGACAAAATTTTTGAACCAGAACATACCTGAGGAGTAGGTGTACCCCCTATCATTCATCCTAAAATGTTGGCTGAATTCCAAAAGCCCCAAAGTCTCCAAAGGCATGATGTGGCTCTCCATATATCACTCCTGGTAGATCCCAGAAAGTTTTTCCATACTGCTCTCCTAAATTTTGATGTTTTTCAAAGATTGAGTAAAGGGAGTAATAGGCATCTGTGAATTATATTTAGTATTTTGAAAACCTAATGGAAAACATACATAACTAAAATAAACATAAATATACACACTAGGCTTTCTTTCATTTTGTTTTATCTAATTTTTATGGCATTACATCAAATCAATAACACTGGTTATCATATGTCAGTCCAAAACTCTGATTGGCAGTTATCCCTAGCTTATCTTAATAAACAAGGAAAACAAAGCAATTATTACTTGATAAATGTTATTTGGTAAATAAAATCGTTAAAGTGTGAAGTCCCTGAGGGGAAAAAAAGCAATTTTTAAAAAGGCCTTAGTGATGACAAAGGGTGGAACCCTGGCCCTGACTGTACTTATGTCTCCAACTGTCTGCACAACTTCCCTGGATTCACTTTATTGTAGAAGATGCAGAGTTGGGTCAAGAGACTCTGAGTGAGGCACATGCCAGGCTTGAACAAGTCCTTCCTGGTCCCCACATGCCTCCTCCCCACCAGGCCAAGTCTAGAGCAGAAGTGACCTGGACGTCAGAGAAACAGATTTCAGAGAATGACCACAGGTTCTCCTCAGAGTCACAATTATAGGAATCCTTTTCAGCTCTCCTCTGAAACATACCTTCAGACAAGAACTGTGGCATCAGAGGTTGAAATGTATGGCTCTTCTTTGAGAGAACACTGCTCATAATCAGCAAATGAGGGGTAATCAGTCTTTAAGGATTCCCATCTCAATTTTTCAGAGGAGGTCTTGATTCACACCCAGTGTTAGAAACGCCATATACCAGCGGTCCCCAACCTTTCTGGCACCAGGGACCGGTTTCGTGGAAGACAATATTTCCATGGATGGGGCGGGGGTTGGGGGATGGTTCAGGCAGTACTGTGAGCAATGGGGGGGGATGGGAAGCGAGAGACAGATGAAGCTTTGCTTTCTCACCCACTGCTCACCTCCTGCTGTGTGGTCCCGGCCCACGGCCCAGGGGTCGGAGACCCCTGCCATATACCAAAGCAGAACACACACAGTGGCTGACGCAAGTGAAAACACTCGAACCTAATTTTCCTTTGGGTATTTGGTCTTCTTTAGCTACAGTTACCCACCTCCTTCCTGACTTGTCTTAAATTTTGCTACTAGTGAGAGTGAGTAGGCCATCTGAAAGTACAACTGCGAAGTCATCAAAGCTGGATTTAGTACCCTCATCGTTTTGCCCCTCCGCTCCTATCTTTTCCAATACTCTCCAGCTGTTCTCCTATCCAAGTGTGCTCCTAGAAAAATATCTTAAAAACTCACACATGTGAAGGTGTAAATGATAGATGTGACTTAATCAGTTTTTTAACCTAGGGGTGCTCTTCTCTGGACTGGAACCAGGATCCAGATGCTTTTGGTGACTGGGGCTGGATGATCTTCATGCTGGCAATGTTTAAGCGCACGAGCCCTATTCACGGGGACTACATGAAGTCGATGCAGGGAGTGGCGTGGTCTCTATCTTCACCTGCCTTCCTGCCCCACACACACAAAACCCAGCCTGATGGCCTGCTTTTGAGCTTCTATAAGAAGAGAGGTTACTGCAAGAAAATGGGAGATCTACATTTATGAAAGACCGTGTGATGGAGAACTACCATCCTAGCTCTGCTGCAGACCACAGCCTGAGTGGTCACGATAGCCTCCCAGGGAAAAGAGATTGTACTGGCGGGCAGCATTCTTACAGAGGCAACCAGGTCAGAGTCAACGTCCAGGTTCTTCGACAAGGAGACCAAAACATCTGAGGTGGCTTATTCTAGGGCACATATGAGACACCACCTGTCCTGAGGACTCGAAAAATAACTAAAGAGTTTGGGGATGAGGGTAGGGTGAGGGTTGAAGCCTACTGAAGCTTAATTACAATTGCAGCTAATGAAATTTCCCCCATAATTGTATAAGTTAGGAGAAGTATTTGAGAGCCACTGACCCATCCTGCAGCTTATGTTCACCCCTTGTAGGCCAATACCTTTTCAGAAAATCTCCCTTCAGTAACTGTGCCTTCCAAATACAGTGTGTTATTAGTAACATCATTAGTTAGCATTTATAGTTTCATCTTATTTTTCATATCTTCTTTCTATTTTTCAGCTACTAGATGGTGTGGCGATAAATACCTTTGAAATTGGCATGTCACTTTCCTTCCGCAGGAATTTAGTTGCCTGGTACAAAAGCTTGAATTTAAATAAAATAACTATGACTGTACATTGGCCCTGCCCGTTAATGCCAAATGAATCCACTGCTGTATCAGTAAATAGCAAATTCATTATGGAGTGTTACTCGAGCTCTTACAAATGAGCCACTTGAGTCAGACGGTTCCTCAATCTCTGTGCCTGCCTTTGCGTGTCATCTACCTAGGAAGGTGATGCTTTGAAATCGTGTTAAGAATTTTAATCACGGATATTCTCTGCACATTGTGTAAGATAGGAAAAAAGGTGTGCTCCTGCTTCCCCAGACTCCTGTTCAACCCCTGCAGTTTTCCTCACCTTGGATGATGTATTCAAGACTTTGATTCATTTTTCCATATTATAAACATCTCTTTCACAGCTGGGGTGAAGGAAAAGGAGTGAGAGTGTTAGACAGCTATAGGGAAAGTCATAATTTAAGGGTCAGAAACCTTTTAAAAGTGGTGTACTGAAGTTTGGGGTTCTTTTCCTCTACTGTGTCCAAGAGAGCGACCCCTTCGGTCCATCATGCCATGTAAAATCTGGCCATGTGCTAGCACAGCTTGGCTAAAATTGAGCGGCTCACTATGGTCTTGTAACTATCACTACTCATTCAAAAATTATTGAGTACTAATAGGAATTATTTCATTTAATTCTTTCAGTAGCACTAAGAAAAGCAGGCACTATTATTAGTCCCCGCTTTATACAGAAGAAAATGGGAGCTTGGAGAGCATAAATAACCTCATCTGTTGTTGCACTGGCAACAAGCAGGAGACTTTCAAACCCAAGTCTGTTTGCCTCCAAGCCTGAGTGCTAAACCCTGTGTTGCTCAGCTACCCAGCAGCTCTTGCAAGAGGAATGAAATCCAGGACCCTCCTAATCACTGGAGCATCATGCTGATTGACTGTGCTGCAGGTATGACTCTCCCCCAAAACTGGGGGCCTGTTTGGGGTGTCTTCAGTTCACATTTTTAAAGTAGCAGTCCCAGGACTTGTACTTGGCTGATGGATTGGCTCCCAAAACTTGAAACTTCATCTGGTGTTCCTGAGACCTACCATCCTCAGTCTCTCAAGAGAGGTTGATTTGAACCATTCCTTCTCTCTCCTCCAATGTACTCTTTATGAAAGCTTCTGTGTTATGGCTTAATACAAGTAGAGATTTTCTGGTGGTAAAATGCTTTTCCAAGGGTTAAACCCATAGGAAATATAAAAATTATGACAATGGAGATCAAATATATGTACTATTCCATTTAGCCTCATAATACCCCCATATAAGGTAAGTACCATTAGTGAACCAATGATACTCAAAATCTAGTCTACAAATTGTTAATGATGTCAGTCCACAAATTGTTACTGATTTGCAATAAAATACTACAGAAATTGAGAGTAAATATTCAGAAACTTTAAAAGCAATTTGACAAAGTAACTTTATGTCTTGTGAATTTAAGAATAAAAAATTTAAGTATTTCTAGGCATTCATTTGTATTGTATATTACAAAAGTATCAGTCTATAGATGGATTGGAAATTTTTTTTAAAACCTGGTTCTTCAGCACAGACAGTTTGAGAAACACTGGAATTTACTGTACAGCTGTGAGAACCAAGGTTTAATTAGAGAGGTTAAGTTAATTGCCCAAATATACACAGCCTAAGGAAAGCAGTCATAGTCTGGACTGGAATTGTGGAACTCTGCCGTGGGTTTCTCTCTTTGAGCGCCCCATTAGAGGCCTACGATATAAACCTCTAGGTTTTTGATTAGTTTTTGATGAGCCAGGAGGTGAAGATCCAGCAGCTCAGCTCATTATTTACGTCAGCATCTTGTCTGCCATTCCCTCCGTCTCTCAATGAGGTCCCGTGCACTCAGATCGGTTTGCAGCATCAGTTCCAAGCAATTTCCATCTACCTTGGGGTCTGGGGTCCTCATGCTATACAGTACTTCCAGTTATACCCTTTGAGTGACATGATTTCTGGCAGTTGGATTCTAAAATCCAGATGTCAATTAAAAGACACCTAAGAGAATCTCTGCACAAGCCACATCAACACTTTACAGGGCATGGTGACATTTCCCCATCCCCAGGCTCACCAAGGGCAAAACAATCTTTCCTAACAGATGGAATATGCTGCAGAGAGTCTGTGTTCTTTCTAAGAGTACGCAAGTTCCCACCCCACCCACTGTACTTTGACAAAGTACCAACATGGCTCATGTTATCTACATCAGTAGAGCTACTTTTTAAGACTGTGGTACCTGTCCTCTTGATCTGAAAGTCATTAGAGAAAATCTGTCAAGTCAAGCAGGAGAAACTTCACCACCAACAGAAATCAAACTTGCAGACAGACTTATCTATCTTCAGAACCCCTGCTCCCAAACACTGGGCAAAGCAGAGAGAACTGAGCTGTCGGAGTATAAACATGTCTGTCTCCTGCCTACTCAAATTGACAGGATTAATGCTCTATGCATGAAAGACTGCCTTTTTTTTTAAAAAGGGCCAATAGATGAAACCAAAGGAACGGCGATACCAGGGGATGCCAAATTGTGCTCCTGGGAACCCTGGGGATTCTGGGAAGGTATCATATGATCATAGGAGATGGAGGAGGGGAGGAAGGAGAAGTTAGGGAGGTGAAGGGTAGGCCTCTCTCTTCCTTAACTCGAGTAGCCTTGCTTCTGTTTCCCATTTTAGACTTCTCTGTGGGATTTGATTTGAAGAAAAGATTCCACTCCTCTAAATTTTTTATTTAACTACAATTTTGTTTCTCAACATTTTGGTTTGATTTAAATCAACAAGTTTTAAGCCTATTTCAGAACTGAACTGGATTTTTTTTTTTTTTTGTAACTACAAACTTTTATTTCAGAAATATTTGGCTGTAGAAATGAGTCAGACATCTCATTTTAACTAAGACATTTTTGCCAAATTGAAAAGAAAATATGAATATTCTCTCCTCTTGAAAGAGAGATGTTGCTACAGGGTCTGATTTTCCTTTGTTATAAGAATTTCTTGAAGACTTCTTAGTGGAAATTCAATGCTGAAAATGGGTAAGAGAGTAATGCCCTATCTCTACTAAATATTTTATTTGCATTTTAAAAGATGCACTTAAATATTTCACAACTGAAGCTATTCTCTAAGGTCTTGTTCTGTAGTTAAGGAAAAACTTCTAACCATGGAAGTGATATTCCATTGGGCTCTATGGTTAACTAAGGCCTTAGGTTGATTAACACTTGGAATACTATGAAATCCATTCGGAGGTACAAGTGCAAGAAACTAACCTGTGATAATCTAGGTGTGCACCTAGAAACTAACAAATCCAGGTGTAAGAGCCATGCCCAAAGATATCTGCCATCTTGAAAAATTCCCAAGATGCAGTTTAAAATTGTCAGTTTTAAAAATGCAGGTGTTAGTACACATTAAACTTATTATCATCTTTGTAGAACAATCTGGACCTCATTAAAAGGTTATTATCCTAAGATTCCTTTTCACAGTAATCATAATTATTGCTCTAAATTCTTTATGTATATTGTCTTTAATATTCATGGTAATCTGGGAAGAGAAGTATTATTATACCCACTTGACAAAGAAGGATTCAGGACTATACAAGTTAAATGACTTGCCTAGGACTATTATAGCCAAATAAATGGTAGAACATGGCTCCAATTCCTTCTAATACCTCACACTGCATCCCATGAAATTAGAATCCATAAAGCTACCTTGAGGGTATAAAGGAGGGTATGTATGAGTTGACATCACTTTTATTGGGTGCTTACTATATGCCAGGCGCTGGGCAAGACTCTTTACATACACTACCCCTCTTTAATCCTCACAATGCCACCAGGTAAATATTATTATCTCCATTTTACAGATGAGAAAACTGAGGCTTAACATGGTTAAGTAGCCCAAGTCACACATTTGAAATACATATGAAGCCAGATCTAAAGCCCAGGTCTGTCTGATATCAGAACACAAACAAACAAGACCAAATTTATACTTCCAAATGAAGAATTCCTCTCAAGGGCATACATATCTAGTCTCTGATGCTTCTATTGTTTACAAGTTTTCTAAAGCTCATCTCTTGAAATTGCCTTCTTAGAATCAGTTTGTAAACCACTAAGAAAAAACTGCCCCCTTAAACCCACTTTATAGCAACACCACATTCCAGAAGACTTTTAGATTGTTCAAAAAATCAAATTTTCTCTCAAACCAAGGTTTGATATCACTGAGAATTTCCCCAAAAAACATGCCCCTGATTTCAAAATAACTCCAAGAATGTTTTGAATAATTATAGCACCATTAGATTAAGCTTATGGTTTTCCTGGGTACCTATTGTGAAGGAGCAATGTGAACTTAGGGACATAATTTCTACATGTTCTTTATTTTTTTATTTCTTTAAATTAATTAATTTATCTATTTTTGGCTGCGTTGGGTCTTCGTTGTGGCGTGCGGGCTTCTCATTGTGGTGGCTTCTCTTGTTGAGGAGCATGGGCTCTAGGTGCGCAGGCTTCAGTAGTTGTGGCACATGGGCTCAGTAGTTGTGGCTCATGGACTCTAGAGCACAGGCTCAGTAGTTGTGGCGCATGGGCTTAGTTGCTCCGCAGCATGTGGGATCTTCCCACACCAGGGATCGAACCTGTGTCCCCTGCATTGGCAGGTGGATTCTTAACCACTGCACTACCAGGGAAGTCCCTCTACATGTTCTTTAAAAAAAAAAAAAATCAGTATCCCACAACTCATGATTATCTCTCAGTCCCATTGTTCAACCAGCCTTCAGCACTGCTTCTGTACTGTGTCTATCCCCAGACATATTTTCTATACCTCCCCTCACAAAATGATTCATTGAAGAAAGTCAGACATCCCTATATGAAAGGGGCATCAACCTATGGAAAAGAATCAGGGGCAGTGATACTTGAGGAGAATTCCTAATCACCCAGAACTCTCTCCATGACAACTCAGAACCTTTCCCTTCCTTTTCCCATAGATGAAAAGTCTAACCTGACAAAATGGTCCCACATTCCCTTGGAAATGATAGATCACTTTCAATATTTGCCTCCATTTTGTGGAAACCTTCTCAAAGGGGCAGATAAAGCCTGTATACCTGCAGCCATTGAGTATTTTGATTAAAATCAGCTTAACTTTGAAATTTCAAATCACTCATAGAATATCACTTTTGAGCTAAAATCCTACTAAGTTGGAAGGAGATTGGCATTTAAACAGATGTCACCAGTGTTTTGGGAAATGTAAATTGAGGTACAGATGGTGACTGCTAGGGAGTTAAGAGCATCTGTGTTCTATGAAAAAAAACTATATTTGTGAAAAAAATTTTAAATAATAACTGAAACTCCCAACTTGATTTTGAAAGAAGACAAGAAAATATCCTCGTTGGATGGCACTGTTTGATAATTTCTTACCATGTCAAAGATGACTCAAATTTCTGGATACTAATAAGATTCAAGATGGGGGATTTTACCCTATGTCTTCGTAAGCCAAAATTAGAACTTCTATCCAAAAGAACAAGTGCATAATCTTGGGAAAGATTGCTGATTCTTCTATTTCAGCCAGTTTTGTATCTTAATGTAAGTTCTAAGGAAAATATCAGTTATCTGCCATACAGTGGTAAAGGGCAAGGGGTCTGGAGTCAGAGCACCTGAGCTCAAAATCTGGCACTTCTGCTTTGTAGCTGTGTGACCTTAGGACATATTACTTAACTTCTCCAAGCCTCAGTTTCCTCATTTGTAAAATAAAGACAAAATAACAGTACCTGCCCTTATGGGATTGTTGTGCTTAGAGCCTACCATAAACATCAATAAATGTTAGCTCTTATTATTACAGGCTTTCTTCTTAATCCTGGGAGATCTATACAGGCCTGGGTATCAGTGACTTACTGTTTCCCAGGTCCTACATCCCCACACCCCTGTCTTGACCTAGCATAAACAATGACCTAGAAATTTGGATCTCACGAACTAGTAAATCCACAGTTCGTGCAGATCATCAATGGTCTAACAAAGGACCTTTGTTATCCTTTCTAACAGGCCTCTAAACATTTCCCATCAAAGAATCAGTCACTCCAAATACAAACACTTGCAGTTGTTAGGTTAGGCCCTTTTGCGAGATGCAGAAAGCTTTTCAGGTAGCCAGGATAATTCAGAAAGTTAACATTCCCAAGAATGTGATAAACGTTCTAAAACCACGAGTGTGCTAAAACAGTTTTGCACTAAAAACCCAATTTAGAACCAGGAAGAGACTGACTCGATATCTCTCTATTCTGTGTATTTGTTTACTTGTTTGTTTGCCTTTAAGGATTCTTATGCTCAGTGGCTTGTATTAATCCAGTTTTTCAATGAGTTTTCTCCCCCCGGGAAAATCAAGAAACCAAAAGGTAATCAATTCAATCATATTAAGAAACCATGTAGGAACCATATAGGAATCCAGACTCCAAGGTTAGAGTTTAATGTGCTATACACCCTACCTGATTGGAATGAGTTTATGAATTAGATCCCATACACAATTGGATACATTTAGCTTCCTTCACAGCACATCCGCAAACTCATTTACCAGATCCATAAGCACTTGTAAACATTGCTAATGGAGTTTGCTAAATGAGTATTATAAACGTAATCCAAATGAGCTCTCCATGGAAATTGCAAATCATATGAAAAATATAGTGCATTCAGTTGTAGCACATTTCAGGAACGGTATATTTTAGTTAATTGTGTTAGTATATCATACATGGCTAAATGTCAGTACTAGCACCTAGAAAAAAAATTAGCTCTTTCTGCTGGCTTAAAATCATTCAATCTAGGATACTGAATACTATAAAATCCATCAATCAAAGGTTCTTTATTGCTAAAGCAGATCATCCTGGTTCACACTGTATCCCTCAGGGAAAGCTAGGGCACTTAAGGTGTGTAAGCTTCTTTGGCCTGTGAGAATATCAATAGGATCCCTGAAACAGCTTCCAATATGGCACCCTGTGGCCTGAAATTGTTACTGCAACTTTCAAGACAGCCTTATTCACACTGGGACTTAATTCAAAAGTTATGCTCTTTAATTAATAAAATAAAAGGACAGAGGAAGTTTTAAACATATTTTTTCTTTATCTTTTTTAAAAAAAACATCTTTTTTCTTTATCTTTCTCATACAGCCATATTCTCAACTTGAATTCTCTAATTTAGAGTTACCTTATTTGAATGAAATTTCTGTACTCATGTCACTTCTTGCCCAAAGTACAAGCAAGGCATAATCTGAGACTTCCAAAGGTTTTCTTATCTTAGTGATGATTTATTTCAGGCATTAGAAAACTAAAAACGCTATTCAAAAATGGAAGTCATGCTTTCAAGAGTTCAATTCTCTCAAAATGTGAACTTCATTTCTTGTTTTATGGAGTGAGAGACTGAATATACAAATGGACAATGGCCAGACCATATATAAAAATAGAACTCTGACCCACGACTTGAAGCAACTTGCCCAGGAAACCAACTCGTTATCTAAAATAGCTGGCCTCCTGCAAGTCAGACTTGCAGGCAGTCAGGCTGTTATCTCTAGTAACAACCTGGGGAACCAAACAATAAGCCTTGTAACAGTCAGCCCAAACATGCAGATCTTAATAACTGACAGCTTCTCTAATTCTTATCCCTGCTTCCATCTTAGAATCAACCAGAGAAAAATATGTACCCCTAACTAATCACATACGATATCCCACATCTAATTAGTCCATCTACAGCTTCCCCATGCCAACAGCCTCCAATCAGAGCACATCTGAAGCCTTCCCTTTTTTCCACCATGAAGCTTCCCTATTCCTCTGCATGCCTTTAAATCTTTGCCAAAACACAAATGACAGAAGTCACTGAATCTCTCGCCATAGCAAGGTCTGAACAGATGGCCTTTGCTTGTTCTTATTTGGTTGGTCTTCGTTATATCTACAAGAGCAACCCAGATGATGTTTTAGAGACAAAAATCAATGTTGAAATAACTTCCATCTAGTTTATGGAAAGGGCTGCTGGAGTTTATACCCTGGTAGAGATTATCCTTTGAGGCATTAAAGAGTCTAGGTCATTCTGGAAGACGCCATTCCCAAGATGCCACTTATCATATAAATAGACTTCCCAGGAAAAGAAAGTATGAGCCAAGCTAGTGTAGACAATCACATTTCTTAAATTAGCCTAACTTGATTATTACTCTCATTACCAAGTACTAGATTCTTCTCTTTTTGAGCTCATCTTGCACATTATCTCTCAGTCCCTCCTTCAAAGCAAATTCTAACAGTCAGGGGCTGTGTGTGTACATACAAATATAATAATGGAGATAGAAACCCTCACTCCTCCACCTCCACCCACCCTCACTCGGTTCTCAAGTCCCCAGGCAACAAGAGAGAAGAACATCAGTGCCTGACCCTTCCCTTTTTTAGTATCATGTGTTGTTTTATCTTTATCTCATTTTTACTGTTAACTTGGATGAAATTCTCAGGCTAAATAGAGACTGAAAAACAACTATAATAACCTATCTTTGGTGGCCAAGGATTGGAATGTACTGAGTAAATAAATATTATGGTTAGTAAATTAGTATACTGACCAAAAATCAATGCCCAAGTTTTAGGAAAATAGCTTAAATTTGTTCAGTTATATTGAATAAAATTTGTTTGTGTTTTTTATTTGTTTGTTCAGGTTTTTGGATTTTGAAAGTGTTTTAAGAATCATGTAGTGACCTCGAATTATCATTATGAATACCAATTATCACTATAAAAGTGAAGCACAGACAAGCATCAGAACTGGCCCAAAGAGGTTTTCCAAGATGTTCTTCTTTTTTCCCCAAAAAGATGCCACCAACTTATACTACTTTCAGTGGACTCAAGATACTATTTGAGGATAAAAATGTCTTGATTACTCAAGTCTAGAAACTACAGTGCAAAATGTGAGTGCTTATTTTCTCTTTAATGGGCATACTTCAGATGCTATTGAGAGTCATAAATGCCTGTCTTTTATATCACTATAGGATTTTTGTAACAGGAGATCTTTAAATGTGGCATAAAAATATTTCCTTCATAATGAAGCTTATCCTATATTTCTAATCAGTTTAGCTGGCCTTCAGAGAATTTTACTGTTGCTTCCATTCCATTTTTATGATGAGGTGACAAAAACTCAACATAATATTCCAAGCAAGGCTGTCAATTTATACAATGGCACCTTAATATTTTCCACATTATTCTCACTCCTATTCCAGTGACTTAGTTTTAGGACTGTTGCACATTGAGCAAAGCTCATGATTTTCTTCTTGGCAGGTTATGGCTAATTCAGTATCCATCACTGTGTATGATGAGTTTAAATTGTTCTTTCAGATGTGCACCACCTCACACTTGCCTGTTTCAAATTTCCTCTTCATCATATTGCCCAATTACCTAGTTTTGTTAAGTCTTGCTGGAGTCCCTAGTAGTCCTTATCGGACTGAAAATCTAGGGTCACTGAATAATATTACTCCTTTATTCACCTCATCTTATAAATGGTTAATAAATATATTCAACAACAAAAATCTTCTCTGGTACAGATCTCCAGGGCATTCTGCTATTAACCGCATTCTGCATCTACAACTGGACCCGACCCCATTCTCTCAGGGCTCTTCCTGGTCATTTTAGTCCCTGGTCTGACTTCTACCTCTAAGGCTACAATGACAAAGTTTTCTTTTCAGGTGCTTGGAAGGTAATTTATCAAAATGCCTGTATGGGCCAAAATAGCTCATATGCACTCCTGGCAGTGTTCGTGTGATTGAACACTGCGTACACAATACTGTAGCCAAAGTTATGCTGATGAGTCATTTTGTATTCTGCTCATCTTATTCTTTCTTTTTTCTTTTTTTTTCTGTTATATGAATAAAACGTTTAATTTCTTTTAGTTATTTATAAGCCCTCTGGGCTCCTCTTATTAAAGGTCTATAGTCTTTGGACCTACCATCTGTCCACCACCCTATCTCCTTATCTGTTTAGAATAGCACACAGATTTGAGACTTGAAACTCACATGTCTTTGAATTGGTTTATAATTCATACACAGTGCATTATTTACCTTCTATGGAAACTACACATACTAAAGAAAAGAATCAAGTTTCAATGTCATCTTGAGAATGACTCACACTATTGAATGATTCAATATGAGAAGTCAATCCAAAATGTATTCTTATATACAATGGCCAACCAAGGGAATGAAATGTCTCTTAAATAATTGGTTATTCACTCCCAAGGGATAGTTTGATTTACATATAGGTTTCTAGCAGGATACTCTTAACTGCAGAGAACCAGGTGCATCTGTGTGTGTGTGTTTGGCTCTCTACAGATGTGAACTATTAATTTTGATTCACTGCCATTACAACCTTGTCATCCTGACTGTGCAGAATTTAGCACTGTAGCCATACCTAATGTAACTGCCTCCTGAGTCCTCCCAGATAAATTCCAAAATGCCCTCCTGGTGCTCTAAGGTAAGTAGAATCTCATTTAATCATATAACTTTGTGATTTGAAATCACATAAATGAAGTAACAGATTCCACTTATCTTTGAGATTCTAGCAGCAGTTAAAAGAACTAAGAGGAAGAAGCAGTTTTCCAGACAGCGAGTCCATTTCAAAACATGTGTTATACTTTCAAAGATACTAAGATGGCTAATGTTAAGTCATTTAGTTGCACAAACTCTCCTCACAAAGGAATATCCCCTTCAGCTCCCTAGTTTGTCATCCTGTGAAATAGAATGCATGGAAGCAACGCAAGGCTGCCCTTTTAAATTAGGAAAATAATGCATGGCAAGAGAAAATAAAATAATAATGCTTCATTAAGAAAAAGCACATTCCATGGTTCTCAAATCCCCATTCAAACCTAAAATTGATAGTTCAGTTCCATAGCCAGATAATGTGTAGATTCAGGCTCATTTGTGCCTGCTATTTCAAAGCTGTGAGGTGTTGTGAAATCCACCTTAGCAACTTAATAAATATATTTATGGGTGGTTTTGGAGAAATGGTCATTTAGCACTAGCATTGCCACTACTAGCATAAATCAAGTACTTTTGAATTGTGGAAAGACGGTGAAAAATCAAATCAAGCCAAGACAGCAGACCCGCAAAAGAAGGTGAATTTCTCAGAGGTGGCTATTAACTTGAGGGAAGACACCATGTCTTACATTTATTTCCTTCATTTCCCTGTAGTTCCAGGCATTTGGTTCAACAAACAGCTCCTTCAGTGAGTTAGACAAGCTTGTGCTCTGGCTTGGCCATTCATTTACTCATTCAACAAAGATCAATGACTGCTACTATATGGCATTATTCATCATGCTCATGGGTATAAAAGTTTGAACAGGTGTCAGAACTGAGTAAAGGTCCACCCTTAGAGCCTGCGTTGTCTGGGTTTCTCATCCTAATTTTGCTTTCATGTGTCTATGATTTTTCCATTATTATATATTCTGAAGATTGTTACCATACAGAGAATAGTGGTCAAATACTTTACTTCCCCTTTTTGGATTTTCCCTTGCCTTCTTCACCTCTTTTATAGAGCATGTAGTCATGCTAACCAAACGTAAAATGCAATAGCATGGAAAACATGTTTTGGCTTTGGCTAAACCCCAAAAGCTTTAACAGCCATTGACGATATTCACACAAAAACCTGGCTGATGTCACCCATTCTTGGCATTAGGAGCTCTGAAGTTATCAGTTCTAGCGAATTTCTATTTTCAAAACTATTTAGTGGAGAAGTGTTTCACAATCAGTACATTATTCTTTAATTATAAGGTCCTATTGAGTTTCATGTGTCATCTCAAAGAGATGGGGGGAAAGGGGAAGAAGCAAAGTTAATACTTTCCATGCCACTGGAGAGGCAGAAATTAGGAGGTGAATCCATTTTCCCTTTGTGATGATTATATTTTAGCAGAAATGTTTCCTTTTATTTTTGTTTTTAATTTGAATTGACAGCATACAAAATAACTTGGATTATTAATCCTACTAAGCTATTTCTTTTCTGTGAAACTTATGTTGTCATATTAAGGCCCTTTAACTTTTTTCTGATTAGTCAATAAATCTCTAGTACTTACGATGAAATTCATGCCGTTTATTCCTATCTATAATAGATGATTTGACTATATTTTGTCATGTTACTATATGAAACTATAGTATTTTATTTTTATTTTAAAAAATTCCAAAATTTTCCAAACATTAAGATGTATCGCTACTCCCAAAGTCCTATCTAAAATTGTTCTACATATTGAAGCCATTATTTCTTCCCTGATCAAGACTCTTTCAAAGTCTAAGAGGGACTCACAAATTGTGTTTCTCCCAGTTATCTCTTTCCTAATCTCTCTGGCCATTCTTTTCACCTCCTTGCTCTTAAAAATTCACCTTGTTGAGTTTTTTTAAACTCTTTCCAACTCAAGCAACCTGCATATTAGACAGGAAAGGATAAGGAAAAATAAAGAGTACCTGCCAAAAAATGAGGAATGGAGAGAAAGAGGAAAAGAAGCAAGAATGGAAGAAAAGTTTTGAAAGCTTGTTTCTGGTGGCTTTGATGAGTACTTAAGAATACTGACTTTGTGCTTCTGGATTTGCTGGAGCTGCTTGTCAAGAATGGCTGGAGGGCTTCCCTGGTGGCGCAGTGGTTGAGAATCTGCATGCCAATGCAGGGGACATGGGTTCGAGCCCTGGTCCGGGAAGATCCCACATGCCACGGAGCAACTGGGCCTGTGAGCCACAATTACTGAGCCTGCGCGTCTGGAGCCTGTGCTCCGCAACAAGAGAGGCCACGATAGTGACAGGCCCGCGCACCGCGATGAAGAGTGGCCCCCGCTTGCCACAAGTAGAGAAAGCCCTCGCACAGAAACGAAGACCCAACACAGCCATAAATAAATAAAATTTAAAAAAAAAAAAAAAAAAAGAATGGCTGGAGTCCAGGAGGTGGCCATTGGGCCTCTGGCTCTCTACTTGTCTATTATTGTATTTATGCAGAGTGCTGAAGCAGTGTTACTGAACACTTACAATCCTCTCTCATTCTCCTTGTTCTACTGCCTCAATTAGGACTCAAAAAAAAGGTGGGAGGAAGGAGGGACTGGGAAGTACAAAATGGGGGAAAAACATGTTAAATGGACGTTTGCCCTTTAAAAGCATCATGAAGGGTTCTGCTTATGATATCTTGAAGTCTGTTTATCACTCCTTCAGAAATTTATTTTCAAGTAAAGATGCAAACCAGTAGAAGAACATTCCATCTGCTTCTCAGAACTTAGAACAAATCTTGGTGCAATCCAATCTTGGGAAAAAATAAGGAAGCATATAAAGCTTCAAATATAATATGAAATTGTAATAATATAAACTATGTCAACAGGTTCTCCATGCCAAGGAATGTTGAAATATATCATCCTTTTTGTAAAGCTCTGTGAAACTGAGACAAAATTCTTCCCTAAAACAGCAGAAAAAGTAAATGATGACTAACTACAGTCATTTGCTCCCAATTTTCTGACCATCCTGTGCTGTGTTGGAGCCTCACCCCACCCCCATCTCAGGTGTTGGAATCAAGAATGACTCTGTAAGCAGCTGCTGTTACCTAGAAACCACGTCAAGGTGTTGAGTGTCATAAAGCAAGCCAGCTTATATTCCTGCATTTGTCTCTCAAACATCCTCCGTTTTATCAACCATGGAAATCATCTCATGACAGGAAGGTGAAGAGAAATGAAGTAAAGGTTTTTTTTTTAATCAGGCAGCATTTAATGAGCTAAACACTGAACAGTTAAGCAGCAAAAATCAGTGATGATATATGCAATAAGAACAAAACAAACTACAAAAAACTGTATTTGTTAAATGATCCTACTCTAAATAAAACTACTCTAAAGTTGCAAGGAAATAATAAATAAAACTCTCTGCAATGATTTCCTTTATCCCTAACGCTGTCCAGAATGGGTAAATTATCCTCTTTCAAAGTTGGGTCACTTACAAAAAAGCCAAAAGTCTAAATGTGGGCTTGATGGTAAGCACATGAAATAAAGGGTTGATTGATACCTAGTAAAGACTTGGTGAGTTGAGCCATTAAGCTACCTTATTTCAAAGACCCACAAATACCTGGTCTATCCTGAAAAAAAAAGTTTTTTTCAGAAATAGAAATTTTTATAAAAAATACACTGAATGTAAGTTTGACTAGGGAAAAACAATAGTGACATCAATTAAGCCCATCACCTCACACCCTCATCCACATGACTAGAATGATCTAAACTCATTTTTTAATGAACAAAAGAGGCTTTCATTCAAGCTTCAAAATGTCATCAAATACTCATTGTCTTTCAGGCTTTTATGAACTAATTTCTAACACATTTTCCTCCTGAAATACTGTGCTTTTGAATTAAAACAAACAAAATTCAGTACAATGTAAGCTGGTTCAGTGCAGGTTATTTCAAGCCTCTGAAATTATTAATCATTTGCTTTGGCTATAACTGTGGTGACCCAGTGCCCTGATTTCACAAAAAGCCAATTTAGTTACCTGATTTAAAAAAAAAAAAATTCAAGTACAGTCTGAACAGTAAATATTTCTATTCAAAGTGTGAACACAAACATGTTTTCTTAACAGTTTATCCACTGGGAAATATTTTCAGAGATGGGTGATGCTGTTCTTACTCGAAGTGCTCCTAGGGCAAAAATGTGTGTGATTTCTTTCAAAATTCAAGAAACAGCATTAATTGAAAAACCACGTGCCAAGAACCTGACAAAATTAAAACTGTGCTTCCAGGGCACTTTTTCCCTACATTTTATCTTCCATGAGCTGTTCTGGCCCATGTTGACTCCTTCAGGGCCCCCCCATTGTCTGTTGCTTTCATTGTATGTTACACGACACATAAGCCCAGAGCAATTTTAATTAATAAAAAAGAGCAGTCAAAAGTTGAAAGTCAGGACTTGAAAATTCAGAGTGGTAATACCAAAAGTGTCAGTTCCTGCTGTTGCTGGATGCCAGGTGAAATAAATTACTGTGGTTGTTGGTGCTTTGCAACTTGGAAAGTGACAATGTCAAAAACTTAAACATCTACAAGTGTCTGCTTAAAATGATAAGCTGGGAAAAAACTAGCCAGAAGAACATAAAAGTGTAAAAGCTGGGGTCTATCATTTTATTAAGAAAAATGTAAGGGAATCTAAAATCTGAATGGGAAAATCTTTAAGGAAACAAAGAAATGTACCTCATTAGCTATAAACCTAAAACAATCTTCTCAGGCCCTACATATAATTTCCTTATGACAAGGTTAGGGTTTGAAGTCATGCCAAACTGGGCCTCACACACACATCTGGCTGGACAAAACAGAGAGAAGACACGGCGGCAAAGCAGATCACGATGGCTATCTTATTGCTATGCTGTGCCACATGTTCAGTACAATGACTCCCCCCAAGGATATAATAATAACGAAAACTTTTTTTCTCAAGTAAGTGTAAGTATTTTTAAGGACTATGGCACTTTCAAAAACTTGCTAGGGTCAAGAGAATGTAGGAATTCCAAATATTTTAATATTTTTGTTCTTGTTGTTCCAGAAAGGAAGTGCTGGCTTTATGAGTTTGATGTCGTTAAATCTCGCCACACAGCTCTCCAGGATAGGGACCATTTTACATATTAGCTGTCCTGCTCAAGGCCTGTCAGAAGCAGGTCCAGGGCCAGGACCCAGATGCTTTTGCTTCTATGACTTAATATTACACTTCAAACTATAAGTGCCAGAAGCAATTGGCTTCTCAATTATAGGAGAAAATCTCAGTAAGAAAGTCTGCATGTACCCTTGCAGTAAAAGTAGGCGCTCTAAATGTGGGTGTATTTATCAAAGCACATCAAACAGGAGTCCACTAATTTATTTATCATTGGATTCTGGGTGGACAGTATTTTTAGCCACCCAGGACTGGGACATTAAACTCATCATCCTATTACCTATATCACACCAAACAGATGACAAATCAATGCAATGAATTAAAATCAAAATCCATTCTAATCCTCCCCGGACAGGTAGTGAGATAGATTTAGAGAAAAACAGGGCCACTTCAAGACCGCTCTTTCCATCCTGAGCCTGGCTACCACTGGCTTGTGGTACCAACAAGGAGAACAGCATTGTTTGGGGGAAGAACACAGTTAAACAGTTCTACCATCTTTAAAACCTGCCATTTTGCCAATGGGTATCTCAGAGTTCAGTAATGTGTGTGGCAGGAGCATGAACCGATCGGCATCACATATTGGACTTGATATGGTCTCTAGTGATCCCTTGTAATTTAATCAATTTTCTTTTTGAAGATTTTGAGTGCCATATTTTGCAAATTAATCATTTTTCACTAAAAAATTAGAGCTGGTATTCAGACAGTTCACACCCAAATAGTCATGCCAGTTGTTCACAGCTGGCATCCGTTCTGATTAGTCAGAATTAGTCCCTCAGCTGACCAGGTGAATATTTTGAATATCATCCCTCTGTGCCTAAAGTCAATATCTATGTTCGCTTTTTCTATAATTTGTGTTCATTGTTGGACCAGATGGAGCTGACAGGAAAGCCAGACTTATCTTTCACTGCTTGGATTGTAATCCCAGCTCCACCTCTTAATTAGCTGTGTGACTAATTTCTGGAGATCAGTTTCCTCATCTGTAAAATAGAGACAATAATACATGTCACCAGATAGATAGATAGATAGATAGATAGATAGATAGATAGATAGATAGATAGGGAAAGAGAGAGAGAGAGAGAGAAGGAAGATTACATTAACTCTTATAGAGAGTGCTTTGATCAGTGCTGGCTCATGGTAAAGCACCCAATTTATTGGCAGCTATTATTACTGGGCATTTAAAAGCCAAACCTCCAACTGCCCACACTCTTCCTACACACTTAACTATATTCCCCTACTGATAAAATAAAGGGAGGGAAGATGTAAGACTAACTTCATGATAACCACTGCAGGTTATCTGACACAGAAAAAGGGGATAGCACAATATAATTTCAAGACAACCTCTTGGGGCTCAGGACACTTGTAGAGACATCCCCTCCCTGGAGGCAACGTACAGATATCAAACGTAAGTTCAACCATTATATATAATGTGCTTTCAAATTATTTCATTCTAAGAGCATTGGTTTGTATTCTATAAGAAAATCTAGTCTTGCAACTTATTTATTTAGTTTTTATATAACACAAGTCTCTAGAAATTTGTGAGCTAGTTCTTTCCTTACTGTAAAAAATGTCCACCTGGGCTAAATTATACTTAACATTTATTGAATGCTTACGAAGTATCTGACACTATTCAGAGTGCTTTATGTATACCAATTCAATTCCCCCAATAAACTTATGAGGTATAGGTACTATAATTATTCCCATCTTACAGAAGACTAAGTTAAGCCACCGAAGAATTAAAATTTCACCATATATTATACACCTACCAATGGGAGGTAGGGATTCAACCTAAATCATCTGGCCCTAGAGCTCTTGCATTAATGACTGTACTATACAACCTCTCTTTGGGGTACAAAATATGTAGAACTTCCAAAAATCTCATACAGGCCAAATTATTGGTTTTTTGACACTCAGCTCTGAATTAACAATTGGGAACAAATATACACCTAACATTTACCACTTCCTACACAGGCTGTTCCAAATAAGTGTTCTGAATTTACTCGAGTACAAAAGTCCTTGAAATGAACTTAGAAATGAGAAATTTGATCAAGTAAATTTAAGAGGTAGCACACTCAAAAAGGAATGGACACGGCTCAAGCAAGGTCTGCTTTTTTGCTTTACTAATGGTATCCAAGAAGGGCATTACAAATTATATTTGAAACCACCTATTTCAGGTATCTCACCACAATGACACCTTAGAGAAACTGATCTATGATCATCATAGAAAAATAGGAAATACAAAACACACAAAGGAGAAACGAAGAGTCACCCATTATCCTACCACTCTGAAATAATCATTCTTAGTAACTTAGTTGAGTTCTTTCAAGTTACAATTTCCTAGGGAACAAAAAATAATGTTTCACTGAGTACTGCTATAATTAATAACATGTAATAATGTATTTTTTAATTATTGATAATCATTAATATTTTTATGTTATTTTATAATTATAGTTTCGAAGACCTGAATTTACATTAATAAATTAACTGCATAAGGTTTAAGAAACAACTAATATATCCATAAATATACCTATATAACAAAATATATATAATACATAGGCATAACTAAGAATATGGACTTTATTTTAATTTTTTTTTAACATCTTTACTGGAGTATAATTGCTTAACAATGTTGTGTTAGTTTCTGCTGTATAATAAAGTAAATCAGCTATACATACACATATATACCCATATCCCCTCCCTCTTGCATCTCCTTCCCACCCTCTCTATCCCACCCTCCCTATCCCATCCCTCTAGGTGGTCATAAAGCACGGAGCTGATCTCCCTGTGCTATACGGCTGCTTCCCACTAGCTATCTATTTTACATTTGGTAGTGTATATATGTCCATGCCACTCTCTCACTTCGTCCCAGCTTACCCTTCCCCCTCCCCGTGTCCTCAAGTCCATTCTCTATGTCTGCGTCTTTATTCCTGTCCTGCCCCTAGGTTCGTCAGGACCTTTTTTTTTTGTTTTAGATTCCATAGATATGTGTTAGCATACGGTATTTTTCTCTTTCTGACTTACTTCAATCTGTATGACAGAATCTACGTCCATCCACCTCACTACAAATAACTCAATTTCGTATCTTTTTATGGCTGAGTAATATTCCTTGTATATATGTGACACATCTTTATCCATTCATTTGTCGATGGACACTTAGGTTGCTTCCATATCCTGGCTATTGTAAATAGTGCTGCAATGAACATTGTGGTACATGACACTTTTTGAATTATGGTTTTCTCAGGGTATATGCCCAGTAATGGGATTGCTGGGTCATAAGGTAGTTCTATTTTTAGCTTTTTAAGGAACCTCCATACGTTCTCCATAGTGCCTGTATCAATTTACATTCCCGCTAACAGTGCAAGAGGGTTCCCTTTTCTCCACACCCTCTCCAGCATTTATTGTTTGTAGATTTTTTTGATGATGGTCATTCTGACCGGTATGAGGTGATACCTCATTGTAGTTTTGATTTGCATTTCTCTAATGGTTAGCGATGTTGAGCATGCTTTCATGTGTTTGTTGGCAATCTGTATATCTTCTTTGGAGAAATGTCTATTTAGGTCTTCTGCCCATTTTTGGATTGGGTTGTTTTTTTCTTTTTTGATATTGAGCTGCATGAGCTGCTTGTATATTTTGGAGATTAATCCTGTGTCACTTGCTTTGCTTGCAAATATTTTTGCCCATTCTGAAGGTTGTCTTTTCGTCTTGTTTATGGTTCCCTTCCCTGTGCAAAAGATTTTAAGTTTCATTAGGTCCCATTTGTTTATTTTTGTTTTTATTTCCATTTATCTAGAAGGTAGGTCAAAAAGGACCTTGCTGTGATTGATGTCATAGAGTGTTCTGCCTATGTTTTCCTCTAAGAGTTTTATAGTGTCTGGCCTTACTTTAGGTCTTTAATCCATTTTGAGTTTATTTTTGTGTATGGTGTTAGGGAGTGTTCTAAATTCAGTCTTTTACATGTAGCTGTCCAGTTTTCCCAGCACCACTTATTGAAGAGGCTGTCTTTTCTCCATTGTATATTCTTGCCTCCTTTATCAAAGATAAGGTGACCATATGTGCATGGGTTTATCTCTGGGCTTTCTATCCTGTTCCATTGATCTATATTTCTGTTTTTGTGCCAGTACCATACTGTTTTGATTACTCTAGCTTTGTAGTATAGTCTGAATTCAGAGAGCCTGATTCCACCAGCTTCGTTTTTTTTCCTCAAGATTGCTTTGGCTATTCGGAGTCTTCTGTGTTTCCATACAAATTGTGAAGTTTTTTGTTCTAGTTCTGTGAAAAATGCCAGTGGTAGTGTGATAGGGATTGCAGTGAATCTGTAGATTGCTTTGGGTGGTATAGTCATTTTCACAATGTTGATTCTTCCAATCCACGAACATGGTACATCTCTCCATCTGTTTGTATAGTCTTTAATTTCTTTCATCAGTGTCTTAGAGTTTTCTGCATACAGGTCTTTTGTCTCCTTAGGTAGGTTGATTCCCAGGTATTTTGTTCTTTTTGTTGCAATGGTAAATGGGAGTGTTTCCTTAATTTCTCTTTCAGATTTTTCATCATTAGTGTAAAGGAATGCAAGAGATTTCTGTGCATTAATTTTGTATCCTGCTACTTTACCAAATTCATTGATTAGCTCTAGTAGTTTTCTGGTAGCATCTTTAGGATTCTCTCTGTATAGTATCATGTCATCTGCAAACAGTGACAGTTTTACTTCTTCTTTTCCGATTTGGATTCCTTTTATTTCTTTTTCTTCTCTGATTGCTGTGGCTAAAACTTCCAAAACTACGTTGAATAATAATGGTGAGAGTGGGAAACCTTGGCTTATTCCTGATCTTAGTGGAAATGGTTTCAGTTTTTCACCATTGAGAATGATGTTTGCTGTGGGTTTGTCATATATGGCCTTTATTATGTTGAGGTAAGTTCCCTCTATGCCTACTTTCTGGAGGGTTTTTATCATAAATGGGTGTTGAATTTTGTTGAAAGCTTTCTCTGCATCTATTGAGATGATCATATGGTTTTTCTCCTTCAAGTTGTATTGTATTTATCACATTGATTGATTTGCGTATATTGAAGAATCCTTGCATTCCTGGGATAAACTCCACGTGATCAGGGTGTATGATCCTTTTAATGTGCTGTTGGACTCTGTTTGCTAGTATTTTGTTGAGGATTTTTGCATCTATGTTCATCAGTGATATTGGATTGTAGTTTTCTTTTTTTGTGACATCCTTGTCTGGTTTTGGTGTCAGGGTGATGGTGGCCTCATAGAATGAGTTCGGGAGAGCTCCTCCCTCCACTATATTTTGGAAGAGTTTGAGAAGGATTGGTGTTAGTTCTTCTCTGAATGTTTGTTAGAATTCGTCCGTGAAGCCATCTGGTCCTGGGTTTTTGTTTGTTGGAAAATTTTTAATTATAGTTTCAATTTCAGTGCTTGTGATTGGTCTGTTCGTATTTTCTATTTCTTCCTGGTTCAGTCTTCGAAGGTTGTGCTTTTCTAAGAATTTTTCCATTTCTTCCAGGTGGTCCATTTTATTGGCATATAGTTGCCTGTAGTAATCTCTCATGATCCTTTGTATTTCTACAATGTCAGTTGTTACTTCTCCTTTTTCATTTCTAATTCTGTTGATTTGAGTTTTTTCCCTTTTTTTCTTAATGAGTCTGGCTAATGATTTATCAATTTTGTTTATCTTCTCAAAGAACCAGCTTTTACTTTTATTGATCTTTGCTATTGTTTCCTTCATTTCTTTTTCATTTTTTTCTGATATGATTTTTATGATTTCTTTCCTTCTGCCAACTTTGGGGGTTTTTTTGTTCTTCTTTCTCTGATTGCTTTAGGTGTAAGGTTAGGTTGTTTATTTGAGCTTTTTCTTGTTTCTTGAGGTAGGATTGTATTGCTATAAACTTCCCTCTTAGAACTGCTTTTGCTGCATCCCATAGGTTTTGGGTCATCGTGTTTTCATTGTCATTTGTTTCTAGGTATTTTTTTATTTCCTCTTTGATTTCTTCAGTGATCTCTTGGTTATGTACTAGTGTATTGTTTAGCCTGATGTGTTTGTATTTTTTACATTTTTTTTTTCCTGTAACTGATATCTAGTCTCATAGTGCTGTGTTCGAAAAGATAGTTGATACAATTTGAATTTTCTTAAATTTACTAAGGCTTGATTTGTGACCCAAGATATGATCTATCTAGGAGAATATTCCATAAGCACTTGTGAAGAAATTGTATTCTGTTGTTTTTGGATGGAATGTCCTATAAATATCAATTAAGTCCATTTTCTTTGAGGTGTCATTTAAAGTTTGTATTTCCTTATTTATTTTCATTTCGGATGATCTGTCCATTGGTGAAAGGGTGCTAAAGTCCCCTACTATGATTGTGTTACTGTTGATTTCCCCTTTTATGGCTGTTAGCATTTGCCTTATGTATTGAGGTGCTCCTATGTTGGGGGCATAAAGACTTACAATTGTTATATCTTTGTCTTGAATTGATCCCTTGATCATTATGTAGTGTCCTTCTTTGTCTCTTGTAACAGTCTTTATTTTAAAGTCTATTTTGTCTGATATGACAATTGCTACTCCAGCTTTCTTTTGATTTACGTTTGCATGGAATATCTTTTTCCATCCCCTCACTTTCAGTCTGTATGTGTCCCTAGGTCTGAAGTGGGTCTCTTGTAGACAGCATATATACGGGTCTTGTTTTTGTGTCTATTCATCCACTCTATGTCTTTTGGTTGGAGCATTTAATCCATTTACATTTAAGGTAATTATGGATATGTATGTTCCTATTACCATTTTAATTGTTTTGGGTTTGTTATTGTAGGTCTTTTCCTTCTCTTGTGTTTCCTGCCTAGAGAAGTTCCTTTAGCATTTGTTGTAAAGTTGGTTTGGTGCTGCTGAATTCTCTTAGCTTTTGCTTTTCTGTAAAAGTTTTAATTTCTCTGTCGAATCTGAATGAGATCCTTGCTGGGTAGAGTAATCTTGTTGGAGTACCAAGACCCTTTTGGGAAGTCTGAGGTCTTATGCCACCATTCAGTAGGTGTTCTGTAGGAGTTGTTCCATATGTAGATGTATTTTTGATGTATTTGTGGGGGGGAAGGTGATCTCCACATTTTACTCCTCCGCCATCTTGAAGGTCTGACCAAATATGGACTTTAGAATCACAGGTTCAAAGAGCTGGCTATGCTCCTAGCCAAACTGTGGAACTTTGGTTAAGTTAAGTAAGCTCTCTGTGCCTCAGATTCCTTGTCTGTGAGGTGAGAATCTATATATTGTGGGCCTGGGGAGCATTATAAGAAGAGATATATGAAAAACTCCTAGAGCCATTCCTGGCGTATAAGGGGCACCTGAGTTTATCTCCCCTTTCCCTCTTTCTCTGTTATTGGTATAAGAGCACACTCATGTCTTCAATAGTAGAAGACATTTCCATATTTACTTACTTACTTATTTAGCAGGTAATAGTGAATCTAGTGAATGTTGACCTCAACTCAAGCATGAGTGGTCTCTATCAAAGATTTATTTACGGTAACTTTGCTTCATTCCACAATCATTTATAATATCTACATTTCATAATATGATAGTACAGATTTAAACCTGAACAACTCACAGTATATAACTGATGACTCTGGCTTCAATTACAATTATTGATCTAAGCCTTCTGTGTAAAACCCAGCAGCAGTCAGCTCTTAGCTAAGCATGTCAGCTGGTTAGGATGGAGATATTAGGTAATTAGGGAAAATCTTTTTTTTTCTTCAAAACCTCAGGTGAACTGCAATCCACTTTCAGAAATGATTTATTTGGTTCATGGGCCATATGTTGGACAGCCACGGTTTTAAGGAAATCTTGGCTGAGAATGGCTAGTTAATGTCAATTATGGCCCCGCTTTAAGCATATTCTTTTTTGACCTCTTAGTCCTGTGAGGTCCTGAGTCCTCCCTCTCTCCTCTCTTCCATCCTGGTTGGTGTTTGATTGGTCAGTTTTTGCATCAGAGTTGACCTCCTGATTGCAGAGTTCTCAGGCTCTCTGCCTGAAATTACTCAAATTTAGCATGAGAGCTTTCTACAACTGCACAGATTTGGTCGGCCATATTCCTATTGTTCTGACAATTTTTGATTCTATTTGCTATTACACAAATTCCTGTAACAGATAATTCTGGAGGCATGACACTCTTCAACTGTAAACTTAACCTGTTAATTTTACATTTAAAATCACTCCTTTTACCAGTGAATGTGATCTGTAGATGATACTATGAGAAAAATGTATTATTGTTCCTGTCTTTAAAAGGGGAAAGAAGAGTACCAAGCTGTGTTTCCTGGAAGATTTTTCTCTGTTACTCAAAAAGTTTCGTCTAGAATTATTTCTTTTTGCTCCTATCAAATATTTCCCCCTGCCCCAAATTCAACAGCTTGGGTTAAATCCTGTCCTTCTGCTACCTCATATGAGTTTGCTGTTTAATATATGTATATATATATATGTACATGTATATATATATATATATATATATATACACACACACACACACATGCTTACTTACAATGTATAAAACACACATGTACATAATATACATATTTTATACACACATATATGTATATATTTATATATCATTAAATTTTACCATAAGATTTGCAGGAACTCAAATCATGGCAAAATTGGTTTTCTAATTAAGTCACTGCATGTTGTTTTTCTCAGCAGCTCTGCTCTCATATGAATCCCTTCCTCTCTTGAATCCCATGCACCATCCATAGCTTGTTCCCTTTCTTCCTACTGTGCCATCCTTTATCAACAGGAGTAGTCAAATCAACCTTTGGAGTGTTCTTAAAAGCACCATATGCCCAACAGAAGAGCACTTGAATTACTCTGTATACCAGAACCTGCTGTACATCACAACAGATTATTAGCAGAGACCAAAAACTAGGACATGATGTGATCTTATAACCCATCAGAAACTGTCACCCAAGAGCACTCCTTGGTCCATTTATTGTATCTCCCAGAATCTCATTTCTACCAACTAAGTTAGTCAGGCACTTACAGTGTTCTTGGATGCAAATGACTTCTGACCTTAAGGTAGCCATCCAGCTTCTTTCTTTATAGGCACCATATATTTATATCTTTTTTCACAGGGGCCTAATAGCCTAAATAAGGTTGTATTTCATTCTCACATCAAATAGTTTAGGGTCAGAAGGACTGAGTAGCCTCCCTTCACACTGACCTGCCTTCAGAAGGAAGTCACTTTGAAAGAATATAGGAATGATAAGCCATATATCAATGTGCTTGCCCTACAGGCCAAGTACGTGATAAGTGAGATTAGATGGTAGAACCTACCAAAATGTAGTTGGGTCTTACAAAATGTGGCAGGTGAGAAGAAGCTTCACAAGGTGATACCAAAGGGAGAAGGAAGGATTAGAGACAGTTATTTAGAGCAGCCTTGAAAGGAATAGTTGCATAGACACAAACACAGGGGTGAGCTTACTAAAATGAGAGTTATGACAAAAAATTCCAACTTCATGGCCATGCTCCTATACATATACATTTTTCCTACAAAAGAGATATTTCCACAGGAATGAATAGCTGCTCTAAAATGGCTATTAAACTGTGGTATCTAAACAGACATTACACTTTAAAATAGATTAAAAACTCACACATCAGAGATGCAAAAGTCATATAACTATTCCTCTGCCAGTTATATAAAATTGCAAAAGTAAAAGTAAATGTATAACATTTAGCATATTGACTCATATTACTATGGGTATTTGTTTTCAGCCATCTCATACTTTCTAGATGCATTAAAGACTTGGTTACAAATTATTAGTGTGTACTAACATTCCTCTAAGAAGAGTATTGGCCTTCCTTAGTGTAGCAGAAAACAATTTTATTGAGTTCAGAGGCCAGGGTTTGAATTCCACTCTGTGCCATGACTGAAACACATTGTGTAACCATGCTGATCCTGACACACGTGCTTACAGGGATGCCTTGAGAGTCAAGTACTCTGGGGGGCACCATACAAATGAAAGATATTAGTACATAAAGCTTTGGGTACTCAAGAAAAGTTAGGTATTTTACCCATATGGCCATAATTAATGGATTACAGAGTCAAAATATTTTCAGTGCTGTGCTTATACTCTTTTGCTTCTCACTGAATCAATTTTTTTCTCAGGAGGGTATGGATGTTGCTGTCACCATCAGTTTAAGAGCACATTTTATGCACAGATATACAATTTTGGGTATTATATTCATATATTTATGCATATTTTGCATTTTATTTTTGCTCTATATTAAGTGGTATTAATTGAGTATTAGTATAGTAAGCTGTTAAATGAAATATATAGAGTTAGTCTCTATTAATTCAGGTAATAAAGTTAGGAAGCACCCTCCTTTTTTGTGAGAGGGGAAAACAGTGTCAGCACTTACAAAGGTCTCAGTAATTCAGTAGCATCAAGGTGCTCAAGAACTAAAATGAAGTTCCTGAGCAAAATTATTTGCTGAGGAGAAAGGAGAAATTAAATATAAGAAGGTAGAATCATCATTACCTGTGTCCTCTAAGTAGAAGTTAGGGATCAAATCCCCCTAGAGTTTTGTCATATCTTCTAAGAAAAGCCAGTTCCCTACATTTTCCTGTTATTCTATATACAAGTTCTGTATCTCTGTACAGTGAGGCTCCAATAAGGACAGAGACAGCAGGAAGGTTTCAACAAGGATGTACCTTCTGTATATGCTCTGACTTCGTAAACCTTCCCAGACTGAAAACTGCATCTCTCAGGCTTTCTTGAAGCCAGGATTCTGCACACAAATTACATTTCCCCAAATTAAATCACTCAGATAAGATGAGAAAGATGGCAAGCAAGGGCGTGGTGGCCTGAGGTTTTTCTGCTTTGTGTAGAGAACCAGTTCCCAGCTTCCTGAGTGTCAAGAGGCAGCTGCACCAGTGGTGGAAGCAGCCATGTTCTGTGTTCCCCATCCAGTCAACAGCTTCCTGGATGGTGTTGCTGGCTTCCCTATCCCAGCTTTCTGATCCTTGGGTTGCTGCTACAGCAGTGTGTTCTGGAACCTCAGAATTTCATTAGCAACTTCCTGAGTCCTTCCATCCCTAATAGCAGCAGCATAACTGGGGACTCAGCTCAGCAGTGCTCTGGGAGTTGTTCCTAGAGGTCAGGCCGCAAGTCGCCTCCTCCGGTCTTCCAGCAATTTTATTTTGTAAGCACCTAATTCCCTGTATTACATTCCATTCAGCTGAAAATATTTAAAGCAGGTTCTATTTTAGGAACTAAACACTATGATGAAGGTTTGGACTCCAATGCCTACTTCAAGTAATTGGTAATGGCTGCCTAACACAATGTGTTTAGAACTTTGAGAGTGAGGTCCAAACTCCATGGAAAAGATTTTTTTTATACCTGGCCTGGGAGCATTACACATCTGCCACCTTAATATACATCAGCCTCATGTAACAAATTACTGTGTGTGTGTGTGTGTGTGTGTGTGTGTGTGTGTGTGTGTGTGGCGGGGTAGGGGGGCATGTTTATGTACAAACAGATATAAAATTTGAAAAGATAGGTAAAATTTCAAAATTTCATTTTTATTCAGATACAATGAAAATGAACTAGGCATACCAAATTAAACAAAGACTGCAAAGAGGGAAATGTTAGATTTATTCACAGGAATGCTAACTGAACTATATATGAGTTATAATTTATTATACTTGAAATAGCAAAAGTTACTTCAATACAACCCTACTAGTCTAAATCCCATCTTCAAGGATGCAAAGTTCTGGCCATTTTGTTCTCTGAACTTACTGAATTGCTCACTGCTGGAAATGATTTTAAAGGATTAATTTTAAAGAAACTTCAAATCGAAAACCAAACTGTTTGAAAAGAATATAACAACAAACAACAACCCCTCTGTTCTTGTTACTTTGTAACCATTTGCCTTGGTAAGGTAGGTTGGTGAAGGGATTTTTTATCCCCATTCTGAAAGGCAATCATTTTTTTCCTGAGAGTGTTAATACTTCAGTCATTTAAGCTTCCTAATTTGATGCTTTTTGGTTAAGAAGGAAACCTTAAGTGAGGAAAGGAAATGCTGAGAGGAAATTACTTGAACAGAACTTAATAGTTTTGTGATATGAAGCTGTGATCACATTTTTTTCACAGTATGAGTCAGTCATATTAAATGTTTGGTTTACTTAGTTTCTTAATTTGATATAAGACTAAACTGGGCAAAACTTGTCAGCAAAATGTTATTTTTCATCAGTTAAACCATACTGATTTCATTATTAATATAGCATCTCATATATGCAAGTGAAACTGACTTAAGTGGGCTTTTGGTCAGCATAAAGCTCATTTTTAAAAGTATGTTTTTAAATGAATTACTAGCCCATGCTAGAATTTCAATAACCCTGCCTCCTACATGGGTATTTGAAGATCATGGTTATAGTTACTACTAGTGTCAACATAACATAAGTCGGGTTCATTATGAAACTCTCTGGGGATTTCTAAAGTGATTACATTCTCTTCAAAATCCACAAAAAGGAACTCTTCAAAAGATAACAATCCAACGAGATGAGATGGGAACCATCTGCTTCACTTACAAATCATATCCTTATTTTTTGTGGTATGTCATTGCTGTTCTGTCCTATTAGCACCAAAGAATGAAACTCAGGAAGGTTGGTTTTTACAGCTTTTTATCTTACAAAAATGGAAAAGACGTTGAACATCAACTATTAGAGTAACCTCCTGCCTAATCTCTGGCAAAGGCCCCCATCAAACCCAATTCTTCAAACTACCTTTCTTCATGCAATCAAGTATGTTCCCTAATGGTTTCATGTTATGAGCAAATACCCAATACTAATTTTTTCTTTTGAATTTTACTCCAATCTTTTTCATTTTTCTATTACCCTCAAGCATACAGAATAGGTGGTAACCAGCTTGGAACCTGGAAGGCTTCCATGACCAAGAATATCTCCTGACTCAGGTGCCATAGTGATTAAAAGTTTACTATTACAACAAACCAACCAACTAATTTAGCTCATGATAACAAATGCCAACTTATAGTGCTCTGATTAGCTTCTTATCAATTCAAAAAACCAAGAAATCCAGAGGTTCTGTGTATGCCTTTGGGTTATTGTGCCCTATTTTCACATGTAAAACTCTCGAGAAGGGTAGCATACTGAGTCCCTACAGCTTGGAAGGAATTGGCTTGGTAAATCTCTTTCCAAGTGGGTACAGGACAACATAGGATATGGGATCACTAGGGTCCCTGAGGCCCTGGGAAAGAAGATAGTGCTTTATTTACTTCTCAGACTTGATTCCCTGCTCCTAAACTAACTTCTCCCTAAGAGAAGTGAATTTATTTTTTTCAAGTGCAAATCCATTTCTTCTTCCAAGGGAGCATTTCCAACAGAATTCAATTCCCTGATTCTCTGCCCTGCCTCTTATGAGGAGAATTCTCCTTTCAGTTTCTATTCCAGCTCCCACCCAACTAGACCCTAAGCCCAACCCATCCAGCAGCATGCCATTTTGTGACTTGAAATGGTGCGGCATAGTAGGAGATGTCTGGTCTTTGGAGACAGACAGACCTTGGCTGCAGTCTCAACTCTATCACATACTGTATGATCTGGAGCAAGTTACTGAACTTCTCTGAGACAGTTTCCTCCTCTCTGTAATAGGGTTAATAATACCTACCTGACAGAGGCTGTGGTTGGCAGAATAAAAACCCTTAAAGATGTCCACACACCATGCCCCAAAATCTGTGAATATGGTATTTTACAGACAAATGAGACTGCGGAGTATAGACTTTTCATCCTGGAAGATTGTTCTGGGCCCAATCTAATCATATGAGTCCCTAAAAGTGGAGATCCTTTCCAAGCTGTGGTCATGAAAAGATGTGTCAGTGGAACAAGAAACAGGGAGATGGCAGGATGAGAAAGACTCGACCTGCCATTGCTGGCTCTGAAGATGATGGAAGGGGCTCATGAGCCAAGGAATAAGGATGGCCTTTGGAAGCTGAGAAAGTCAAGGAAACAAATTCCCTGCTGACCCCTTGATTTTAACCCAGTGAGACTTATGTCAGACTTCTGACCTACAGAACTATAATATTTAAAATGTGTATTGTTTTAAGCTACTATGTTTGTGATCATTTGTTCCAGTGGCAATAAAAAACCAATACAGAGGTGTTGTGAGAAAGCATAAGTAGAGGGTCTACCATAGAGCCTGGCACAGATTAAGCCCTAAACAAGTATCAGTTTCCTCCCACAGTCTATCTAGGAAATTCTAATTCATGCATTCACAACAAGAAATACAACAAAACAAAAAACACATTCTATGTGCCAGACACCATTCTAGGAGCTCTTGGAGTTTACAACCTAATCAAAAGAGCAAAATCGTTTTATATACTGCAGTAATTTTTCACTTTCTACACGTACCAGACTCAAGCAGGCCATTTGTTTTCCTCAACCATTGAGCCAAAGGCTCCCACACGTTCACTCTCATACACATCAGCAAGACCCACCAACAGCTGCACACCTCCTAGTCTTTTGACCTTGTGAGTCTGTTTCTGTAGAATTCTAAATGGAGAATATTATTTATGTTTTGTTTTACATTCAGGAAGCAGATAGAAACTGAGTATTACTGATAGGTTTGATCTTAGAGTGCCTGTCTCTGATCATAGGACCATACAAAATCCATCAAAAATACCACTATGACCTCACGATGGCCACAAAGCAAAGAGGCTCAAATCGATCACTTTCGAGGGTTAGCTGGGAGATGGGGAGAGGAGAGGGGAGAGAATGGCATTGCTGCTATTCCCCTTAAAGCTTTTAATAGATGGAAACACTGAATTAAACATCTATTTTGGTAAGTTCAGATTCACATCATTGAGTGCAGGTGAGCCAGGGCACAAATTCAAGCTGTTCTTTCAAAAGACGAAGGACTACAGAAGAGTCTGTTTAGATCAGCAGAGCCACCTGGCCTTGCCTTCCCCACTCCACCTTTCCTACAGCACTTGGTATTTTATTCAGACTCATAGTGGAGGTGACACAATTCTCTGACCAGTCCTTGAGACAAAATGCTTCTGGATGCAAAGGACTAGGAAGTCCTTCATTAGCCTGTCCATGCTGGATACTGACCCTGCCCACTCCTCCTGGTAGGACTTATGGCAAATCTGCTTCTAGATGTCAAAATTAAAATCCCCTTTCCAGAGGTAGGAATCCCACCCCAGACTTGAGCAGCTGAGAGCTAGTATCCTCTGAGGAGCACTCAGAGAAACATACTCTCACCTTGTGATGACCTTTATAGTTTTACTCTGCTTCCACGTGTCCCTTGCAGCTATACTTGAATCCCAGTGACTACAGGGAGGACCTACTAGAGAGGTGCAGGCTTTTATTAGAGCATGGTCCCTGGCTAGATAGGTTAGGCTTTTCAGCAGGGGATTTGCCAGCCTCACAAAATAATGTTTGCTCCATAATTGAAGCATCCCACTGTCCAGAAAAATCAAGTCTCACTGTCGGAGAAGGAGTCTAATCATTTCACTCAGGAATGATTCTGGGAGTCTGATGGATTGGTGGAGCTCTCCTTGTTGCTTCCCTTTTTTCTCTCCGTGTAAATGTTTGTGTGATTTTTTTCTTTCAAGACGTTGACGTAAAAACAAGACTAATTGTGTATGATTTGGGCCTCTAGTTTCCCACATCTCCCCATCTCCTTGAGCAACTCCCATAGCTGGAGGACTGTTTACTCTATGGCTTACTTCCCCCTGATCTTTGATGTCCCAGGATGTCAAAGGTTGTAAATTTAATATTGATTTTATAAAGTGTTTTTTCTCTAACATGTCAGTTATGATTAGCTTCAACCTGAAAGAAGCTCAGCCACTGATCTGGATTTGCACGCAGTGTGGCTCCCCAGCTCTCAGACTCTCTGAGTGAATGCTTTATTTATTAGAGTGGCAATGGTTTGTAAAGGCCAGGACAGCCCCCAGCCCTCTCTCTGCTCTGAGCCTCCAGCACCTGGGCCCTTACATTAAGCTTGAAAATCTAAGTAGATCGGAGAGACGTATCATTTACTGGCATGTCAACAGACAGAAGAGTTTATAGATCACATTATATCCCAGTGGCTATAACCAGAGAGAGAGGAATGAGAAGTCTTACTTGGGTTTCCACCCCTCCCTTTCTTCAGTCCCCCAGTGCCCTCGTGTTCCACCACCAGGGTGTGGGCCACTGCTATAATAACAGTGATAAAAGCTGACATGTATTGAACACTTTTTATGTGGTGATCACTTAATAAACGTCAGGCACTGTCCTGAGGGTTTTCCACACATCATCTCATTTAATGCTTACATCAGTCCTATGAAGTGAGTATATATTATTACCACTATTGTCATTTAATACTGTTATTATTCCCCTTTTACAGACGAAGGAACCAAAGAACGCCCAGGATCACACTGCTGTAGCTTTTCAGGCTGGCAGTCTGACCACCTCTCCCGCCACAGCCCACATTCTCATCTCCAACACCATAATGAGTGCTTTATCACAAAACTGGCAACAAACATTTTTGCACCAATCATGCTGAGGTTAACGCTTTGGTTTAGGTTAATGTTCTCTGTTCTCATCTTTTGATACAAACTGATCTTGGAGCGGAATAGTAGAATTCATCCCCAAATTCCATTTCCTTTCTTAAGAAGACGCAGGCAACTGGTGTGTTTATCCTGCTCCACTGACCTTCTCTCCCTCCTCACAACTTGGAAGAATTCCTCCTTAGAGGATGAAGCCGAGCAGGCTCCCCCCTTTGCGGCAGGAAGCTCTTCCTGAAGCCACGCGGCCACGTTCCTGCTCACCAGCTGCTCACTGCAGGTGCTGCAAAGGGGCCACATGGCCTTCCAAGTTAAGGAACTGGATCACAGCCTTCTTACTTTGGGAGATCTCAGCTCACTGTATCTTAACATTGCAGAGCCCTCCTTCCAGGAGGCTGACAGAGGGCCCCTGGGCACTGCATCTCCCAAGTTAAATACGCTCCTTGAGCTTACTTGTGTGCCAAAGTCCTCCATTCTTTCCCCAAGGCTAAGATGGGCCAGGCAAAGAGTCTGTCTGGGACTGCTTTTCCTCATAGTTGCCTTCTTCCCTCTTCCTAGACTTTAACAGTGGGAGAAAGAATTCATCAAGGCAAATTAAAGACAGTGCCAAATTCTTTGACATGCCTCCCATTAAGAGGTGAGATCTCTATCCCATCCCTTTGATTCTGGGTGGGCTCTGTGACTGCTCTGACCAACAGAATACAGTAGAAGTAATGCTGAGCATACTTCTGGGCCCAGACCTTAAGAGACTGGCAGCATTCACCTCCACTTACTTGTCACGCATAATAAGCCAACTACTCTGATGGAGAAAGCATACGGCAAGGCCCTGAGACTACATGGAGAGAGAGAGAGAGAGAGAGAGAGAGAACCCAGCTGAGCCTGTCAAGGGGCCAAATATGTAAGTAAAGTTGTCTTGAACCCTCCAGATTAGCCCAGATACCACCTGAATGTCACCAAGTGATGCCAATCAAAGAACAAAGAAATGCCTGAATTCCTGACCCACAAAATTGTGAGATACAATACAATGGTAGCTGTTTGGCAGTAGTGGGTTATGCAGCAATAGATAACAAGTATAGGCACACAGGTGTCTGGGACAGATCCCTTCAGCTTTTAAGGCTCCTGGACTTTGGGCATGCACTCACAGAGGGAAAGCTGCTCTGTGTAGCCTGACTCAACGCATTCAAGCATAGGGAAGAGCATGCTGTCTTCTCCAAATAACTCTTAATTTGTGACTTGAGACCATTTCTGTAAGACAGTCACTGGTGTGCTGCCCAGTGGAGCAAATCTTCCCAACTGATTACACATTGTTAATGAAGGATTAATCCTTTAGTATATTAGCGTCTCATAAATCATGGACCAGTCAGAACCCAGGCCTAAGCGAAGCACACTGAGCCTACGCTTTGTTTTTCACTTTAATTTCCTTAGTTACCACATTATTTTCAACAGTCAGTAGGAAAATCTCTTCACTTCAGAAGAAGCACACAGAAAGCCCTGCTCTCAGGTAGATACAGGAGCACATTCTTTGTTGTAAGGCTTAAGAATTATGGTAAAAGACATAAAGATAGTCTCTTTTAGTTAGTAGTTTCCAAATATAATTTCATTCTTTTATTTAATTATATGTGTTTCAATGCATACTCTACTTTAAATGCCTGTGAGAAAACAGTATATTTTGGAAACATAATGTACTTTTTTGAGTATTCATGGTTTATTGGTCAAACCGTAATATACTTTCATGGCAATGAGACAAACAAAAAACCACCTGAGAGAGAAATAAGGGAGACTTGATAAGTAGTCAGTTTGGTTTTATCCTCAAACTACACTGGCCCAGAATCTTTATTGAAGTGAAGCTACTATGGATGTAATACTTATTTTTGACACTAAAGTTTCTGTTGTTTGTGTGTTTGTTCGTTGTCCAATAGAAACAAAACATAAAAGCTGGAGTAGAAACTTCTTTCGAGAGAATCCCATCCTCAAATTCAACAGACAGATGTGCCAGCCCTTGTCTTCCCACATGCAGGTTATCATGGCTAGAAGTTTAAAGAAGAGACATTTATGAGCCTTTTATTTCAGACTTAACCTGACAATCACAGATCACAGAACTCAGGGATCTTTGCTGGCATCAAGAGATCAGTTTCTGCATCCAAACCATGGGTTTTGTTTCAGGAATTAAATTAGATTTGGGAAGGAAGAAGAGGAGCTAGCCAAAAGACAAGGAAGGGAGAAGAACCACAAAAGGACAAAGGCAGAGGAGAGGACGACATTATTTTATCTGGGTAGTGGGATTTGGGTGCTTTCTGTATTCTTTGTATGGCTTAATTTTTTGTCATTAACATGTATCATCTATTTAAAAAATAAAAACAAACCAGAAAGTCAGGAAAAGAATATATTTCAAAGGAGTAGTCAAGAGGTTTTAAAGAGGCCCAGAGATCTAACAAGACAACAACTTCTCAAAAGAAAGGGACCCCCCCCACTCTATCCCAAACCTTTTTATGGTGCATTGCGCTGTTGAGGGGAACCCCCCAAGAGCCAAAAAAAGAATGACTGGAAATACTGGTTTCTAATGCTTTAATGATTAATTGCTGAACCTTAAATCCATGGAGCTTCCCAATTTTCCCCCACTTTAAACATATCTCTGTATAGGGTAAGCTTGGACAATGTTGGAATACTGTGAATTCAGAACTGAAGCCGTTTAGGGTAGTAATGCCAATTCCTTTAAATGTAACTGTAATGTTTTTAAGATTTTCCAAGCTATACTGGATAAAAATCCACAGATAAAACATTATACAGGGAATTCCCTGGTGGTCCAGTGGCTAAGACTCCGCACTCCCAATGCAGAAGCTCGGGTTTTCGATCCCTGGTCAGGGAACTAGATCCCACATGCCACAACTAAGAGTTCACATGCCGCAACTAAAGATCCCGCATGCCACAACTAAAAAAAAAAACTCACATGCCACAACTAAAGATACCACATGCTGCAACAAAGATCCCACGGGCGGCAACAAAGACCCAGCACAGCCAAATAAATAAATATTTTTTAAAAACATCATACAATTTTTTCATGGTCAGCGAATGCTATTCAATGAGAAGTTAAAACTCATTTTATCATATCAAAATACAAACATAACCTATATGTACTAAGTGTAGCCTATCTTCATGTTATTCCATCTTACAAAATGTTTAGCATTTCCTTCCTCAGATTAAAAAATAAGCTTTCAGGGGGCTTCCCTGGTGGCGCAGTGATTGAGAATCTGCCTGCCAATGCAGGGGACACGGGTTTGAGCCCTGGTCTGGGAAGATCCCACATGCCACGGAGCGACTAGGCCCGTGAGCCACAATTACTGAACCTGCGCGTCTGGAGCCTGTGCTCCACAACGAGAGGTCGCGATAGTGAGAGGCCCGTGCACCGCGATGAAGAGTGGCCCCCGCTTGCCGCAACTAGAGAAAGCCCTCGCACAGAAACGAAGACCCAATACAGCCATAAATAAATAAATAAATAAATAAAAATTAAAAAAAAAATAAGCTTTCAAATTTAGGATGAACTATTTCACATATTGTGATTTAAAATGTGCACGAAGTTTTACGAAATTCTCTTAGGCTGTATGCGAGGAAAAAAAATCCATTTTTTTCATTCCACTGGTTTAATTGAAGACACAGGTTTTTCGGAGGCAACAAGTTCTGGGTTTAATCACAAGACTTGCCACGTACTGGGCGTGTGACTTGGCGAATTACTTCAACAGCATCCCCTTAAAAGTATATATTAAATATCCTTTAAGCGGCAGGCATTGCGCTAACCACTGGGAACACAAAGAGAACACGGTACAGGTGGTCTCTCCCTCGTCACCTCTCTGGGCCCCCCTTGTCCCCTACGTAAAACACCTACCTCGTGTGACTGTTGTCAAGTTGGGCGGAAGACGAAGTACACTATTATCTTCAACATTGTCACAACACAGGGTAAGAGTTTGTCCTTTGCATGAAAACCGGGGATCCCCGGGATGAGGAAAGGAGGTGTTACTTCCTGTATCATAAGCCTCATTTTCTCAGTTCACTTTTTACTCCAGCCCCTGGGGCAGCGACCGGCCCGGCACGGGCGGAGCAGGGACCACGCCGGCAGGCCGCCGGGACCTCCGGTCTGCAGGGCGCCTCTGCACCTGCGCGCGCATGCGCACGCGCTTGCGCAGCGTGCTAACGCCGTAGGGGTTTTCCTGGAGGAGCAATTCTCGGCCTCGGGGGATGTGGGCCACAGGATAAAAGCCGAGGAGTTCCAAGGCGCGCTAGGTAAGGCCCCTCAGGCAAGGCCCCCAGATAAGGTCCACAGCAGCCACCAACTCAGAGAAGCACGTTTGCGTTGACTTCCCTGCCTTCTCGGTTTCCCTTTCCCCAGTCTTTCCCTCCTCATCCCTGGATCCCTTCCCTAATGAGTACGCATGTGCAAACCCTTGTCTCGGGCTTTGCTTTAGAAGGAACACCAGGCTAAAACACTATCTATAGAAGGAAAATATTAACTAGGCAGAATTTTGTTGTTGGAGAGACCATACAGTGAAATTTTGTTAATGGAGAGACCATACAGTGAAATAGTATGCAACCCATTAAAACGAGTGAGGTAAGTCAATCCAGTTAACGTGAGAAATTTCCATGACATACTGTTTAAGAAAAGCAAGATGCAGAGCAGTTATGTAATATGAAATAACACAAAAAGTAGCCTCCCCCAAATCCTTATATCTATAGTAAAAATACTTAATTTGAAAATGTATATATATAAGCATTTATTTTTTAGTTACACATGTAAACTTTAAAAAAGATACATACTAGTTTGTTAAACAGTTGGGGGTGTGGGAATGGAAGGGAGAAGGTTAGTGAAACAGGAAACGGCAGTCCTCATTTAAAAAACCACATGTATAACATAATGTTATTATTCCATTCAGGTAAAACCATACAAATATGAGTATGTGCCTATGACAGATGAAAGGAGGACAGTCATCAACCTGCTGGGATATGGGATTTCAGGTAGGGTTTTACTTTCTTCCTCACACTTTTCTTGTTTTAAATTTTACAGTAAACACAGATTAATTATATAATCAGAAAAACATTAAAGCAATAAACATCAAAAACAAAAACAAAAAATGAAGAGGCTGTTTGTCGTATTGGTTAAGAGTACATACTCTGGAGCCAGACAACTGCATTCAAATCTTGGCTCTGTCACTTATGATTGCATGATCTTGGGCAGGTTATTTCATTTCTTTGAGCTTCAGTTTCCTCATCTGTAAAATGGAGATAATGATAATATAGTACCTGATTCACTGGGCTAAGAAAATTAAATGGGAAATATAGGGCAAGCTTTCAGAATGGTACCTGGCACATAGTAAATGCTATATAGAGTTTGGCTATTATCATTTCTTTATAATTGATTATAGTAATAGAAAAATAGCTGCAACAATAGCAATAGCTTAGGTGCTACAACCTTTAGTTAGGCAGGGAGAGGAGATATGCTTCACTGTCATGGCTGGGTGACCATTTACACACAGCCACTCCACTCCTGCAGCTAAGGCAGCCTCTGCTTCTAGGAAGAAAGGAGAAAATAGGAGAGAGGAAGGAGAAAAGGAGGGAGAGAGAGAGGAAGGAAGAGGAGAACAAAGACAAAGAAAGAAGAAAAAGGAAAGAGAAAAAATAGCCCCAAAGGTTCCACTCGGATGCTGGTGGGACAGGGTGGGCCTGGCAAACTTTGCCTTCCTGCCAGGTGTTCAGCCTGGCCCGAAGGGTTCTCTTCCCAGCTTCCTGGTCACTTCACTTCTTCAAGAAGCATGCAAGTTCCTGTTGGTGATCTATTTTTTTCTTAACTGAGATGCAACTGTTAGTATAGTACATTTTGCTGACATTTGTGTCACACTTCCTAGATACCGATAAAAAATACTTTCAATTAGTTATAAATGAGAAGGTATACACAACAGTTCTGAAACTGTGTCTTCATCAGAGTTTGCTTCCAAGTATGATACATGTGGCTTTAGGGCCAATTCTTATTAATTGTGTGATGCAGTGTGCTGACACCCATGACCCATTTCCCCATATCCAGTCACAAAAATACTTCTAATTAGCCATAAATGAGACTGTACACACAACATTTCCAATAGCCACTCTGTTCCTATCAAAGTTCACATCAGAGAAAACTTAAACTGTTGCCACTGAGCTGCCTTGCTCCAATTCCAGCAACTCCTATTTCAGAAATGCTTGGAAAAGGGAATCTTTAGATCTTACTGGGTAAACAGATCTGAGGTAGGTTTATTTCAGCCCAGGTTCTTTATTTGAGATACGTGTGCTCCTGAACCTGACTAAAATGCATACCATAGCCATTTCAAAGGCAGTGATAAAATTACTTGGTTAAATATTTTGGCTAGATTTCCTGTTTCCAGAAGCCTGGGCTTTGTATTATGTGGCTTCTGCGTTTGCATGTGGCAACTGGGGCAGTATTGAATGACACCACATCTGCCAACCTCCATAAGAACCATGCCCCACAGGGAAGGCCCCAGGCACCTATTCACCGCTGTGTGCCACACAGATGGAGCTCTCCAAACATCAATAACTGCCTTCAAATTCCTGGACCTTGAACTTTCTTTAGGAATCCAGGCTATAAGCCTCTTAAGATGATCACAGACCATCAAATACCTCCCCCAGTTCAAAGTGTGGAGTCTATAAAATCACTTTATAGTTATAATTCAGATATTCTCCAAACTCAAGGCTGTGAAGCATTCTGATCTGCTCTTAGATTTCTGTATAAACTCTCCATCGTTTTATAACAGGCTTTGTCTTCTGTTGCTCTGTGCAAATAACAATCCTTTACAAGTCATAAAGCCATGATTTATGCATGGTACATTGCAGTGAAAGGGGAACTTTATGTAAGGGGAGAGAAAACAGTTCTGTTAAACTTTGCTTACTTTCGCTACCTTTAAAAACTCATTAAATAGGATTCTGCCTTTTACTTGCCGAAGTGTTTAAAACCCTTTTTAATGAAAAATTCTAATCCTATATAATCACACCATAAGTACTTTCTTTCTGTTCAAAGAGGAAACAGTGTTAAATTTTAATGCATACCTCTGGCAGGCTATAATAAAAGTGTTCAGTCACTTTTAAATCCGATTAGTGTAACTGTTACAGATTAGAGAAAAATCCCAAGTGATTGGAGCAAGTCCCCAACTCAAGGGAACTAATTTAGGGCCTGGGCCTGATCATGCCAGATTCCAAGGGAACATCAAGACCTGTATTCAGTTTGCCCAGAATTTGTTTAGTAGCTAATAAAATAAGGTCCTGTACCAGGTATTGCGGGGATATAAAGACAAGCTTTCAAAGAGGAGGCAGGTGGGACGGAATGCAACCCCTTGTTTGTTACCCAAGTGACACTTCTTGTACCCTGGCTTATCTTTTCTCATGCAGATGTTTACCTCAGTGCTTCTTAATGGGTGGGTTCAGTTGTGTAAAGCAAGAATATCAAAAACATCTGAAAATAAATGCATATGTATATTTAAATGTTTATATTTATGAGTGCCCTCCCACCCACCTCACTTTGCTCCCCTCCATAGTCTAATACGTGTAGAGGAGAGAGTATTTATCTAAATCCTCTGATCGCATGCCAAAATCTATGAAGGCACCTGCAACGAGCAATCAAAAATATTACCTCTGCAATTCTAATTCCCATGTCATCCGAGGTGAGAACCGTTACGCTGGCTGGACTCAAAATCAAGTGATTTGACATTGGGTCCCAGCTTTGCTGCTTACTAGTTGTGTGATCCTTACCCACTATGAGACCCAATTTTATCATCTATAAATTAAAAATCATTGTATCTGCTTTTCCTACATTTTAGGATTATTGTAAGGATCAGATTAATAAATCTGCAAAATCTTATATGATGGTATGGTATTAACACATCTGGATTAGAAACACTTTGAAAGCAGTACTGTTCATCTTGCTTTTATATACATATCCTCTTGCTTTTACATACATATCCTAAGTGACTGCACATAGTGATATTTAATAATAGATGTCGATTCACATATGAATCCCTTAGAACCTTGGGAAAATAACAGTATATCCAACTAAATTGTCAGGAAGAGAACTGAAATGTCCTCCACCTGGGATATCATCTGCTTCCCAACTGTCTCCCTACCTAGACACATTTTAAAGACAATGCCTGTTTGAAAGTCACGGCTGTGCGGGCCTTTATGCCTCTGAAATGGAAGGCTTTGGGCTCCAGAGAGTTATTATTCACCAACTTTCTTCTTTCATGGTCTCCGTTTTGTACCTCCAAACCAAGATGCTCACCTATACAGCTTCAAAGTCAAGAAAATATAACTGCCTTAGATAAATTAATGATTACTCAAGAAGAGAGAATACTTTTCACCTTTCAAAAAACATCTAATGAGTGATAAGAAAAAAATTAATTTCTTCATTAAAGAAGGACCAGGAAAGGGAAATGAAAGCCAAACACAAAGCCGCCACAGTAAGAGAAGGGACAGCAGAACAATAAAAACAAGGATTCACGAATGCAGGAAGAAATTAAAACAAACCTGCAGGCCCTCATAAATACAGCAGTCAGGCAGCTCCATGCATGCATCCCATATTTGAATTTTTATTTTACACTAAGTATTTTTGTATCTGCTCTGCCTAAATTTGGCCTCTTACCAAAGCCTAATGACTCTACTTTACGTTAAGCTTTTCGAAGGATCTAAACTTAAAACTAGAAAAAAAACAAACAAAAACCTGTTAATTTATCTTGCAGGAAAAGGTGTTATAATTTGAATGAAAAACAGCAAGCAGACAGATTAAAAGGAGCTGGCACAAAGCTCGGGCAATAAGTAACATTTTTTTGTACCTGCAGGCTGAGAAGTTGTCTCCAGTGTTGTACGATGTTATAACCATCGCCTGTTTTCACTTGAACATTAGGTTCAAGCATAATTGTGTGAAGATTTGAATGTTCTCCACAGATTTACTATTTTAATAAGCTCATAATATTAAAACGCTATATGTGTTGACAGTGGTACTTACACTGTATTAAGCAAACAAATCAAATCATTTTCTTTAAAACGCTAAGCAGCCTAATATGACCTTTCTACAGGCCCGGTCAGTTCTGAAACGGTCCCTTGTAATAGTCTTCTCTCTGACCTTTCTGTCTTTTATTCCATCCATCAACAAAGGTACTGTCCTCACATACCATGTGACCTTATTATTCCAGAAACTGTCCTTGTTGTAGTGAAGGCTATGGAGCAGAGTGGGGCTACTATGAGCTATATTCATGAATATTCATGGTAACCAAAAATATGCTCAGGTACCAAAAAACATAGGTCGTATCTAGTTCATAAATCTATTTTATGAAGTAGAATTCAGGGCTGGGTAGGATGTGGTCTGTATTAAAATAGCAGGAGATATTAAATCCATGCACAAGCAGGAGGGCGAATCACTGGTATAGGTGATGCTAAGGTCAGAGGCACTTGGAGGTTGACATTGAGTTCAACATGGAAATAAAAAGAGGGTAGTGTCTCCAATTTTAGCAGGTCCTTTTGGGCCTCTTCTTTATTTTAAGAAATAATTGAATACAATTTTTTAAATTCTGGGGCCATTGTAAAAAAAATTCAGAAATACACACAAGCATGAGAGAAAAAAATATCAGTGATTATATCTCTCTGAAATGATTTTGTTATTGATTTCAGATATCATTATTCCAGGCTTCTTCTGTGCGTGTTTGAATGAGTTAACCTGGCACACACTGATTTTTAAGTTTCTTTCTTTCACTTAGTGTCTTGTTAACATCTTTCCCTGTGTTCACATATTCTCCAACTACAAGAACCCTTTAATAGCTGTATAATATTCCATTGAGAAACACTGTGTTGCCCATGGTTGGCCATTTAGGTTGCCCCCACAGCCCAATTATGATGTTGATGAATTTATAGCAAATTCTTTTTGAGTACCTAAGCCTGTCTATCTGGACTCCTCACAAGGCATTTTGCAACTCTTAAAGCCTCTGACTTTTGTGAATTTGGCAACTCAGACTTTTCTATTCCATTTAATTTTTTTTTATGGAAAGACAAATTAATTTATTTTCCCAAGGTAAACAACTCAAAAATGGCAGAGCCCAGATTGGGACCTGGACAGGCAGGTTCTATATCTTTACCACTATATATTATCCACTCCCCCCCACAAAAAAAGCAGTGAAACAAAAGACTATCATCTGTCCCCCTTACCTAATTTTTCCCAGATCTCTAGAGCTGTTGCACTTTTTTTTTTCTTCCAAGTTATTCATGGAATATGACATTAGCAAGGACTACAAAATTCCACGAGTCTATCCAAAATTATGACAATTCCCATTACATTGTACATAAATCCACCAATACATAACTCAAAAAAAAAAACTAGTTGGGGATATAAGTCAGTGGAAGGGTTTTTATTTGGAAGATAAACTTGCATTTGCACTAGTTTATATTTAAAAGGTGTAAAAGCTTCATAAGCTTCACTTCATCAACCATTACTTGACATACCAGTTTATTCAGATAGTAAGTGTGGCAGACTGTCAGCAAAGATGGCTCTGGTAATCCCTCCCATCTCTCTCAATGTGACTTTGCTATGTTTGTCATCAAGAAGTGGAGTTTATTTTTTTTCCCCTCAAATCTAGATTTGGCCATATGACTTTCTTTGGCCAATGAGACATTCAAAAATATGATATAAGCAGAGGCTTGAAAAGTGCTTGCACATTAGGGCTTACCCTCTCTTGCTGTTGGGAATCTCAAGATCACCCTACAAAGAAGCCCAAGCTGGCCTGCTGCAAAGACTACAGGAAGGAGAAATGAGGCATCTTTGACTGACAGCCTGCTGAACTTCCATTTAATTTTAAGGCTATATTACATGCACACACACACACACACACACACACACCCACACACACCCCTTTTACCTCGAAATAAAACCCCTCAAAATAATTGCATCTACATCAATTAACATTTTACTTCTATAATTCTATAATGTGCACTTCATGTAATTTGTTTCTACAACATCATCCATAGAATAAAGATATGAAATAATATATACACTTAAGAAACACTGCACAATAACTTATACTTAATCCAAAGACAATTCTCATTTATTGATTGATTCATTCAACAGATATTTATTGAGCACCTGCTGTATAACTTGCACTACGCCATATGCCATGACAGAAATATTTAAGCATCCACACTGTGTATGTCTTTATTTCAAAGCCAAAGCCACCAGGGAATGTTTATGTTTTTCCTACATTTTCCTCAAATATCAGAAGCAGCACTTAATTTATGTTATATAAAGATGTAACTCTACTTTTGAGTGGCATGTGGACCTTTGTCAGCTTGTTGACCAGTTAATTAATTAATAACGAGAAATTCTAACAAACCTCTCTTGACAGAAGTACAGTCTGTAGCAATCTGGGCCAAATCTCAAGGATTTTCAGCAGTTCTATATTTCTTTGGGCCCTTAGATAACAGCTAATAGACATCAGTTAGGCCAAGAGGCTCACCTTGATAAATGAGATGGGTAAATGAGCAGTTACATTAACACTCCTTAAGGGTCTCACCACCTCCGCATGAAGTTCTTGGACGTGTCCATCACGATCATCCAATACCTCTCTTGCATATCCTCATGCTAAACTGTGTTCCTTTATCCCATCATTTCACTTTTCAATATATCTACCTTCACCTTCTCAGTTCCTCATTGATTCAGCTCTAAACCTAAAATTCCACCCATCCTATCTCCCAGCCTTCAAACACCCTTCCAAACTCCCATTAGACTAAACAATGGCCCTCTCCCAGCAAATGCTTCAAAGAACTCAAAGCTGGCCACCTTCTCAAAATCATTCCTGACTGATTAGAATGAAAAGTAGCTTTCCAAAGCGTTCCATCTCAACAGCATGCCATTCCCCATGGAAAGTGCATTTGGATATAGATAGTGTTGTTACATATGTATGAGAATATGTTTTACTTATTCACCTGCCTCTTTTCAGCCTGATTGTGAGCCCCTAAAGACTGAGAACATGTTTTTTCTCCACTCTATGATGATCCCACCCCCACAGAGTCACACTGCTAAATGTTGGTGCCACCCTTCTTCAAGGCAGCTATCAGTACATTTACAACATTTTAACTGGCTAGGTCTAAATACAGATTTTTTTAGAGTGGGAGGCAACATTAGAGGTTACCTAGTCCATCACCTTCTGATTTTAAAGCTCACATTTATTTGATGTTTACTACAGGCTAGTGAATTATCTCACGTGATCCTCACAAAAACTCATAGGGTAGGAACTCTAAATATCCCTATTTTTGTGTGCATAAGAAAACCCTCATTATGCCTTTCCACAGTGAAGCATACGTAAATGAATGAATTAGTAATAGCTCAACCTAGGATCAGTACTAGAGTAGGACAGGAGAGGCACCTGGGGAACAAGATTCCTCAGAGTGGGAGAAGATATTTGCAAACAAAGCAACTGACAAAGGATTAATCTCCAAAATGTACAAATAGCTCATGCAGCTCAGCATCAAAAAAGACAAACAACCCAATCCAAAAATGGGCAGAAGACCTAAATAGACATTTCTCCAAAGAACATATACAGATTTCCAACAAACACATGAAAGGATGCTCAACATCACTAATCATTAGAGAAATGCAAATCAAAACTACAATGAGGTATCACCTCACACTGGTCAGAATGGCCATCATCAAAAAATCTACAAACAATATATGCTGGAGAGGGTGTGGAGAAAAGGGAACCCTCTTGCACTGTTGGTGGGAATGTAAATTGATACAGCCACTATGGAGAACAGTATGGAGGTTCCTTAAAGAACTAAAAATAGAACTACCATACAACCCAGCAATCCCACTACTGGGCATATACCCTGAGAAAACCATAATTCAAAAAGAGTCGTGTACCACAGTGTTCATTGCAGCACTATTTACAATAGCCAGGACATGGAAGCAACCTAAGTGTCCATCGACAGATGAATGGATAAGGAAGATGTGGCACATATATACAATGGAATATTACTCAGCCATAAAAAGAAACGAAATTGAGTTATTTGTAGTGAGGTGAATGGACCTAGAGTCTGTCATACAGAGTGAAGTAAGTCAGAGAGAGAAAAACAAATACCGTATGCTAACATATACATATGGAATTGGAATCTAAAAAAAAAAAAAAAAAAAAAAAGTGGTTCTGACGAACCTAGGGGCAGGACAGGAATAAAGACGCAAACGTAGAGAATGGACTTGAGGACATGGGGAAGGGGAAGTGTAAGCTGGGACAAAGTGAGAGAGTAGTATTGACATATATACACTACCAAATGTAAAATAGATAGCTAGTGGGAAGCAGCTGCATAGGGAGATCAACTCGGTGCTTTGTGACCACCTAAAGGGGTGGGATAGGGAGGGTGGGAGGGAGATGCAAGAGGGAGGGGATATGGGGATATATGTATACATATAGCTGATTCATTTTGTTATACAGCAGAAACTAACATAACATTGTAAAGCAACTATACTCCAATATAGATGTTAAAAAAAAAAAAAAAGAAGGCACTCTCAGGGTTTTGTAAGCACCTCCTTAAATTTCACACTCTAGGTGCCTCTCTGGCCTCACCCTAGTCTCAGCCCTAGCCCAGACCTTACTGCATGTTAATTTCTGCTCTAATTATATTGACATATTTAATACTCACAACAGTCCTATGAGATAGGACTGAAATTGACTTCAGTCCTAAGAATCCAAGAAGTTCATAGACAAATGTGTCAAAATTCAAAAGTTGGATTGATCATTTAAAATATCAGCCATTTTATTTGAATGCATTTATGTATGTTTCATGTCTTCTTCCTGGAATAACAGTGTCTGAAGACAATGCTTTTTAAGATTAGCCTTATGCCGCATCTAACCCCACACATCAATCCAGGCAGTAAATAAATAGAACACTATAAAATGTTGGGAAATATAAATATCTTTACTTTTCATATTTACTTTTTATACTTTTATTTTTTAACTCATTTCACTATTTCGGGAAATAAAAACATGAACCAGTATAGCAAAATGGAACAATCTAGCTAGATATTGGAGCTAGACAGGACTGATTTTTTTTTTTTTTTTTGCTCTGTCTTCTTTTTTTTTTTTTTAAAAACATCTTTATTGAAGTATAATTGCTTCACAATGGTGTGTTACTTTCTGCTTTATAACAAAGTGAATCAGCTACACATATACACACGTTCCCATATCTCCTCCCTCCCGCATCTCCCTCCCTCCCACCCTCCCCATCCCACCCCCCAAGGCGGTCACAAAGCACTGAGCTGATCTCCCTGTGCTATGTGGCTGCTTCCCACTAGCTATCTATTTTACATTTGGTAGTGTATATATGACAGGACTGATTTTGAACACTACTCCTGCATGGACTTTAGAAATCAATTACCTGCTTTAATCTAAGTGATCTCATTTTGTAAATTTTTATGAGGATTAGGCATACTGTATGTAAAAATTATACAGTGACAGCATTTGTCACACACTCAATGTGTAATAACTTTCATGGTTTTATCATGTATATTTTTGGAACAGAATCATCATAGTGTAGAAACTATGACAACTTGATATAACATCACAAATCTAGTGTAAAATGTGACCAATTTAGACAAATCAAGTACTGAAGAGTCATGTATCAGTCAGGATAGGCTAAATTATGCTGAAGTAACAAATGAAAACCCCAGCTTGCAGGAGCTCAGCTTCAGCTACTCAGGGATTGGGGCTGACAGAGATGCTACCTTCTAATATCTGCTCCTTCTGGAACATGCAGACTCCTCTGTCTCCAGCAGAGTAAGAGGGCCCTGGAGCGTCTCACATTGCTAAGTACATATTGGTAGAGGAAATGATATACATCACTTCCATGTACAACCAATTGCAAAAACTAGTCAACAAGGCCCCATCTAACTGCAAGGTGGTAGAGAACTGTAAGCCTCCCATTTACTTGGATATCTCCCAATCAGATATCGCAAGCACTAAAAGCCTCTACCATAAGACATGTCTCTTTGTCTAGAAGGCCATCACAAAGTCTTTAAATTCTGCAAACAACTGGATGGCTGTTTCCCCAAGTTGTTTTTATTCTCATTGTTAAAGAAGCCATAGAACTAAGTTTGTAACTAATTTTTAAAAAATTTTTAAGAAATGGATTTTATCCTCATTTTGACTTAGCACAGGCTGATCTGGTATTTGGTCAGTTTGGGTGTGAGGAAAAGAATTACAAATAATCATCACTGGAGCTGCCCGGAGTATGCCAAAACGAAACAAGTTGTCATCCAGAGAGGAACTTTGCATAACAAAGTGTTAAGTGAAATACTACCAGGCAAAATAAGGTAATGCTCTTTTGCTGTCTAGCACCACATAAGATGCTAACTGAAAGAGTAAATAAAAACACTCAACGTGCATTTAGCTTTCATAATTTACCTTCTGCAAGGTTGATTTAGAGTATGCAGAATATGCCACATTATTTAGGCTGTAAAAAGGAGCTGCTTTATACTACCTGCCATGTACAATTATAATAATCTGTCAGACAAATATAATTACAGAGTGTGATGTCTGTTTGAGTGTGAAGGCTTTGATTGTGTGGTATTGTCTGCTCTACACAGTGGCACAGCATAAACAATTGTACTCGGTGGTAACTCTCAGCCAGGACTAATGCTCCACATCAGGAACGCCCCATCAAACAGCACAGATGGTTGGGTTTGGGTTTAAGACTGTTGGCTTTGTTTGTTTGGTTTTTTCCCCCAGGGGTTTTTCAAGGGCAAACTTGACCACAATAAGCCTTCTGCAATACAATGTGGTAGGTCTCTAAGATATTATTAATAAATCATAAAAGGGAATGATAATGGGAGACTAAGGTAGGATATGGTCAGTTAACAAGAACCAACCATTTTAATGATGAAAAGTAGATTGAGAAAGGAATGCATGGATCACTTTAATGATTAACAAATAATTAGGTGACATGCCATGGGTTTAAAAGTTAAAGTAGTTATTTATAGAGTAAGTTGTGATTGTAATTTATTACCAGACTGTCGCACCAGCTGATAAAATGGAAAAGGTAACCATCATTAGAGCCTTTCATAATGGTATTTAGTTACATTGGTGGTATGTTTGATTTTGAATTAGTTAATGGTCTCCTTGTCATACCTCTATACAAAGTTAGATCAGGCTATTTTAAATTTATTTTTCAACTGATGTTCTTCTGATCATTGTGACCTTCATACCCAGAGATTTTGCTATGGGACTTCTCCACCGAGGACATCTTTTGCCCTTTGAAATGAGACGTGCCTAGATGGGATTAAGAGGTGTCATTTACCAAATTCTGCTCTATTGCAATTCGTGTGGTAGAGAAGTTTAGTATCGTAATCCAAAACACTGCACTTAAATAAATGGTCAGCCCAAAGGAACAATCTGGATTTGGCATCTTGTTTTCTTTTAAATTACAAATATATAACATTCTGATGATATCTGAATCAGCTCAGAAAGATCAAACAGCTTTGCACTAACAACATGAGTTTCTTTCATCTCTAGAAGAGCATTAATATTCTATTCCTTCCGGCCATATGGGAAAAGAATCCCAGACATTTGTTCTTATACTGCTGATACCTTCATGCTATGGATGTCAAAGAATTTTCTTGATGAATCCACTATTGAGAAGGAATATTATTTTCATAATGTTCTAATGTTTGAGCCTTCCAATATAGGTTCCATGGAATATAACAAATCTACCATAAAATAATCACAGAATCATAAAGTCTTTGCAATTGAAAAGACTTCTGCCCAAATATTGGGTTGACCAAAAAGTTCCTTTGGGTTTTTCCATAAGATCTTGTGGAACTTTTTGACCAACCTGATAGAAATGATTATTTCATCCCTTGTATCTCACTGTACCCCATATAGTATTTTCTCATAGTTGTTGCAAGGATAATATGCCTACCTCTATTAAACACTACTCCACTTTGCCTCCCTAATGCTTACAATAGTACCTAGAATAGTATGAATAGCTGAATTGATAGATGGATAGAAAGAAAAAATACTGTATTATAATAGTGGTTATTTGGACTTCCCTGGAGGCACAGTGGTTAAGAATCTACCTGCCAATGCAGGGTACATAGGTTCGAGCCCTGGTCCAGGAAGACCCCACATGCCACGGAGCAACTAAGCCCGTGCGCCACAACTACTGAGCCTGCGCTCTAGAGCCTGCAAGCCACAACTACTGAGCCCATGTACCACAGCTACTGAAGCCCGCGCGCCTAGAGCCCGTGCTCTGCAACAAGAGGAGCCACTGCAATGAGAAGCCCGCGCACCGCAACGAAGAGTAGCCCCCACTCGCTGCAACTAGAGAAAGCCCGCGTGCAGCAACAAAGACCCAACACAGCCATAAATAAATAAATAAATAAATTTATTTTTAAAAAAAATAATAGTAATAGTGGATATTTGTTGGCCCCTTTCCAACATCCATTTCTTCCCTTCCTTTCTTTCCTTTCCTTTCCAACAGTCCTAATCTCTTTTTGAAGATTCAGGCGGTTCTAGAAAAGCTCTTATCATCTCCAGCTCCAGGAGTGGAATATGTAATCTAGGTTAAACCAATCAGCACTTTGCATCCAACTGGCAAGTTTTTGTCTCTGCCGTGAGCACATGTCCCAGCTAAATATTTCCATTCAGAATGAAGTTCAGGATTATTTCTGGGAAGGAAGAGACAGAGATGGCTTTTGCTGGGTGTAAATGTGGAAACATACAGTCCTGGAGCTGATGGCACCACCTCAGGACCAATAGGAGAGCAAGTTTTAGGATGGAGCCAACCTTAAGAAAACTATATCAGAGACAGAAAGAAACTAAAGCCTCCCTTGAACCCAGTCTTATCTCTGGACTTTTCAGCTACAAAAAAAGAAACAAAGAAGAAGAAAAGAAAATTCCCTTTCATGTCTGCTTGAGTCAGATTTTCTGTTTCCTATAACACAAAACATCCTGATACAATTGTAAATATCACCACGGAACAAATGTGAGTTGAACAAACACAGTGTACTTCAGAAATATCGGCAAGCCCTAATGCACACCATTCCACAGACAAACCACAAACTAAAAGTGATGACCACCCTAATTTCCACTTCCCGCTAAAAGTAACCAGGGTTTCCTAAAGAAATGGTTGATTCCAGGCCTTGTATAGGAAATATAAAAGTTGAGCCTGGGACATCCAGTTACGCCAAAAGGCAAGAAAGTTCTCAAAAGCTACTGTGTCAAAGAACTAGGGAGCCAATTTGGAAAGACTCCCACTGGCCAAAGATGGGACAGCTTGAGCATCAAAAATATAATAATAAAATAGTAATAAGTGCTGTGGATTGAAATGAATCAAATATGTTAAAATCCATGCATTCATAATAGTGCTAGAGGAAACAAACCTCACTGATCTTAGAATATTAGGAGACCACCTAAATAAAGAGAAACAATCAAGCGTTTAATTTGCTTTTCTTGTGTGAACTGTGCCTCAGTGAGAAATAATCGTTGTTAAGGAAATGTTTCTCTCTATAGACATACTCCAGCAAATAAATGAAGAAAATCCCATGTTGCAAACCCTTAATGAAATAATGGATCTGGGAAATAAACATCAGTGGCTGCTAACATTCCCCAAAATAGAGATAACCATACATTATGTGCCTCTTGGTGGAAGTACGCCATACCACCTATGAAGTATTCTTGCCAAATAATCAAACCTGAATCAGATGAAGCCTCTTAATCTAACTACTATTTCATAGGAAATAAAAAAGAAATGCAATCAACAAAATCCAAAATGTGGGAAGCTCTATAGAGAAAATGACTCATTTTTGTAAATAAATCACAAGAAAAAAACAGATAACAAAGATTAAAAGATTCTTAAGAGACATAACCAAATGTAGTGTGTGGACCTTGTTGAAATTCTTGTTTGAACAAACCAACCATTAAAAAAATAGTCAATCAGAGAAATTTGGAAGCTAACTGGATATTTGATGATAGTAAGAAATTATTAATTTTATAGGTATGATAATGGTACCATCATTATGGTTTTTTAAAGATTCTTCATCTTTTAGAGATTCATACAGAAGTAGATACGGATGCCAAGATATGGTGTGTTTAATACAGTAGTGATGGGGGGAGCGGGGAGGTGAAGATGCAGCACGATTGACTATGAGTTCATTGTTGAAGCTGAGTGATGGGTATATGAGGCTTTGTTACAGTATTCTTTCTACTCTTGGGTAATGTTTAGGGTTTTCCACAATAAAAAATTTTTTAAGTATGTAATTGCATCATCATTCAAAATCATACATGTACATGCCAGCCTTCCTTGCTCTCATATTAACAGGCTATCATTCTTCAATCATGTTCTAATTTCTCCACATTTTAATTCACCCACATACCTAACCACAGTCACCAATATCTGCATACCTTCTTCCCAGACAATGGGCATTATCCCACACATGCACACTCTTCCTCATGGAGGTGTCACAGCAAATCCATCATTCTCCCAGCCCACACACAAAGATTTCATTTTTATAGGTATGGTTTTCTTCCATCCATTGCATTACACCTCTCTTCTACTTCCCCAGCACTGTTCATTCCAATTCCCATATCCCTCTTTAGAAACAAACCATACCCGGTAATTCATGCATAGACACATAGCCAGTGCTAGGTTGAAAAGTCCCAAAATCCACCTTTCTGTGGGCCTCTACACATAATCTGGCTCAGTCTAAACCTCTTAAGTGAAATGCTCTCCTGGAAATAAAACCTCCTTTCTATGTTCTTCTATTTTATTTCAAACTCAATACAAAGCAGTGGTCCCCAAAGAAAAGTTATGCTGGAGTTAGGTTCACACAATTTCCCTGAAATGTAATACGAGATTTAAACACAGATGATATGACTGGTTAATAAATGTCACCATTGAGTGGCTTTGTTCACCTAATAATATCATTCAGATCATTATAAACAAATTGAAGGGGTTCTTATGTGAAACAAACACGGCAGGACTTATTCCTGCGTAACACAAGACGGAGGCAGGGCAGCCAATCCTAACGGCCTGCGAGAAGGGGCAAGGCTGGCGTGCAGCTTTGTGGTATCCCGGGAGGATTTTATTTCCAAATATAAAATTCATGCCATGCTCACAGGCAGAACCTTAGAATAGTTATAATGATCTAATGGCAGCATTAGTATGAAAGGCTGCTACTAATACTTTGAACTACTGCCGTTCTATACAGATCCAAGGATATGATTTCAAAGCTCATGTGGAATGAAGACTGCCCCAACTGAAAGCAATCCACCTGAGTAAAAAGGAAAGGAAAGAAAAGAACAGGGCAGAATGCAACTGAAGCCCCCAATTTGGGATTTCTAGGACGAGGAAGTCGGTGTTAGTTCTTTGACTGTGGGGTTTCTTTTATTACTGTTGTACTTTGGGGAAGGAGTGGCAAAGAAAGAGAAAATGTCTCTAAATTAGAAGGCATCGCCTGCCTCTGACTTTCTGAATTACCTCTAACTTAAAGATTATAATTTGTTTATTTCCCTCTTCTGAGAAGAGAGATAGTAATTGCCTCCCTCACCCTCACACTCTCCTCCCTCTGCTATCGAGGGGACAAGAGCTCACTGATGACAACTCCCTTGTATTCAGTCTTGCTTCAACACTAATGACAAAAGGAAAAGAAAAGAAAGAGCATATCAACTGCAAAAGAGTTGGGAACCCCTACAAGTCCAACCTAATAAACATCCAAGGCCTGTTGGGCCTGTCACTTGACATTTAGACAGAAATGGCTATTGTTGTATTCCTAGAAATCAAAGGAAACATCAGAACCTTTGCAAACAAGAAAACTGCATAACATTTCAAATACCAGTTGAGTGCCTGTATTTATAGGTAACATTCACTGTTTTCAAAGTTAACCCTGCAGTTCTTTTGGAAAGAGGTTCTGACAGATCTAACAGGACTGGAAAAAAAAATATATCATATATATATATATATATATATATATATGTAATTTTTAAGTGATGCTGAAATTTCCTTTTCTTCTTTGAATGATTTACAGTTGGAATTAATAATTTTAGCACTATTTCTCATATATAATGCCAAATTTGGTAACACCTATTTAAAGTGCATTGTAACATGTGTTTAAGATACATTGAGCTCTTTGGAGAAAAGGTGCTATAGAAACCTAATAAATAATACGTGGATGATTGACAAAGGATAATATTAGGAACTCATTTTTGAAACTTTATAAAAATACATGCATTCGAGTTCATTCTCAGCTAGACAGTCTCCTTGGCAGGTAATATGTAGGAATCCCATACGCCACAGATTTTAAGATTCTGGAGTATATGAAGAAAAAGGTCATGGCCTACAGAAGCGCATTCTGAGATTGGAATAGTTCTCAGCAAGAATCCAAGCAGGAATCCCAATTCTGGCCTTGAAAATACATTCACTTATGCTATTTGGAATGTGAAAGAAATTTAAAATATATAAAAAAGTAGAGTTGTAAAGGGCAGCTGGATTCAACCACATGGCCAAATTTGAATCAGCAAACTGACATTCTCTGAGATAACACACATTATGTCCTTTAAAATTAAAAAAGGAAAACAAGAGCCAAGTATCATTACTCATTTGTTATTTCGTGAGCTGGTTCAACTCAAGAGTGCATAATTTTTCTGGTTATAATGCAAACTAAGGGAGAATGAGAGCCAGATATAAACAATTTCCTCCTTCTGAAGTAAAATATATAGCTACCCAGGGATTCGATGTGATTATGAAAAGGGATCAGATGCTTTGATTCTTGGCTACTACAGGACCTGGCTTGACAACCTATAGGTCGATCATCAGAGAGGGAAAGATGAGTGTAAGAGACTTAAAAGGCAGAAATAAAGTGCTTTGTAAGTAAGCAAAGGTGGGGACACACTTATCATAAGCAAAGTAAGCCGATGAGGGTGCAGAAAAAAGTTTCTCCAGAAAACCAGTGTACTATCATTTAAACTAAAGCATGACATTTGAACCTTCACATAGAAGCATGAGTTTCTAATGAATTAGGCTTTCAGGTTATATATTAGACAAGTTCTTACCCTCCTTTTTTATTTTTCTTTGGTGATTTTGTTGATCATTATGTACTACCAATATATATACATAGTGTTTCTAGCAGTTGATTAACATGTGTATTTTGCAGAGATGTTTTATGTATGCCAACTAAATAACATCCTTCATATGTGACTTCCAAATTTAAGACAAATCTAGAAGTGTTGTTTATGTTAATGTTATTTGTTATATTGAAGTTGCCCTGATCATTTAATTTCCTTGTTTGCTAGGGTTAGAAACATTTTATATACTACCACACCGTGGATGACTTGATCCTGCAATATATTCTTATTCTAGAAGTATAATATATATTCCTCCCTAATGGTAAGAGAGAGAGGCAACCATCTTGAGACCATGAGGAAACAAGTTTGAGAACTAAGCCAGTATACAAAGGACAGGGAGAGGGGGCAGAGAGAAGGAAAGAACCTGAATTATCATTGGCATTGCTGTGCTATAAACCAACCCAAGAATTGTCCCCTACCCCTGAACTTTCTCTTCTGTGAGATCATTAAAACTTTTTGTTGTGGAGGCTACTTTTTAGTTAGGTATTCTATTTTTTGCAGTAGAAAGCGTCAGAACTGATACACTAGGATTTGCGGTTTCAAAACCCTAATCTCTCAAAGACTCAGAGCATAAAGTTTATGCCAACAGATTTGGAAGCAAAGGTCAAAGTCAGTTTGATCTAAAAACTGATTCCTTGGGGTAGAGAAAGAGAGAGAGAGAAAGTAAGAAAACTAAAACATTGATGTTTCCTGAGAAGCGGTCCTACTCTTCTGCTCAACCCCTGGCCTAATCTCAGGGAGGAGAGGGAACAAGAGAAATTCCAGTTAAATGGTTCCTGAGAAGAGATAGAAGTAGTCCGGAGAAAGCCAAGTCAGAGTAGCCTGGGGTCTGGGTCAGGAGGATATAGCCATTTGAATGCACAGTAAATAGAGACCAGGCAGGAATGAGGAGTCTTAGCGATGCAGCCTGGGTAACTTGAGACCAAACATATCCCATGTCTCCCCTCCCCACCAGCATCAGTACTTAATAACCTGCTTTGAATCTACACACAGCCTTCGGGGTTGGGGGGGGTGGGGAGGGGGGAGGGGGAGGGCACAGTGGGGTAAGAAACCTGATAGATTAAGTTTAGTTTCTGACAAAACGAGAGCTAAAAATTGAAATTTTAGAAAAATAAGTGTCTAGACCTGAGATTATATTTTGACAGTTATACTCACTATTTAATTAATTAATTGCTGGTAATAATTTAATACCAGTTCCTACAGAAGTTCACAGTCTAATAGAGAAGATAGGTAAGCAAATAGCTAGCTACGATATGGGAAATATTTGATAAATATTCAAGGTGACATAGCAGAGTGTGGGAGTAGGGGTAGGGAGTACAACTTTAGCTGAGTTTTGAAAGACAAAGAAAAGTTAACCACAGATATGGGGAAATGGTGAGTTCTATTTTGGCCTGTTGCATCTAAGGAGTGATTTTGTTTGTCTCAAATCAGGGAAACTTGGCCATGTCTATATGTTAAGGGGAGTGAGACAGTAGAGAAGCAGAGGATGAGAAGAATGGCTACCAATGATGGCCTGAGGGCCCTGAGGAGGCAGAAGGCAAGGGGACTCAGATCATGGGCTCAGAGTTTGGCCTTGGCCAGAAATAAGGAAATTGAGGAGGCAAAGATGAGAAGAGTGCAAATACAAATTCAAACAGTGAGAGTTAAGTGAAGTTAAGAAAGTTCATGCTTGATGGCCTCTATTTTATGTGGGGAGTAGAAGTTAATGGTCTTTTTTTAAGGTAAGAGAGACAGACCAGGGTTTTATGGAGGAGAGTCACATGGCCGGGTTTGTATTTTAAATACTTCCTCTGGTAGAGATTCAAGGATTGGTTTAAAGACAGATCAGAAAAGACTAGAAACTGGGAGACCCATTAAAAGATTACTGGAGTCATTCAGGGGAAAAATCATGAAGGCCTGAAGTAAACAGTGACAAGAAGGGGGTAAAAGGAGTGGTTTCCATAGGTATTTATAAGGCAAATCATTCTAAGAAGTGGCTATTTAGATACCAGCAATAAGAGAGAAAGAGGAAAGGAGGATGATAATCCAGGACTGAACATTTGGTTTATTAGAAACCTCAGCAGGAAGGAGAAGTTTATAGAAGAAGATAATGAGCTTAACTTTGAACACATTGAAATATAAATAAACATTGATTCATAACATTATGGATTTAGACAGAAATTGATGCAGATGTAGAAAGCAATTGGACTTGTGGATCTGAATTCAGGAGAAAAGGTCTGACCTAGAGAGAGAAAGTGGGGAAATCTGCTCCTATAAGAATAGTGGTTGAAACAGTAGATGTATATGAGATCAACTCTTATGGATGTATGAAGAAGAGATTTTTTTGGCTTCGTTTTTAATCCATTGCTGTAATTCACCGATTTGATAACCTTCACTATCTTCAGTGATTTTTAAATATCTGTCCTACATTTGCACTTTGAGTGAATAATTGCCTCTCATTTGGTGTTCATAGTAGTCAGGGAAGCCCTGAAAAGCCCACACAGGCTATAGGAGCTAAGATCCACTATAGTCATGTTCTGTTACCATGAATTCATTAGTTATAGTTGCACAGTGAAGGCTTTAAGCATATCAGGTGAATGACTTCTTAGAAGCAGAACACATACTAAGCTAAGAGTGAGAATCCCATTTTGTCAGTTCTGACATTAGTTAATAGCATATTAGATAAATTTATGCAATTTCTTGCTATCAATTTTAATATTCTTATTACGAATACAGTACATTGTTTTGGTTTACTCTTTAAAATTATCTTACATATACACATGAAATTACCAAAAACGCTTTTAACCCATTGTAATGTATATACTACAGTGCACAAAATGAATATATTTTCATTTTTTCCCTACAGAAAGGCAAAAGGTCTGTTTTTCTTGTATCTCATAAATGACCTTAGTACTGACCCAAATATAACCTACTAATTACACTCTGTGTACCTTCCAGGCCCTGATTAGTTATATTTAGCATTTGTGTGAGCCTGATTCTACCCTGGAAATCTTCCATATAGCTTGTAATTCCCAGTGGAAAAAAAAAATCGCTGTGACCTATACAGTTGGAGAAAAGAAAACACAGCTACACTTTTTCCAAAAGCAGAACAAAGCAATGAAATAACATACCTTTCACTAGAGACTTGGTGTTATCTGAAACCCTATAATCCACATCCCATTCTGCTTCTTCAGTAGGTTGGATGATTTCAGTGGGCAGGTCGGAGAACTAATCAATTTTGAAACGGCATCTGCAAAAATGGATAATGTTCATCTAAAGGGCAACCTAGTCATAAAGCCCCACAGGGGTGAGTAAATAAACACACGGGCTTCATATAAAGGGGTTCCCTTAGATGGACTGGCAATGCAATATTGTCATTGTGGCATTCTATCAATGCCATCAAAAGAATTTATCAAGCACCAACATTAGGATGAACTATGTGATTAAACTGACATGGTTTCTGAACGCCTAGAATTTATAATGTAATCTAACTTCTGTACCCATAATCGAACACTTAAGAACCTGAAACTCATTGGGTCCAAAACTAACCTTTTCTCCCAGATTTCTTTTTCTTCTGTGCCTCTTATGCTGGTGAAGGAATCTAAGGCATCCAAGATTCCTCTGTCTCCCTTAACTGCCTGTAACCAATCCATCCAAGGCTTGTTGGTTCAATCTCCTAATTATGCCTGAACCCGTTCACTTCCTTTTCCTTCATCGCTATAGCCATCACCCTATTTGCTAAGAATATTGCAACATCAGTTGCCCTGATCCCCTGCTCCAGTCTGTCCCCCATGCTGTCACTGGAGTGATCTAACTTCAGATCTCAATATATCACTGATCTGCTCAAAATCCACAAACGTCTCTCAATCACCTGTCATGTTAAAAATCTCTACTTTTTCTTTCTTGATACTCCTACTCTTCTTTTAAACCTCAACTCAAATATAACCTTTCTGTAAAGGATTCAATCAACTATTCATTTACTCAACAAATATTTATTAAGCACAAACTTCATATTATGCATGGTGCTAATACTGGAAGTAGAGTGGTGATATAATCCTGGCCTCATAAAGTTTGCAGTGACAGGAAAAACTATGAAATAACAATGACATGTGATGAATGTTGTGAGGAGCTAACCTGGGTACAGACAATAAGAAGAGAGAGAGCTCCAGGGACCCTAACATTAAGGGTCTGGGTAGAGGAAGAAAGGTGTTCAGAGGACTGGTCAAATAAGGTAAGAGAGAATGTGTTGCCTTGGAAAGCCAAAGGAAGAAAGTATTTTGAAAAGAAAAGACAAATATCATAAGATGTTGCTTGTATGTGGAATCTTAAAAAATGATACAAATGAACTTATTTACAAAATGGAAACAGACTCACAGACTTAGAAAACAAACTTAAGGTTACCAAAGGGGAAGGGTAGGGGAGATAAATTAGGAGTTTGGGATTAACATATACACACTACTACATATAAAATAGATAACCAACAAGGACCTACTGTATAGCACAGGGAACTATACTCAATATTCTGTAATAACCTAAATGGAAAAAGAATTTGAAAAAGAATAGATACATGTATAACTGAATCACTTTGCTGTACACCTGAAACTAACACAACATTGTAAATCAACTATACTTCAGTTAAAAAAAAAAAAGTTTCCTCATTCAGTTACCTCCATTGTATGTATATTTTGCAGATAGTACATTTTTAGAAGCTACCCCAGGAAATAATCATTGTTCAAAGGGGGCTTCATTGATACTAAGTTTAATTTAGGTTCACATGTATTAACATTTTTCAGCCTATTCTGACCAATTTCATTTAGAAATAAACTCTCCTGTGCTGGTTAGGTCCTCTAGGATCAAGACAGAGTTTGAAATGCAAGAGATATGCCTGTGAAAGATAAAGGGGAGATAGTAGGCCCAGTTTGAATGGACTTTGCAAAAGGTGGAGGACATGCCAATTATCCAGATCAGAGAATTTGGAGAGGGGGAGCCAGTGACAATATACAGGGGCTAAAGCCACCCCTTGGCAGCCATTGACTTAAGCACAGAGTGGTTGTTGAATTAATAGTAGCTCATTTGAAACTTAGTTGACCAACAGCAAAGTTAAGCATATGCAAGGTCACATGGAGTATCTTCTGTATCAGAAGCACTTTCTGAGCACTCTGAATTTAAAGAAGGCAGTCTTAGGCACAGTCCATGGACAGAGCCAGGAACAGAGCCCAGAGATCTCACCCTCCAATCCGTGATCCTAACCCAGTGTATTCGCTCTCCTCCCCCTCCCTCTGCTCCAAAGCTTGATATGTGTTGAATACACTCAGTAGTTCTCAACATGTTTTTTTCCTTACAGTTCTTTATTAGCAACATTCATTTAGGTTTTGGACTCTTGTCAAATGCAATGTGAATGGAGACCAGATGCCTTTTCTGAACTCAACAGAACAAGAGGAGAGTCACAGAGCCCATCTTGCCACAATCAGAACTAGGGCTTACAACAACACCCACTGTTGGTGACAGGCTGCGTGGAACAGGGCCAGTGCTGATCTAGCAGTATATGCCAGCTCAGTGAGTCAGAAAAATGTTTCAGATGTGCCAGGTTGTTCCGAAATCCCCATCAGTTCCTGGGCAGAATAATTGTTGTGTTCCGCAAGAGTAAGGAATGGAGATGAGAAGCAGCAACATCCCGAGGATGGTGTGTTATTCACATCCATTGCTGGCAGCAGAGCACCACTGCTTTTTAAAGGGTACCACAGACTTGCATGAAGGACTGCAGAGGCTAGGGCGGCTGGCAGCAATTCAAAAACACAAGGATAAGGGAGAAGCAATTGTGGGAAGAATTTCAAAGCGGACAAAAGGATTAACAGCAAAAAGATGAGGGTGTAGGGGGATGGATGATTATCGTTTGTTGTGGGTTTAGCAACACTGACATGTTTTTATGAATATTTACAAGAACATTTGGAAGCTGTGTCTTTTGCCCACACAGCCTCCACCCCCAACCCTCTTGGTAGGAACTGCACCGTATTTAATGAGGCTGGGGGTGGGAGGGGGAACCAGGTCCTCTTTGCCTCCAGGTTGCCGTCACCTTGCCTAGTTGCCAAGACTCCTGGGGTCAAATATAAGTGAAGGAAAGTTCAAACAAGAGAAGACAGAGCTGGGTTTCTCTGCTTGTAATTTGAAGACTGGTGATTAAAGGGAATGAGAAATGAAAGAAATGGTCGTCAAAAGACATGAAACGAATGAAGTGAGAGTCTCAGGAGAAAGATCCATTTTGATGCCCATGTTCTTGCCCTCTTCAGTAGAGTAAAGGAGTTTTTCAGCATCTCTCTCTAAGTTAAATGAATCATTAACAAGATCACATCAACTCTCAATTCTTATGAGTGGACACACAGGTCAGCCTACTATCCTGCCTGACTCCTCCTGTCTGGCCTTAGTTCTCTTCATTCTACCACCGCTTCCACCAGAGGAGCCTTCGTTTCTCCTTGATTTCCTAAGTATATATCCCTTCAGCATTTCCTGGAAAGTATGTATTGAGGCAGAAGAGAGCAGTAGTCAAGAGTACAGGCTCTGAACAACAAGGATTTGCTATATAGCACAGGGAACTATGTTCAGTACCTTATAATAACCTATAATGGAAAAGAATCTGAAAATATACATATATGTATGTATAGCCAAATCACTTTGCTGTACACCTGAAACTAACACAATATTGTAAATCAACTATACTTTAATTAAAAGAAAAAAGAGTACAGCCTCTGGAAGTACACTGCCTACTTTCTAATCCAAGCCCTATCACTCTGGGAAAGTTGCCTAACCTCTTTAAATCACAGTTTCTTCATCTGTAAAAATGGAGCTGATGACAAATAAGGATCAGTGAAGCTAAACCAAGGAAAGCATTTGGCATGCAGTAGGAGATCAGTCAATGTTAGTATTATTATCACAAACCATCCTCAACTTTCATGTAGTAATGACTCACAATGATGTCTAGTTAATCAAGACACTTGACTACCAGCTACTGAGAAAGGACAGGAGGTTTCATGGGTAGGGATCTGTGGCAGTATTAACCCTTGGGCTGATGCAGAGCAAACTTTCTGGTAGATTTGTGTCATCTCTTCAGTCAGATGCTATGATTAGCCAAGTAGAAAAATCACGATTACATTTTTTGTAATAGTTTTCTTGTTCTTTTTCCTGGAGTTTATATTCATGTGATTTTATGTTTGTTTGTTTGCTTGATTTTCTATGTACGTTTCTCTAATACTCTCCAAACTCTTTAAACAGATGTAAAATCCTTTAATCAATATTTTCCACATAATCAAGTGATGAAATTCTTTTTGTTTATTGAAGACACACCTGCTGGAACTTTCCATCCTCCTGCTCTGATCTGTACCAGAGGCTCTCAGCATTCATACAAAATTTCCTCTTAAGTGTCATCTGAGGGATCCTCTTCAGCTCTCTCTCACACATTGGCTCCCCTCTTTCCTGTATCCTAGATATTCCTCTGGTTTACTTTTCTCTTATACACCATTAGCTTCATGGGAAAGGGTACATGGAAAATAAGTTTTCTGAGAATTTGCATACATAAAATTTTTTATTCCCACTTTGCACTTAACTGATAGTTTGGTTAGGTGAATAATTCTGGGTTGAAATAGTATTTCCTCAGAATTTTTAATTCATTTCTCCATCATCTTCTACCTTCTGGTGTTGCTGCCCTGACGATATTACATATCTGATGATACCCTTCTCACTCCTGACCCTTTTCTACAATATGTTTTTTCTCCTTAGAAGCACTTAAGATCTTTTCTTTGTTCCTTGTGTCCTGAAATTTTAGGATGATGTCCTTCCATGTGAATCTTTTTGCTGTTGTTGTTCATTTTGCTGGACATTCAGAGGCAATTTCCCATCTTTAGACTTAAATTTGGACAAACTTCCTTTTTTCTTGTTTTAATTATTTTTCAACATGTGAACATATTGGCATAGGCCTTACTTTTCTTGTCTTTTCCTTACTTTTCTTTTTTTAATTGAAGTATAGTTGACATAAATATTATATAAGTTACAAGTGTGTAATATAGTGATTCACAATTTTTAAAGGTTATACTCCATTTATAGTTATTTTAAAATATTGGCTATATTTCCTGTGTTGTGCAATATATCATTGTAGCTTATTTTATACGTAATTGTTTGTACCTCTTAATCCCCTACCCTTATATTACCCCCCCTTCCCTCTCCCCACTGGTCACCACTAGTTTGTTCTCTATATCTGTGAGTCTATTTCTTTTTTTATTATATTCACTAGTTTGTTGTATTTTTTAGATTCCACATGTAAGTGATATCATATACTATTTGTCTTTCTCTGTCAGACTTATTTCACTTAGTGCAGTACTCTCCATGTTGTTACAAATGGCAAAATTTCATTCCTTTTATGGCTGAGTAGTATTCCACTGTATATATACCACATCTTCTTTATCCATTCATCTGCTGATGGACACTTAGGTTGCCTCCATGTACTGGCTGTTGTAAATAGTGCTGCTATAAACATTGGAGTACATATATCTTTTCAAATTGTAGTTTTGAAAAAGAAGAGGTGGTACATATGTACAATGGAATATTACTGAGTCATAAAAAAGAATGAAATAATGCCATTTGCAGCAACATGGATGGACCTAGAGATTATCATACTAGTTGAAGTAAGTCAGACAGAGAAAGACAAATATCATGATACTGCTTATTTGTAATCTTAAAAAATGATACAAATGAACTTATTTACAAAACAGAAACAGGCTCACAGACATAGAAAACAATTTTAACAAAAAGTTGAAATTTTAAAAAATTTCTTCCTTTTTTTTTTGGCTTTTGTAATTTTTCAGCTTTAGTAAGTTATAAATGATAGTGCAATAAACTGCACATATTTGATAAGTTTTGACACATGTATACACCTGTGAAACCTTTACCATAAAAGATCATGAGTCTGTATGTAGTCCCTGAAGGTTTCTTTATACCCTATGTAATCACCACTTCCCTCACACTCCCCTGTCCCAAGCAATCATGGATCTGTTTTCTCTTGCTTTAGATTAATTTTCATTTTCCAGAGTTTTATATAAATGGAATCATACAGTATGTATTCTTTTTTGTCTGGCTTCCTTTACTCAGCATAATAATTTTGAGATTAATCCACATGATTGTATGTATCAATAGTTCATTCCTTTTCATTTCTCAATAATATTCCATTACATGGATATAGCATATTACATTTATTCATTCATCTGTTGATGGATATTTGGGTTTTTTCCAGTATGGGGCTATTACAAATAAAGCTCCTATGGATATTCATTTCCAAGTCATTGTGCCAACATATATGCGTTCATTTCTTTTGTATAAATACCTAGGAGTGGAATGGCTGAGTCAAATGATAAGTATACATTTTACTTTTTAATATATTGTCAAATTGTTTTCCAAAATGGCTATATCATTTTACATTAACACAAGCAGTCTTTGAGAGACCCGGTAACTTCAGATTCTCATCAACACCTGACATGATCAATCTTATTAATTTTAACCATTTTATTGGGTGCCTATTGACTAGTGATGTTGAGCATATTTTTGTGTGTTTAATTACTGTTCATTATATTCTTTGATGAAGTGTCTGCTCAAATCTTTTGCCCATTTTTAATTTGGTTGCTTGTCTTCATATAATTAGGTAAGACTTCTTTTTATAGTCTAGATATAAAATCTTTGTCAGATAAATGTTTTGCAAATGTTTTCTTCCATCATGTGGCTTGCCTTTTCATTTTCCTAGCATTGTCTTTCAAACAGTAAAATTACTTTATTTTGATGAGGTCCAACTTATTGATGTTTTTCTTTTGTAGTTTGTGGTTTTTTGTGTAGTATTTATGAAATCTTTGCCAAACCCAAGTTAACTAATATTTTTTCCTGTTTTCATCTAGGAATTTTATAGTTTTAGCTCTTACATTTAGATCTGTAATCCATTTTGAGTTAATTTTTTTTTAATACTTTTTTGGCCGTACAACACGGCATGTGGGATCTTAGTTCCCCGACCAGGGATCGAGCCTGCGCTCCTTGCATTGGAAGCACGGAGTCTTAACCACTGGACCGCCAGGGAAGTCCCTTGAGTTAATTTTTGTATATGGTGTGAGTTCAGGGTTCATTCTTTTACATAGACTACCCAATTGTTCTAGCACCATTTGTTGAAAAGGTGATTCTTTCTCCATTGAATTTCCTTAGCATATTTGTCAAAAATCATTTTACCAAACCTATTTGGATCTATTTGTGGACTCTCTTCTATTCTGTTAAACTACATGTCTTAAAATCAGGTGGTATAAGTACTACAACTTTGTTCTTTTTCGTGTGTGTTTGTGTGTGTGTGTGTGTGTGTGTGGCTATTCTAGGTCCTTTGCATTTCTGTACAAATTTTAGCATCAGCTTGTCAATCTGTACAAAAGCCTGTTAGGATATTAATTCTGATTCCATTGAAAATATGGATCAATTTGGGGATAAATGACATCTTAATAATATTGAGTCTTCTGATCCATGAATATATACACCTCTCTATCGATTTAGGCTTTCTGTAGTTTCTCTCAACAGTGTTTTGTAGTTTTTTGTGTTCATGTCTTGTACAAATTTTGTCATATTTATAAGCATTTCATGTCTTTGATGCTATGATGCATGGTATTATTTTTATTTTTATTTCATTTTCTGATTGTTTACTGCTAGTGTATAGAAATACAAATGGTTTTTGTATATTGACTTTATATCCTGTAACTTTTCTAAGCTTACTTATTAGTTCTAGTAGCTTTTTTTTAATTGGTCAATTCCATAGGATTTTCAATACAAATGATCATGTCATCTGTGAATACAGAGTTTTATTTCTCCCTTTTCAATTTGCATGCCTTTTTATCACTTGCCTGGCTAGAATTTCTGGTTCAGAGTTAAAGAGAACTGATAAGGGGGCTGGGAATTTTAATTTAGGTAGGCAGAACTTACAAGTTGGGAATTTTCCCAAATATAAAAGGTTTACTTAAAGGGGAATGGAGAATCACAAATATGACATCCACTTTGGGAGAGAGGAGAGTTGGGCAGGGACAGTAAGAGGAAAGTGAAAGAAGTAAAAAACAAAAACAAAAATAAAAACATCTTTGTCATACACCTGAAACTAATATAATATTATAAATCAACCATACCTCAATAAAAATTTTAAAAAACACCATCCTTTGTCCTTTAATTTTTTTTCCAGATTGGGTCTTTCTACAGTAGATTAAGAAAATGGACCCAACTAAGATGGAAAAAATACAATCCTAAAGATAGAAAAGTGAACTGAACCACACATGAAATTCACTTTTCCTTAGGAACATTGAATTAATTTTCCTCATAAACATCTATGATACTCAATGACTAATGACTCAATACACTTTGCTGCTAATTAGACTATTATGAACTGTTTTGATTTTGTGGATAGTTAGGCAGTTTAACGTGTTTGAAGTTCTCTGAGTTGAAGAGTGTCCCCTCAAAATTCATGTCCACCCAAAATCTCAGAACATGATCTTATTTGGAAATATAATCTTTGCAGGGGTAATTAATTAAGATAAAGTCATACTGGGTTAGAGTCCTAAAGCCAATAACTAGTATTTTTATAATAAGGCCATGTGGAGAGACAGAAGGAAGAAAGACATATGATGACAGAGGCAGAGACTGGAGTGATATAGCTCTAAGCCAGAAATACCAAAGATTGCCAGCAAACACCAGAAGCTAAAAAGAGGCAAGGTGGGGGCTCCTTTCAAACACCTTAATTTTGGACTTCTAGCCTCCATACCTGTGAGACAATACAGTTCTGTTGTTTTAAGCTATCTAGTTTATGGTACTTTGTTACAGAACCCTAGGAAACTAATACAGATTTTGATACTGAGGAGTGGGTACTGCTGTAACAAATACCTAAAAATGTGGAAATGGCTTTGGAAGTGGGTAATGGGTAGAAGAATGGAATAATTTTGAGATGCATGGTAAGAAAAGCCTAGATTGCCTTAAGGAGGTGGCTGGTAGAAACATGGACATTAAAGGTGATTTGATTAGATCATAGAAGGAAATGAAGAACATATTATTGGACACTGTAGTAAAGACAGTCCTTGTTATAAAGTGGCAGAAAACTTGGCTGATTTGTGTTCTAGTGTTGGGTGGAAAGTAGCGCTTGTAAGCGATGAACTTGGATATTTAGCTAAGGAGATTTCCAAACAAAGTGTGGAAGGTGCAGCTTGGTTTCTCCTACTGCTTATCGTAAAATGCAAGGGAAAAGAGACATATTGAAGAAGGAACTGTTAAGCAAAAAGGAACCAGCACCTAATTTGGAAAATTCTTAACTTATGCAGATAGCAAAAGATGAGAAAGAGTTCTCTGGAGAGAACACCAGTGGTGTGGCTGGACAGACTTTTCCTAAAGAGACTAAGCATGTATCTCATGGATCCCAGCAACCATCTCAGCAGAAGTCAGGAATAAAGATGGGGTTATCCAGGAAAGATCTTTGGAAGACCTTCTTGTGTGATGTCTTAGATCCCCGTAAATTATACAGAAGACCAACAAGGTTTTTGAAAATGTTATACCAGCAGAAATACTGCCAGCCTGGATTGAACAACATAGCTGAGAGGAAATAAAGGAAGAATAAATCCAAGGGTAAAGCCATGGATGCAGAGGGCATTCTGAGGCTCCAGATCCAGGCATCAAGCCACAGATGATTACTCTCAGGCCTTGCAACCTAATGGAATTTGCTATGCTATTGTCAAGCACTGAACTCTAGTGGCAGAGTTTCCCATGGTATGTTCTTTAATAAATTTACTTTGTGCATGTGTGTAATATATGCACATCCTCAAGTGCAGGCCACAGCACTGGTCGCCTTTTCCAAGGGTAGGAGTGTTGTGTTCTTAAATATTTAGTAAAGGAAAAATGGCACTGATTTATATTACATATAAATGGGCTCATTCTTCATCTGGTTTATCCTTAGCTCAAGCCATTGTCATAAATCAGCAGCTTAATTCTTGCTATAGGTCTGTATTTTGACTTATTTTTAAAAATCCAATGCTAAATTTTTACCCTTTTAATATGTTGATAACTAAGCAATTTTACTTAGCTTTTATGGAAGCCAGATGAGTCATTTGATTTACTCTGATTTTGTTTGCATGTCTTTTATCAGCTAACACTAAAGTTATGGCTATTAATTTCATATTTTGTAGAGAAAAAAAAGTATTTTATCAATTGACTGAGTTAACTGATAAACATACCATGGCAGCACATTTACTTAAGTTAATGATTCAAGTTAGACGAATAACAAAGTCAGAACCAATACATGTGATAACACGACAAAATGAAAAGGGAGGAAATCAGCATCTATTTTATCTAGTTTACTCTAAAATAATATTTTAAAACTGTATCTGATTAAATAGAACTATAACCTAGAAAGATGAGTTCAAAGGGAGTTCAGGGTCCAGGCTGCTGACACTCAAATGGGCCAAAGCATTTGGGAAAATTACTGCCTCTCCAAGGGGATAAGCCACGACAGGTTTATCATGACTGAGTTTCTCAGTACACCAAATGCACATACAATGTTTCAGTGAATTTTAGCATTCTGAATTGAAATCTGTGTTGTTAACGATATAACTGCATAATAATCACAGAGAAGCCTTGATAGTGAGCAAATGATCAAAATCAATGTCAGTGTGCAAAATAATTTGAGTCAAAATACACATGACCCAAGCCTTTAGCAAGTAATGAGTTTTAATCATTTCAAATTATACTTTAAAAAGTTATTCAAAATTCTGAGTGAATAAAATACCTTTTTTCTTTCATAATCTTTTTTTTTTCAAATTAGCTTGTCAAGGCCAAAATGATATATCCTTACACACCTCCAGTATGACCGCTTTTCAAACACAAAATGTCTGTGACAAAAATCAGATTCACCTGTTTGAATTAATACTAGGCCTTTGCGGAGAAATTTTTTTTTTTTTTTTTTTTTACATCTTTATTGGAGTATAATTGCTTTACAATGGTGTGTTAGTTTCTGCTTTATAACAAAGTGAATCAGTTATACATATACACATGTTCCCATATCTCTTCCCTCTTGCATCTCCCTCCCTCCCGCCCTCCCTATCCCACACCTCTAGGTGGTCACAAAGCACAGAGCTGATCTCCCTGTGCTATGCGGTTGCTTCCCACTAGCTATCTGTCTTACGTTTGGTAGTGTATAAATGTCCATGCCACTCTCTCTCTTTATCACATCTTACCCTTCCCCCTCCCCATATCCTCAAGTCCATTCTCTAGTAGGTCTGTGTCTTTATTCCTGTCTTGCCACTAGGTTCTTCACGACCTCTTTTTTTTTTTTTTTCCTTAGATTCCATATATATGTGTTAGCATACTGTATTTGTTTTTCTCTTTCTGACTTGCTTCACTCTGTATGACAGACTCTAACTCCATCCACCTCACTACAAATAACTCCATTTCGTTTTATGGCTGAGTAATATTCCATTATATATATGTGCCACATCTTCTTTATCCATTCATCCGATGATGGACACTTAGGTTGCTTCCATGTCCTGGCTATTGTAAATAGAGCTGCAATGAACATTTTGGTACACGGAGAAATTTTTTTAAATAAAAAACTTATTTTAAAATATAGTCACTTGTTTCACACCAGACACTTTCTATAAAATCAACACATTTCAAATAAAAGTATTCAAGTATTATGTTCCTAAACTCAACTGAAATGAATTTGGATTTTTTATGTTAAAGTTGTGCTCCCAAATTATACGTGCATGATCATTTGGCCAGCTTGGAGGGCGGTCCTAAAATAAAACATCCATTATATAGTCACAGTGGTTCTAAAAATAAGAAAGCTGTGTTTCCACCAATATTGAATCTTTCTCTACCTGTACAGTAGCTGTGGACATTCTAAGAACTGTATTTCCCCAGGTATGGTGGCAAAGGAAGCGGCCTGCCCTTGTCCTGATTGGTCTTGACCAAATCAAAGCTGTTACTCCTGCTGCTGGTATAACAGTACAATGCTTTATGCAGTCACAACTATTCATAAAGCAGACAGTCCTATGAGTTTTGTTGTTGTAAGGTTACTTATTAAATACCCAAATAAAATGGGAAAAAGAAGCACAGAATAGAAAACCAGGAAAGAAGAGTTAAGGGGAAGGAAGGATTAATTTCTAAAGAACATCATAAAACATAGCTTAGAAAAATATAAGCATATGCTTCTTCATATTCATATAAATTTTACATTTTAAATTGTTTTAACTATGATGGCTTGAGAAAGGAAACATAATATGTAAACTGTATGGCTTTTGTTACTAAACTCCTCATGGGCAGGGGTGTTCACACCAGGCCCAGGAGTTTTATAGGCTAACAGATAAAAAGAAAATATTAAAGAATGTGTATTTGTGTATAACTGAGTCACTGTGCTGTACGGCAGAGATTACCACAACATTGTAAATCAACTATACTTCAATTTAAAAAATTTTAAAAGAAAATAATAAGCACCCATAATCCTCCAGTCAGAGATAATATTTTGCTGGTTAGTTTCTGTTTGCATGTCTAGAGCCACTTTCCACAGTTCTCTGCCCTGTTCTATGGGCCAGCAGGCTGATCTCTAGGGACTACATTACCAGGCTTCACGTGTATTATGCCCAATGGGAGATCCGGAGATCACTGGGTAGGAAAAGAACTAGGTTGGGATCTTGCACAGCTTCAGCTCTCTCCAGTCTCTGGTCATCATTTCTTGCTCTTGCTTGCCTGAGGACTAGGGCTGATACCACCCTCTGCTGCTAAGTTCTTGAATGGCTCCTGTAACCCTGCCCACACCTGTACAGATCATCCCTTGTTTAAACTTTCTTAGGCTAAACTCTATTCGGTGTGCCATCTCTGTCCTACAAGGATCCTGTCTGGTGGATCACCATTAATATGTTGTTTCATTTCCACTTAGTTTTTAAGTGTATGCTTTTGTTCTACTTAATATAAGAATTTCCCCGTATTACTAAAACCTTTTTTTACAAACATCGTGTGCAACCTAATTTACTTAACTTCTTGTTGGACTATCCAAATTTCAATAACATAAACAATGCTGCAAAGAACTCTTTAGATATAAATTATTGTGTGGATTTCTGATTCCCTGAGATGAATTCCTAGAATTTAGTTACTGGATCAAGAGTAAGAACACACTTAAAATTCTTGATATGGGCTTTCCAAATTGTACAGATTTTCAGTTACCAGCATAAGTGCTCACCACGCTACATCCTTGACATTACTGAGTATTATCATTTCCATCTTTACTAATTTCATAACTGAAAAGGCATCTATTTTTTTCTATTTGCATTTTTATATTATTTGTAAGGGTAAATTTTTTAACACTGGTTATAATTTTTCCTTTATTTTTTTGAATAGTTTGGTTTGTATTTTTATTTTTTAATTGCTTAAAAAATGCTTTATTTTGGAAATTTTTAAATATATTTTTTAAAAATAGAGAAAATGGAGAAAATGTTATAATGAACCCCCATGAATGCATTATCTAGTTCTAACAATCAACAACACTTACACTGCCTTTAGAAAAATTCTTAACAAAAAGGTAAATAGTGCAGAATAGAATTCTATAAAAAGTCAGTGTTGTCCCCATTTCTGATGCCCAGACCCTAGCACTGCTTGCTTTCTATCAGACAGGCTGCTTTAGTACTACTCCCAGTTAATCCCTTTATGCCCAGCAAGATGCCCATTTACAGATTCATTCAGGGTTACCTGCTGCCCATTCAGGTGCTAAATCTAGGCTCAGAGATGAGGCAAAAGTTTCCTGGCTAAATGCAGTGCCTTTAAGAACAGGCAAAGCTACTTGTCCCCAAGAATGGCCATTCTCCTATTATAAAGACTTTTTCTACTCTTTTCATCAGCTAATGAAAAAATTTGATCAAGAATTGTGACCCCATGACCACCCCACATCCCTCTAGTCACCCCATGCCCTACCCTATATAGTGCTGATGATAAAGGAAAAACGGGAGAGGCAGGTCAGAGGGATAAAAAGCAGCCTTGATGGTTTCCTGGCCTTGCCTTGTGCTCCAAGTGGGATCTGGCATCTTTCCAGGCGACTGTGGAAAGTGCTAGGCAGTAGAGGTGGCGGGACCCAAGAGGAAAGAGAAAGGTCTGATTGAAAGGACCTTTTCCCATACCCAGAAGAGGAGAGGAAGGCCAGTTTCCCAGGAGTGGAAGGGTCAGGTCCATTAGTTCCCAGGCAGGGCCAGGCTAAATGGAGATCTTTCTGATTCTAATTATATTTTGCTCAAATTCTTCCTTCCTTAGAGGAGAAAGAAGTGGCCGCCAGGAGGAACAGAATCCTCCACCTGTATTTGCCAGGTTTATTTACAGCATGTCCTAAGGATAGTTGATAAGGACCTCAATCCCATGACCTAGGGGAGCCAGGATTCTAGGGAGGTCCTTACTGGAAACAAGCAAAAATACCCTCCCCATGGGACTCAAGTTCAGGCTCAGGTACAAGTTTCCCATCCTCGCCCCCCTGTTATAACTTATGCGATCTTTTTTTTAATTTTATTTTATTGGAGTATAGTTGATTTACAATGTTGTGTTAGTTTCAGGTGTACGGCAAAGTGATTCAGTTATACATATACATATATTCATTCTTTTTCGGATTCTTTTCTCAGATAAGTTATCGCAGAATATTGAGTAGAGTTCCTTGTGCTGTACAGTAGGTCCTTTTTGGTTATCTACCTTATATATATTACTGTATATATGTTAATCCAAAGCTCCTGGTTTATCCCTCCCCCCCACATTTCCCCTTTGGTAATCATAAGTTTGTTTTCAATACCTGTAGGTCTGTTTCTGTTTTGTAAATAAGTTCATTTGTATCATTTTTTAAATTAGATTTCACATGAGTGATATCATATGATATTTGTCTCTCTGTCTGACTTACTTCACTTAGTATGATAATCTCTAGGTCCATCCATGTTGCTACAAATGGCATTATTTCATTCTTTTTTATAGCTGAGTAATATTCCACTGTATATATTTACCACATCTTCTTTATCCATTCCTCTGTTGATGGACATTTAGGTTGCTTCCATGTCTTGGCTGTTGTAAATAGTGCTGCAGTGAACATCAGGGTGCATGTATCTTTTCGAATTATGGTTTTCTCCAGATGCCCAGGAGTGGGATTTCTGGATCATATGGTAGTTCTATTTTTACTTTTTTAAGGAACCTCCATACTGTTCTCCATATTGGTTGTACCAATTTACATTCCCACCAACAGTGTAAGGGGGTTCCCTTTTCTACACACCCTCTCCAGCATTTATTGTTTGTAGACTTTTTTTTAATTAATTTTTATTGGAGTATAGTTGCTTTAGAATGTTGTGCTAGTTTCTACTATGTATACGTATAGCTGTTTGTAGACTTTTTCATAATGGCCATTCTGACCAGTGTGAGGTGATACCTCATTGTAGTTTTGATTTGCATTTCTCTAATAATTAGTGGTGTTGAGCATCTTTTCATGTGCTTTTCAGCCATCTATATGTCTTCTTTGGATAATTGCCTGTTTAGATCTTCTGCCCAGTTTTTGATTGGGTTGTTTGTTTGTTCGTTTGTTTGACGCGCCGTGCAGCTTGCGGGGTCTCAGTTCCCTGACCAAGGATGGAACCCAGGCCATGGCAGTGAAAGCGCCGAATCCTAACCACTAGACCACCAGGGGAGTCTCTTGGGTTGTTTGCTTTTTTGATATAGAGCTGCGTGAGCTGTTTGTATATTTTGGAGATTAATCCCTTGTCAGTCACTTTGTTTGCAAATATTTTCTCCCATCCTGTGGGTTGTCTTTTCATTTTGTTTATGGTTTCCTTTGCTGTGCAGAGGCTTTTAAGTTTAACTAGGTCTCATTGTTTATTTTTGTTTTTATTTTCATTATTCTAGGATGTGGATCAAAGAAGATATTGCTGTGATTTATGTCAAAGAGTGTTCTGCCTTCGTTTTTCTCTAAGAGCTTTATAGTGTCTGGCCTTACATTTAGCTTTTTGATCCATCTTGATTTTATTTTTGTGTATGGTGTTAGGCAGTGTTCTAATTTCATTCTTTTACTGGTAGCTGTCCAGTTTTCCCAGCACCACTTATTGAAAAGACTGTCTTTTCTCCGTTGAATATTCTTGCCTCCTTTGTCATAGATTAATTGACCATAGGTGCGTGGGTTTATTTCTGGGCTTTCTATCCTGTTCTATTGATCTATATTTCTGTCCCTGCTCCAGTAACATATTGTTTTGATGACTGTATCTTTGGAGTATAGTCTGAAGTCAGGGAGCCTGATTCCTCCAGCTCTGTTTTTCTTTCTCAGAATTGCTTTGGCTATTCAGGGTCTTTTGTGTCTCCATACAAATTTAAAAATTTTTTGTTCTAGTTCTGTGAAAAATGCCATTGGTAATTTGATAGGGATTGCATATATGACGAACCCATCATTCTCAACAGTGAGAAGCTGAAAGCATTCTCTCTAAAATCAGGAACAAGACAAGGATATCCACTCTCCTTTGGAAGTCCTAGCCATGGCAATCAGAGAAGAAAAAGAAATAAAAGGACTCTAAATTGGGAAAGAAGATGTAAAACCGTCACTGTTTGCAGATGACATGATACTATACATAGAAAATCCTGAAGATCCTACTAGGAAACTACTAGAGCTCATCAATGAATTCAGTAAAGTTGCAGGATACAAAACTAATACACAGAAACCCTTGCATTCCTATGCACTAACAATGAAAGATCAGAAAGAGAAATTAAGGAAACATCCCATTTACCATCACATCAAAAAGAATAAAATACCTAGGAATAAACCTACCTAAGGAGACGAAAGACCTGTACTTTGAAAACTATAAGACACTGATGAGAGAAACAAAAGCTGATCAGTATTGTCAACATGACTAACTTGTGTGATATTGAGCAATCATTTGGAAACCCACACCTCAAAGGGTAATAGAGAGGGCTCAAGAAGATAGCATTGGTAAAATGACTGGCACAGACAGGACCTATCAGGTAGGAAGCACTCCACAAAGGTAGCAGCTGCTTCTGAATTATTTAATGAGCGTGGTATTTACTCTTTGTACCCCAGACCTAGTTGGGTAGAGATGAACTGTTAGAGTTGATGGCAGATACTACAAGACATTTTCTTACATGTTTTGAGAAAGGAGTAGAAGTAACTCTAACAAAGGCTCACCCACCCCCACCAGATCCCACTGTCTAGGCTGTATATGAAGCCCATATTGGACACTAGAGTGGCTCCAGCACCCTTCCCCCAGACTCTGATCTTGAACTCTGACCCTTCTGCTGGTGGTTTCAAGGTTCACAGAGAGGGAGGCAGAGGGGAATGTGGGGTCCCAGACCTTTCCCATATGGGAACCAGGATAGACAAATTTGACAGTTTGATGGAGAAGCTGAAAACTCAGAGTAAGCACCCACTGAAAAGCTCTTTTACTTTGAGATGAAGCATGGGTGGGACTGATCACACACTCTGAAGATGACCATCCTAGGTTCTACAGGAGCTCAGCCACTTACTGGCTGAATGGTCTGGGGAAAATCTCTAACTTTCAGGCCTGTGCTTCCCCAGACCAGACCAGGCCTGATGGGGCTGCTGCTTTAGGATGTACAGAGTAAGTCCTTCTGGGCTGTGGTGCCCCTGAAGGCTTGGACATCGGGGTCCGGATCCTTTGTTCCAACCTTTGCTAGCAGGAGGTAGGAGACTGCCACGGTGTACACTGCTTGGAGGTGGTGATGCTATGGCGATCCAGGAATGGTCTGGCAGGTAGACTACCAGGTGCTGGGACGTGCGGCAGAATCGACAGTGGTTACTCAGCAGGGTCAGGATGTCAGAAAGCCCGTGGCTCTTCAGGAGCAGGGAGTAGACACGGAAGGCTGGCACCTTCCAACACAGGAGCACTGGATTGGAGGTCTGAGGCGACACACTTTTCCCACCATGGCTCATCCATCATCACGTATGCAGCGCCACAATTTGAGGCTCCCAGGTTTCAGGGTGCACTGCAGCCCTCTCGAGGCACAGGGGACTGTGGGCGCTCGGCCCTCTCAGGCGCTCCATGCTCACCTGGCCACCGCCATGCCCTCACGTGCACCGGTATCCTTTGCTTACCTACTGCAATTTGTATGAGCTCTTCATATTTATAATTTTAGGTATATTTGCCTTATGTTGCTTTTATTGCAAATAGTCCCCTAGCCTGTATTTTGTCTTTTAATTTGATGATGATTTTACAGAAGTTTTCTTTTTAATGTGGTCAAATCTATCAATTATTTATGATATGATTTTTTTCCTTTATTAAGCTCACAAAGTTCATCTTCACTTGGAAATCAAAAATATATTCACTTATATACTATTTGTAACTTTTTGTTTTGAAATAATTTCAAACTCAGAAAAGTTGCATGAATAACTTAAAGAACTCTCATATACCCTCTACCAAGATTCATCCATTTTTAACATTTTGCCACATTTGCTTTTTTTGCTTTCTCTCTCTTGCATGCTCCCAGACTCACTCTCTCTGTCTCTGTCTCTTATGTATGCCTGTGTGTAATTTAGTTTTTCTAAACTATTTGAGGATAGACTATATATATATATATATATATATCTCATGACCCTTAACTCCTTAATATTTCAACATGCGTTTCCTAATACCAAGAATAATTAGTTTACAGTACCACAGTACAATGATGGAGTCCAGGGAATTTAACATTGTTACAAGACTTTAATCTGCAGTCTATACTCCAGTCTTTTTTATGATTTTTTTTTTTTTTTTTTGGCTGTGTTGGGTCTTAGTTTCTGTGCGAGGGCTTCCTCTAGCTGCGGCAAGCGGGGGCCACTCTTCATCGCGGTGCGCGGGCCTCTCACTATCGCGGCCTCTCTTGTTGCGGAGCATGGGCTCCAGACGCGCAGGCTCAGTAGTTGCGGCTCACGGGCCTAGTTGCTCCGCGGCATGTGGGATCTTCCCAGACCAGGGCTCGAACCCGTGTCCCCTGCATTGGCAGGCAGATTCTCAACCACTGCGCCACCAGGGAAGCCCACTCCAGTCTTTTTAAATGTCCCAATAATGTCCCTAATAGCATATTCCTCTCTTTAGTTCCATTTAATCTGGAGCAGTTTCTCAGTCTCTCATTTCTCAGTCCGACATTTTAATTTTTCAAAAATACAAGCTGTTTATTTTACAGAATATCCCTCAGTTTGAGTTTATTTAATGTTTCCTCATGAGTAGATTAAGGTTATGCACCCCTGAGGGTGTGTCCTTCTCGTGGTATCACATCTAGAGGCAAACAGTGTCCATTGACCCTCACTGATGATTTTAATTTTGATTAGTCATGGTGTTGTATGATTTTCCTACTGTGTAATGTAAGATTTTCCTATTGCAATGAATAACAATCTGTGAAGACATTATGAGATGAAGCAAATATCATCTTCATCTTCAATTCAAGTATGAATTTCATCTTCAGACTTTCCCCCTATATTTAGCCTCCACTGATGACTCTTGCTCTAATCAGTCTTTACCATGTGGTTGCAAAATGCTGATTTTCTAACTCTACCATTCCCTCTCTACTCACTGGTGGACAGAAGAATCCTCTTTTCTCCCATTCATTTACTCATGTATCTGTTTTTATTAGTATGTCTTCATAGATATCTTTTTTATTTAATGTTTATTCTAATAGCTTGATTTTAAATCTTTTATCTGCTTTGTTAATTTTTAGTACAGCTGATTTTATTATTATGGAAAAGCTTTATTCTTACAGAATTTACAGAGATATTACTATAATTTCAAAATATTTTTATAATCATTTTCTATTTTATCCCTATTTGAGTTATCTATTGATGTAAAATAACCACCCCAAACACAACAATTTATCATTTTTTATAATCCTATGGGTTAATGGAACAGTTCTTCTGCTAGTGTCTCTTTGGCTGTCTCATGTGGCTTCACTTAGCTGAAAGGATGATCCTGGATGGCCTCACTCTTGTCTGGGTCATCAGCTGGGTCTTTGTCACCACCACATCTAGCCTGGACTTCTTCACGTGGTGGCTTCAGGGTTCCATGAGGGCAAGAATGAAAACTTCAAGGCCACTTAAGGTCTTGCTTGAAAGTCACATGTCACTTTTACCATATGTTATTTGTCAGAGCAAGTCACCAAACCAGCCCAGATTCAAGAGGCAAGGAAATAGACTGTTTCTCTTTATGGGAGGACCTGCAAAGTGTTTGTAGCCATCCTTAATTCACTACAATGTCAACTGGAACTCTTAGAAGATAAAGAGAGCCAGTTATTATCAACTCTCTTTTATAGATAAAGAAACTGTGCTACAAAGAGGTAATAGGTATAGTATAAAACAGTGCTACTTTTAAAATGGGCCGTAGACCTGCACCACCTGGGCAGCTGTTAAAATTGCAGATTCTCAGATCCCACCCCAGACCTACTAAATTAGCATAGAGATACTATCTAAATAATAGAGATATTATAGTAATAGATACCATTAGTATTATTCTATAGTAATACACATTCTATACCTTAGAGTAGGTCCCAGGAATATGTTTTAATAAAGTCTCCAGGTGATGCTTATGCACCCTAGAGTTGGAGAAGTAGTGGCATTAGAACACATGGATTTGAAGTGACTCAGACCACATTCATGTCCCAGTTTTGTCACATGCTAGCTGGGTGATCCTGAGTAGATCACTTATCCTTTTAGAACGTCAGTTTTTGTCATCAGAAAAAAAAATGCTAATAATATCTGCTTTGCCTACTCCAGCAGCCTGTTACGAATATAAAAAGAAGATGTTGCATGGAACAGCAGGCAGTAAAATAATGATGAATATGGTAATATTGTCTAAGATCACAGACTTGATTAGTGATAGAATCAAGACTAAAAGAGCTGGGTTCCTGGTCTTAAACCTCTTCAGGGACAAACGCTAATTGGGCCAGCAGCTTTTCAGCCTTTTCCAGGTCTTCAGAGCTATGGCAAACTGCAATACTGTTTACAAAAAAACAGGCAAACAGTGGAGTGTGATGTGCTTTCAATGAAACAAAGAGCCCGTTCTCTCTCCTTTCTCCTTCCTCAGTGGCATAGACCCCCTCCATTCCCTAAACAAGCTCACACAAGGCCCTAGCAGCAGGGCATGGCCGTCTTCCTTCCTTTTCATGGGAAAGGATTATTGAGTGGGAAGTGTTCAGGATGATTGAGTGTTACCGGGGAGTGGGAGGTGGAGTGACAGTCCTGGCCTAGATTGTGTTTTTCAAGTTTGATGCATGTCAATGGAATGGCATCTACATGCTGCTGAAGCTTTTGGAGAGTCAGAATTTGAGAGCTGGTGGGTGAGAAATTGCGATCTCTCCCTGATTATTCACCTCCTCCAACCTATATTTTTAATTTACCCACTCTTAATTCTAATCTTCGCTCCAAGCAATTTTCTAAAATTCAAGAAGCCAAATGCTGTTTTATCAGCTTTCTCAGTCTTCCTCAAACTAAATCTAATGTAGAAAGGAGGTAGTAAAGTCTAAATAATCCCCTTATCCTACTTAACCATAAACCCAATTTTCCAACCAAGTTGATAGAAAAAAAAAGGAGATGTATCTAGGTATTTAAAAAGTAGTTCAGCCTGTAAAAAGAAGTAGCACAGACTTCCCACATTCAAAGGCCAGCTCCATCCCTTACTGACCGTAAACACTTCCTCTGTTCCTCATTTCCCCTTCTGTGAAATGAGAATAATGTATATAACACATAGGTATTATGAGGGCTACATGAGTTAATACCTGTGAAGTGCTAGAATAGTGCCTGGCACATGCAACTACACAAAACATTATAGATTTTGCCACACCAGACTAGATTATCACAACCATCTATCTACCCTTAATCTTTCCTTGCATTTAATCCATCCTCCCGTCATTAACCTTTCTCAACATTGTCAAGTCACCCTTCTCCCACCTTAAAAAATATTTTACCCATTGCACAAACTCTGTCTTGTTCTTTCTTCTGTAACATATTCCTCTGGTCATCTCATTTTATCTAAATTTCTATTTGTATTTTTATGTATGTGGTAGGCTAGTTACCTTTCTCGACCTAGAAGAAGTGGCCCTCTGTAGGAGATGTCATATGTGTCCCAGAAGTACACTCACCTCTCGTCACCCAAGGTCCAGGGGACCCTCCAAGACCATCAGGTAGATCTGGTCCAGGCTCCTATGAAGTCACTGCTTTTGACCTGGGTTCCAGTGCATGTGAGACCTTGTGTGTACCCTTCAAGAGTGGAGTCTCTGTTTCCCCCAGTCCTGTGGAGCTCCTGCAAATCAAGCTGCTCTGGCCTTCAAAGCCAAATGCTTTGGAGGACTCCTCCTCCCGATGCCAGACCCCCAAGCTAGGGAGCCTGACGTGGGGCTCAGAACTCTCCTGTGGAAGAACTTCTGTGATATCATTATTCTCCAGTTTGTGGGTTGCCCAACCGGGTGGGTATGGGATTTGATTATATCATGAGTGCACCCCTCCTACCATCTCCTTGTGGCTTCCTCTTTATGTCTTTCTTTGCATGTAGAATATCTTTTTTGGTAAGTTCCAGTCTTTTTTACTGATGGTTGTTGGGCAGTTAGTTGTGATCCTGGTGTGCTCATGAGAGGAGGTGAGCTCAGGGTCCTACTCCACCATCTTGTCTTGAAATCTCCCTATTGCACAAACTCTAAACTTGGCTTAGCATTTAAGACACTTCTCATCAGTTCCCTCCAACTCTGTCTAGTTTCTTACTTACAGCACTACAGACATTTCGGGCTGGATAATTCTTTGTTGTGGGAGGCTGTCCTCTACATTGTAAGATGTTTTGCAGCAACCCTGTCCTTTACCCACTAGATGCCAGTAGCAACCTTTCAATTGTGGCAACCAAAAATGTCCCGTAGGGGATAAAAATCTCCTATATGAGACCCCTTTTCTCTTGCTGTGCTTTCCTAGCCATTTCTCAAATATGCCTAGACCAATCTCACTGATTCTTTTGCTCAACGTTATTAATTTTTTTATTGTGTAAAATATATGTAACAATATTTACCATTTTAATGTACAGTTCAGTAGCATTAAGTATATTCACATTGCTGTGAAACCATCACCACCATCCATCTCCATAACTTTTTCATTTTCCTAACCTGAAACTCTGTACTTGTTAAATAATTACTCCCATTCTTTCCTCCCCCCACCCCCTGGAAAGAACAATTCTACTTTCTGACTTTATGAATTTGACTACTCTAAGTACCTCATAGAAGTGGAATTATAGAATATTTGTCCTTTTATATCTGGCTTATTTCACTCGGCATAATGTCTTCAGGGTTCATCCATGTTGTAGCATGTGTCAGAATTTCCTTCCTTTTTAAGGCTGAATAATATTCCATTGTATATATATACCACATGTTGTTTGTACCTTTTGACTATACTAAATAATGCCGCTATGAAAGTGGGTGTACAGATACCTGTTCAAGTCCCTACTTTCAGTTCCTTGGGGTATATACTCAGAAGTGGATATTCTGGACCATATGGTAATTCTGTGTTTACTTTTTTGAGGAAGCTGTTTTCTGCAGAAACTGCACCATTTTGTATTTCTACCAGCAATGCACAAGGGTTCCAATTTCTTCACATCCTCACCAATGCTTGCTATTTTCTGTTTTTTTTATAAAAGATATCCTAATAGTGTGACGTAGTATCTAATTGTGATTTTGACTTGCATTTCCCTAGTGATTAGTGATGTTGAGCATCTTTTCATATGCTTATTGGTCATTTGTATATCTTCTTTGGAGAAGTATCTATTCAAGTCCTTTGCCCATTTTTAGTGGGTTTTTTTGTTGTTGTTTTGTTGAATTATAGAGTTCTTTATATATTTTGGATATTAATCCCTTATCAGATATATGATTTACAAATATTTTGCCCCATCCTGCGGGTTGCTTTTTCACTCTGTTGATAGTGTATTAATGTATTAAGTTAATGTATTAAGTTCAAAGTATATTAACTTTCAGTAAAAAAAATTAAGTGCTATGAAATCTTGGAAAGAGGCATCCCAAAACAAATATAAACCTGCAATATGTAATTTAGTACTATACACATAAAATGTATTTGTATTCTATTGCTACTGTAACAAAGTACCACAAATTTAGTGGTTTAACACAATAAAAATTTATTATCCTATAGTTCTGTAGGTCAAAGTTCTGAAATGGGTCTTACAGGGCTAAAATCAAGGTGTCAGCAAGGCTGCATTCCTTCTGGAGGGTCTAGAGGAGAATATATTTCCTTGCCTTTTCTAGCTCCTAGAGGCCAGCCACATTCCTTGGCTCATGGCTCCCTTCTACCATTTTCAAAGCCAGCAACACTGCATTTCTCTCTGACCATTCCTTCATAACCACATCACCCTCTGACTCTCATCTCAGTCAAGAAAGTTTCTTTTAAAGATTCATTTGATTAGGTTGGGCCCACTCAGATAATCCAGGATAATCTGCCCATCCCAAGGTCCTTAAACTTAATCTTCAAAGTTCCTTTTGCCATGTAAGGTAACATAGTAACAGGTTCCAGAGATCAGAGATCTTTGGGGGGGGCCCATTACTCTGCCTTTCAAAAAGAGTGAAAAAAAATGTGAAACATAAGTAAACCTGGAATTGGTGTTGTTATATGACTTTCTGAACGCATTTTATCCCCCTCATCCTAGCCAAGCACTGTGATAACTCTTCATCCTCTGGACTTCAGGATGCTAACTGAGTTTCTGTAGACTCTTATGACCACCTACTTTACTGACCGAGATATTTCATGAATTCACACTATTTTTTCTTGTTTAAAATAATTGATTTCAGAAACAGATAGGGTGAAATCTTTGAAAGTTTTGTCATAACTTTAGCAAAGGAAATTAGAAAAATCTAGCAAACTTGAAATGCTACCTCCATATTAAGTATTAGCATTAGTATGTACACTGTATGTATATTAAGTATACATATTAGTAAGTGTGCTAATTAATCACACACTTATGTAAGTACGTAATAGGTGTTCAGCCAAAAGTGGGCAGTGGGATTCTGCCTTAAGTATTAGTGCCCGGGAGATGCCTGACACTAGATAATGGAGGCAAGACCATCATACATAATCACATAGTTTATTTTCAGCACAAGGTACCCCAAATCAATCTTGTGCTCTATCCCCAATCCATGCTCCCCAGACTATGTCCATCTAGAAGAAGAGGCACTTTTTTCTCATTTTACAGAGGTGTCATATGAGCTAGTTGTGGCCTGACCTGGAGGGCATTCAGAGGGGGCTTACTACTGGGTCACAATTCATCATACATACCTAGGACACTGACAGAAGTTACTCACATGCTATCCAAAGTATTCTAGTTCACTGCTGGAAGAATATGGAGCAGCCAATATAAATAACACCTACCCCTAAATGTCCAGCTGAAATATTCTGTACAGATAGAATGTGACCAGGACAGAGTCAAGCACTGGCAGACTCTCCATATGTGTATATCAATCTGTCATGGCCTCCACCTTACCTTTTACCCTGCCATTCTATAGCTATTTTCAGCCAGGTCTACCATGAACTGTTTATTTTAGCTCAGTGGTTCCCTTATCAATCAATATACATAGAACATCATATACAGCTGCTTTCTGACAGAGATATTAAAATATCAGCTTATACCTAAAATACTTCCCCAAAGTGACAAGGTGCTCTACCAAAGTAAACCCTACTTAAATAGAATCAATTATGTTTAAGCATCTCATCTTATTTAATATCAAAATATATTTGACTGATCTCAATATCAGCCAGTTTGGAACTACACTCCAGCCATCTAGTCTGTAGGTATAGATTAATAAAGGATTTTTTGATATTATAATACATAGTAAAATAATATTAGTATGTTTCCAGGTGTTATGGCCCCTCTGTAGACAAGTAGATGGGTAGAAAGAGATGGGTGGGGTAGGTGGGGGCAGAAAGGCAGAGAGAGCGAAAGGGGCATTAGAAATCACCCAGCATAACCCCACATACAAAGATAAAATTCATCATCATCAAAAGAATTCTCTGAGATGCTTTTTGTTAAGAGCCCACAATTTGCTTGTCCCCATGCAAAAAAGCACTATTCAAACACTGACAAACACTATCTCTAAGAACTCCTAGTAGAGATAATGCTATACCATTGGCTTGTCATTCATTTTAAGAACTTTTTTTGTGGAATAGGAAAGATATGATAGAAAGTATTATGGTTCTGTAGAAATATATATTTCAGCAAAATCACACACGTTTCTAAAGATCCATACACTGGATGTCTGTTTCTTTTAGAAAAATCAAATACAAATGAATGTTGTTAGAAAGAGATATATTGGAATTCATTCTCAAAATCTTTTTTTTTTCCTTTTGTATACATCTTAGAAGAAAGGAAATGCAATCCTTTACAGAGGCAATGAAGTGAGAGCTTGTCCCACAACTCTAGGATTTTGAGTAAAAGTGCATTCTAGCTCAGTATTCAGTGGACAAATAAACATGCAGTTCACAGCCTGCCCACAGCTTACCTGGTTGGGATTTCCAAGCTCCTGTCTACCCTCTTCCTCTTCATGTGACCATATCTCTAAGCACACTAAATTTCCCACTGTTCCATGAATTTTCTTCCCATTATCTGGAATCTCCTTGCCTCCGCATCAACCTGACAAACTCCTATTCATCAATTAAGTCCCAGATGAAATGCCACCTCTTATTCGTTTCCCTGACCTTTCTCATCCCATTCCCCCTACTGTGACTTCAGAATTATTAACTTCACATTTGTTTCCAAAGCACTTATATGTGTCTCTCTATTATAGCACCCATCGCAATGCATTATTTGTGTACATGTACATATGCCACTAACCTCTAGACAGAGATTCTTGAAGATTGGGTTTGTTCCTCATTTTTCTGGTATTCAGAGGCTAGCACATTACACAGCATAGTCTGGTGAAGAGAATTGAATAGAAGAAACACATGAGAGATGAACTTTCTTTTCCCTGAGATGATATCTGTCCCAGAGAATATAAAAATATCTTCACAAGACCAATAATCAGCTTAATGGTACTTAATATCAATTATGTTCAATCTTCCATTTTAGAAATAGCTTCAGATTTAGGGTTTTTTACCAATGGCAGTTAAACAAAGATATTAAAGGAAATTTTATTGCAGCAATTGCTCAAGTTGAAACAGGTTTGAGAACAAATTCAATTTAAATACATGTCATTTACTTGTATTTACCTATAAAATGTTTAAAATGGAACACTTTGGGGCAGAATTATAAAAGTCTCCGTCTTCAATTGTGAATTGTGAAGAAGTCTTTTTTACAGCTTTTCAAACATTGTACTGCAGTTGGTTATTCAAAAGTTCAAATTATCTCAGATTGTTCACCGCCATAGATTGCTAACTTTATGTTCATTCAGATGAACCTGTGCTCTGTGGAAAGCTTTAGTTCCAATGGATTGGCTGTAGACTTCCCCCAAGATGGCACAAGTTAGGACAATTTCCCTAGGTGCTGCTCTGTACAACTCCATGCTCCCATAGTAATGGGCAGCAACTGAGGGCACCACTTGATGAGGAAGGCTGTACCTCCTCCAGTTGGGATTTTTTGAAAGGCCTGAAGCCAGCAAAGATCTTTTAAATGATAATACCCAATTAATGAAGTTGTGGGGTAACTAGCATTCCTATAATATTTTGATGAGCTTTGGTAACGTAAAATACTAAAACTAGTCTGGAGAGCAAATCCAAGAATATATATCAGGAGCTCCTATTTCTTTGGTCTCCCATTTCATCCCTAAAACTCTCCTGTAAAGACCTAAATGATGATGTTTCTAGTTGATATCTGAGTAGTTGCTGTGTGTAACACTTAGACTCTTTGTGCCACTTGCTTTCCCAAGAGTAAGTTCATCCTCCATTTACCCAAAGGATCTTGAAACAGGGCCTGTTACTTATGTGGCTGGCCCAGCTGCTTTTCCTCTGGAGTCAGTTTTTCTCTCACTTGAATCGTTATGCGGGTATATTTAGTCATTATTTGAATATCTTGATCATATTTTCTTACATGTTTAGAATAATGTATTCTGCATTGTGTCAGTTGTAGCACTAAACAGAAAACAAGGTTTGATTTCAGAGTAAATTCAATTGAGTTGTTCAGCTGATGGTGTTTGGGAAGAAAGAAAGGAACTGGACTCAGAAATTGGCCCTCAGGCTTCCCTGGTGGCGCAGTGGTTAAGAATCCACCTGCCAATGCAGGGGACACGGGTTCAAGCCCTGGTCCGGGAAGATCCCACATGCCGCAGAGCAACTAAGCCCGCGAGCCACAACTAGTGAGCCCACCACCACAACTACTGAAGCCGCGCGCCTAGAACCCGTGCTCCGCAACAAGAGAAGCCACGGCAGTGAGAAGCCCGCGCACCGCAACAAAGAGTAGCCCCCACTCGCCACAACTAGAGAAAGCCCGCAAGCAGCAGTGAAGACCCAACGCAGCCAAAAATTAATTAATTAATTAATTAAAAAAAAAAAAAAAAGAATGAAGGGAACAAGTACTTAAAAAAAAAAAGAAAGAAATTGGCCCTGATTTTTTAAGCTGTATAACCCTTCGTCCAAAGGAAATTTTACACGTATGAAAATAAGTACTTTTTTTAAGGAGAAGAGCATCTAGGACGGAAGAAGGAGTCAAGAGGCTCCGAACAACATGTAGGTCCCACCTTATCCCTTCCCCTACTCCTGGGCCTCCCCTGAACACTGTACAAAAAACACTTTTATTGTGTCCGTAAGTTCTTGATTGAGAATTGAAACATCTTGTTTCAGGTTCTCTATATTTAAGTACAAAAATCTTCCACTTCAAACAGCACTTCTTATCTAGAGAGAAAGAGGAGTACATAAATGGATATATAGTATACACATATGTGCTGCTTTTATTTTCCATTATTTGAGTTCTTAAACAAAATGCTGTTTCTCTTTATGCATAGTTACACTTTGTCCAGCAACTCGATCTTCTGAGATGCTCATTTCTTTCCAGGTCATGAGAGAAAAAGAACACAGCAAGACAAAGTTATATGTGGTCAAAAGACCAGCATGGAACCCTGGCGTCACCCTTATCACCATGTGACCTTTACTGAGTGTTCACTTCCTCATGTGTTAATGAAAAGCAGTATGCAAATCACAGGGTTGATGTTTGCATTTGATTAAATTAAACACATAGAAAGTCCTCAGTAAAAGTGCATTTCTGCTTTCCACAGTGATTATAGAGTTGGAGAACTTCGCAGCCATAATAAAAGATGCAGGAGCATGCCCAACAACCATTGTTTCTACCACCACCAACTGATTTATCTTTTAAGAGATAAGAGGCATAGCGTTATCCCTCCCCTGCTTTCCTGGAGAGGTTGGTTTTCCTGAGAACTCAGAGCTGGTTCACAACCCCAAAACTTGTGAACCAAATGCACCTCCCAAGACTGCAGAAGTCAAACTGTGAACTGGTATTGATCACCCAAGTATCACATCGTCCTTCTGACATTTGCACATCCTCAAATCTCCCCTTCCTTCTCCCACACACATACACACAGGGGAGCTCACCTATCGTTTATCTCATCTCTTCAGGGTACCCTTATGTTGCCTAAATTTATGAAGAATCCATCGATTTAAAAAGTGGTTCACTTACACATTTAACTGTTGTCCTCTTGTTATTCGTGTCTTCAGGTCAACCTTACTTATCATCGAATTACTTATCTACTCAAAAGCCTTTCATTTCCTTTTACTTTAATTCTAATTCTAATGCCCTTGATCTCCTGGCATTACTCCTAACCATCCAAAAGTACTTTTCACTGCTGCTGATGGGTTCCTGCCATTCAAGTCTCCACCCGCCAACATGGCAGTCTCCTGGGATGACCTCTCTGCTTCTGGCCACTCCCTTCAATCATAGTCTCACTCAAGGACTACTCCTCAGGCCCTGAAACCTTCCTGCTACTCCAGTCCTGCTATACTTCTCCTCCTCAAACTTCCTACAAATCCTGGAAACAATAACACATAGTTTCATTCTCAGTTAACTACTACTTTGTCTTTATTGTTTTGTTTTCCTGTCTCATAGCCACCTTATCTCTCCAGTTACATTATAAACTCTTTGAGACAAGAGTAATACATGTATGTGTCTCGCATCCCTCTTAGCACATGGTGGGAAATGTTGATGGCCTATGTGGTTTGCCTGGCCTGGTAATTCATTATAAAAGTCATAGTAACTACACCAATGGAGGAAATTGCAGGCAGGTAGGGAATGCTTGGGGGAATGACAACTTGACCTTCAACTCCATTCATGCAGGCCATGTCCTCTTCTTTCATATAGAGGTCAGCCCTGGACACAAACTGACATTTCTATGGTTCTAAGAATCACCATGAACTAACTCAGTGCTACATCTCACTGGAAGTTTCCTGGAAGAGGTGAGATTTGCTTGACTGATACACAATAATGACTCAATTGTCTAGAATACATGGGTAACAAATGACTCCGGAGTTATATTTCCAGGTAAACAAAAATATACTCTTAAATTTAAAGCATCATAATCTTTTATATTTTAACCATTTGATGGAAATTTGTGCTTCGTCCTAGAATGCAGAATATACTTCTCTGTTTTCTCAAATAGGCCAACATGGACTTGATTTAACAATGAGAGCATCATCTCTCAAATTTGTCTACACAACTTTTATCAGCCTAAGAGAGTGAACATTTGTTTCCAAGAGAATAGGCATGAAATGCCCCATTTTTGTCTTAAATTATTATCTAAATTTTACATTTCATAATATATCTTTGTTTAAAAATGAAGTTAGTTATTTAAATCAGTGGTTTCCTAACACTGGTGCATAGATTTGACAAAGTGTCCACTTGGCCAAATGACCTCTTTTGGGTAGGTTTATGTCACTCCTATTTGGTTAATGTTAAAATAACCTTCCTTTATGAAATGATATTGATAAATGTCTTTAATTGGGAAGAAAACACAGAACCCCTCCTCTTTTACCTGTCCATAAAATTCAAAAGCCTGGACCTACTATTTTAATTTATCATGAGGTCTAAAAAGAAAGTTTAAAATTTCAAAAAGATGACCCATGTTTACCTATCCTAGCATGCTACATTATGCCCCAAAAGGATGCATCTTTGTGAACCTCTGTTTTGGAGCCTTGCAGGAAAGCAGTGATGATCTCAGGGCCTGCAGAAGTAGGTTGATTTCTGGCTCCACACTGAATATTCCAGACTACTATACTTCCCATGTTTTCTCACTTCCTATCAAACCATATGTTATCTATGTATTTCCTTTCAGGTGCCTAATGTAAAAGCCTTTATCTCACATTTATATTACTTCTTATACTTTCTCATACCTAGGACAGCAGATCAGCAAAGACTTTATATTGAATATAAAAATTAGATTAAATATATCTAAGTGAGTGTCTGAAGAATTCTCCTATGAATAAATGTGTGAGTGTTAGTATGTGGACATTTTATCTATTTTGGCCACTGGGAGATCTCTTTCTCTCTTCTGTTTTCTTGGCTGCATTACAGATGAATGAGGTTTCTGACAGCCAAATTCTGACTAGATGAATTGCTACTAATCTTAAGTGATAGAGTGGACAATAAATATCCCACTTATATTAAGAAATAGTGCTTGGTAGGAAAAGCTGTGTTGTTACCTATTGCAACATTAAAAAGTCAACCCCAAAATGCAGAGGCATGTAACAATAGACATTTATTCTTATGCTTACCGGCTCTAGGTCAGTTAGGATTCAGCTCATCTAAGCTGGGTTCAGTGGGAAACTGCTTCAGGTTGTAGGTCTGACTGGATGTGACTCCTTGCTGCAGGCTGGGCTCAGTTCTGTTCCATGTGTATTCATTCTGGGATCCAGGCTGAAAGTGCAAGCAGCTACCAGGGGAAGCTCTTCTCATGGTGACGCACTGGAGGGCAGGCCCATCTATAATAAGCACATTTCAAGCCTCTGCTTATGGCACATCTGTTAACACCCATTGGTCAAAGCAAGTCACATGACAAAGTCCTAGCGTCAAAGGCAGGAAATTTTCTTCACCTACCATGAGGTTATGTCAAACATGTGGATGTATAATGCCTCTACAGGAGAGTGATGAATTTGGAAGGAAGGTACCTTGTATAAAAAGCGAGAATGTTCAAATATGATTCATTGAATAAAGGACATGATTTAAAAACTGGAAAGTAATGCTTTCTAATGTGGCAGTTACATTAGGATGCATGTAAAACTGAGTTTCCTATAGGCTGGTTTTATAAGTGGTAATTGATTGCAAATTATATTGACAGTTATTGAACATAATTATTCACCACAGGAACCATCCTTAATCAATTAATCAGGGCACAATTCAACTTCACTTCTTGCACATGGCGTCAACCAATCTTTTTTTTTTTTTCTGCTTTGCTTTTTTTCCCTTTACCTACTCTGCTGTTGTTGAAACATTTTAACAAATTAATTAGATGTTAATTCTTAGCAATAAGTGAAACCCTTAAGGTGCTTAACTTGTAAACTCCACAACAAAACGTGTTTATTCCCAAAGATTTTCCTCAGACTCTGAGTAAACACAGATCTTCTCCAGAGATTACATGCGATGAATGGTTGGAAGGCCCTCCTCACTGCTACCAGCCAGGAGAGACATCTCCAAGGACGTACTTCAGGTCTAGCTCTGTTTTATTGTGATTTTAATCAAATGCTTAAACAAACACATCGAAACCATGCTTTTTTAAATCTTCAGCTGACCTAACAATGGAAAGGATAGGTACCATACTAGACACACACTCAAACTTCTAAACAGGCTGAATGATGTACAGAAGCTTATAAGATAAAACTTAGTAGGGAGAAAAGTAATGGCATATTCTCACTGATGGCGTACAACCAAAGCTCCCTAACAGGGTGGTGGATATACAGAATGAGAGCAGCTCACATGAAAAGAATCCAGTTGTTTTGGTTAACATCAGCTAATAGAAATCAACAATGAAATGTAACTCCAAAAGCACTGGTGAGTACTTATGTATTGGGCTGCATGCATATCTATAGCGTCCAAAATAAGAAAAGTAATCATCCCCTTGCCCTCTGTTCTAGTCAGACTTCAGGGAGAGTATCCTGTTTATTATCAGTGTCATAGTTTTCAAAGGAAATTAAAATACAGAAATCTATATACAGAGGCTTGTGATTAGGGTAGAGAAGCGGTTCAACACAATCATATGACGAATGATGGGAAAAAAAGACATATATAGTCTGAGGTAGCAAGAAGTTAGGAGAGACATGAGAGTTGCCTTTAAATATTTATAAAATTGGCCTGAGGGAGAAGGACGAAGATGGATTTTGAGCAACAACTACAAAATCCTGAAAGAGGGTTAATTGACAAAAACTTCAGAAAGGCATCTGTCGTCTCCATGTGAATCTTAGATATCCCTTGCCCAAACTCTTTTCTCGTGAAGGTGGCCTTCTGTTAGAGCCAGTCTGTGACCTAAAGTGCATTTCAGCCCCACAGTTCTAGGATTCTGTACAGGAAGAACAGATGTGTCAAATTTATTACACTGAATTTTTTATATTCTTTCTTCTATTGAAAAATCAAGTACATCTTTGCAAAATAAAAATAGAATTTTATTATAGCAGTACAAACATTTTATGCCATTCTTTATAGTTTCAAAACTATGAATATCCAATCAAACTTCATAATTGCTTTCATAAATGCCTAATTAAACTATAAATATTATTAAATATATCCATGTACAATAAGGAATGGAAACATCTGGATGAAAAATGAAAAATTTAGACAAGCAGCTGGATATTTTACCTACACAATACTAGACACCAAGATATTCAGAAACATCAAATGGCTGATAGAATTTTGGCATGTCATCTGGTTATTTGACTCTATCTTTGACTGTATTTCAAATTACTTCTTAGTTTCTCAGTTTTCTATTTTTTAATGGGAATATTTTATATACTCCTCCTACTGAATAGCATTTTCCAGTCACAGCTAAAACACTGTTTCTCCTTCCCTGCCAGCTGTCTCTACTCTGACCTTACCCCTTCACTTCACTGTCTCCTGGAATATCAGAAATTTGGGAAAAATTATGATAGGGGCTTTTGGAATACATTCCCTCCGTCTGTCCTCCCCTTTACAGCCTGTAATGATGGTCAGAAAATCCAACCAATCTGACTTCAGAACCCTCCACTGTGAAATGTTCCTCGAACTACCCCCCGCCATCCCTACCACCCCCAATATTGTTCTACCTTGGATACCAGTGATCCATTTCCAATTCAGTATCTTCTCTGACCCCAGTTTTCAGGGCATCAGCTCCCTTGATTTGGCTAATGGCCTCTGTCTTCACAGTGTTTATGGTCAAAATAATAATGATGAAAATACTAATTCCAATTTAATGAGCACTTATTATGTTCAAATATTGCTTTAAGTGGTTTACGTGAATTAATTCATTTAATAGTCACAACAACCCTATGAAGCAGGTACTATAATTATCCTCATTTTAGAGATGAGGAAATGAGGCAAATAAATTTAACAATTTGCCCAAATTCTCATAGATATAGCACCCTACACCCCCAGTACAAATTCAGGTTTTCTCACTTTGGAACCCCTCTCTTAACCACTATGCTATAGTACTGCCTGTCTAGCCAGTCTACTCTAATTTCCAACATTTTGCTGAAATTCAGGTGTTCTCAAACTCAAAGAAGATGGTTGTAATGTATTCCTTCCAAGTTTCAAGCAGGATCTGAAACCCTACCTCTTTCTAGAAGCCTGTGTGTACTTGGTATCAAGAAGATGACATTTTGTCCTAATTGAGAAATTTGAACAACTGCCTTCATGGGATAAAAGCACTTGTCCTTTGCTTGTTCTCGTTCTCAGTACAATATAAATGCAGCACGTAATCTTGTACCATTTAAATACTTTTACATGTTTTATAACGGTTAATCCACATAAATGAAATATTTCATTCATTCATTTAACAAATGTTTACTCAACTATTCTAGGCACTGATGACACAATAATGAATAACACAGACAAAAATCTCTGCCCTCATGGAACTTACGTTCTTGCTAGGGAGACATGATAAGCAAGATAAATATATAACTTATATGGTATGTTAAAGAATGACAAGTACTAAAGAGAATGTAAAGATGTGGGGTATGAGAGAAAGAGGAGTCAAGAAAGACAATGAGATTTTTGGTCTGGATGAACATAAGAGGGCTGATTAAAAACTCCTTGAAGAAAGAATCAGCCACACATATTCACTTAATACATAATTAATATAAATTTTAAAATAGTAAAATGAGTTGAAATTCCTCTGGAAAGTGTTAAGTATGTGTAAAGCAAAAATAGGATAATATGAAGGTGTGTTATTAAAATATAATGTACTTCTCAATTTAAATATGACAGTGATAGTCCCAAGCACCCAGTAAATAAAAAGAAAGGCTTAATTCTTTCCACAGTGATGTTCAGATAGCAGATACTGAACACAGCATTAAATATTTGCCAGAAAACCTGGTAGTCAGATTTTGATATTTATTAAGAACTTTCCATATTGAGTTTAATTAAGGATTTGATTATGAATTCTACCTTGAAGGCATGATTACTACTTATCTCTTCACTCTTGGGCCAAAGAGAATTACAGATGCTGAGTATCTCTCCACTGCGTCTATGAAATAGTCATTAGTTTGAAAAGGCATCTTTTTTCTTAGTGTTGAAAATTGCCTAGAGAAATTTAACTCATTCAGCTTTTATAGTACTCTTGTAAGGAATTCTGGTTGTATTTTTAATGTTATAACCAAGAAGACAGATGAATAATCACAACTAGTTTCCTGATAAATATGCAATTGACTTTTTAAATTTATTTATTTATTTGTTTTGGTTGTGCTGGATCTTTGTTGCCACACGTGGGATCTTTGTTGCCGCATACGGGATCTTTAGTTGTGGCATGCGAACTTCTTAGTTTTGGCATGTAAACTCTTAGTTGCGGCACGCATGCGGGATCTAGTTCCCCGACCAGGGGTCAAAGCTGGGCCCCCTGCATTGGAAGCGCAGAGTCTTACCCACTGGACCACCAGGGAAGTCCCTGCAGTTGCCTTTTATTACCCTTTTATTATCACATATTAGGCTTTTCTTCTTGTTAATACTGTGAAGTATGACTGGGAAGTAATGCTCATGTCCTAGAGGATGTGTATAAAACTCATTACTCACTTTCATTACTTAGTGTCTTCTTTTCCTAATTTTTTCATGTCCAATAATATGTCAGTGGAAAAACATCATCATGGAATAGGAGACTCGCTCTTTAAGGAGCCCTATCGTTAGCTAAATATTATGAATATCATAAAGAGCTGAAGGGTTATTACATCTCACTTCAGCTCTTAAAAACTTTTGAAACACACTGTTAAATGTATAAGGAGTCATATGGTTATACAACAAAGAATAACCTGGGACATAAGTGGTCTCTTTCCTACAGACTTGAAAGGCTAGAATATTATAAACTGGCAATGGATGGCAGCCCCATAATCCCTCAAAAAGTAATGGTGCACTGCATTTTTCTAATTGAACATTCCTATCTTATGCCCTCTCCACTTCATTCCACCTGGGATTTACTATTACCTATTCTTAGGCTCGGAAATATTTAGAAACCCTTGTTCCATTTGAAGATGTAAGAATGATTAAAGACGCAATAATCATATTGTACAATCAAGCCAGTAGGAGGGGAAAACAAGCAAGGATGACTACCTGCCCTTGCTCTCCCTTTGCAAATGATCTGGGAAAATTAACTCAAATGCTAATGAATTTTAAGAGCATCATATGAAATGATTGACCAAGAAAACAATGATCAAAATTTAGTCTAATCCAATTACAGCGGAAACAAGTTTTCAAGTCCTGCAACTCAGATGTATAAAAATTTTAACTTCCTTTTTTTTTTTTTTCTATAACATTTCACTTTATGTTCAGATACCCTCCCCCAGTGGTATGACAGGATAGGCTGGTACTGGCTCAAAAGCTGATTGTGTTCATTTCTTCCCAGGTCCAAACTCAGTGACATCAGGTTGCTAGTTTGAAATTGGCTGAGGTGGGAGTATTTACACCATAGAAATAAGCAAATGTTACAAATCTGGATTTTGTTTTGTTTTGTTTGGTTGCTGGAGAGAGCCAGCTGTTAGACATTTACCAGCATGCTGCTGCTCTCCCCTATGACAGAAATGTGATCCTAGTCAATTATGGATAAACTTTCCCTCCGTCTCCTTCTCCCTAGAGAAACATTTACATTCTAAGGTCCTTCTGTATTGTCCATGCCTCTGGGGAAGAGACCTAGTCTACCATGACATCCTCTGACATGTTCATACGATCCCATTTAGTCCTCAACTGACGTCTTCTGTGGTGGAAACCACCAAGATATCTGCAACCACCCCTACTCCTAAATTGTGTGGTCCAGTCTGCCTTACCATTATAGCATCCCTGTGTCACAATTGTGAGGTCCATTTAGGTTCCCCTACTGACCCTCAGCTAGCTTCTGCACAGCTCTCTCAGAGAACAGGACAATGTGGCAATTTCAGCATTTACTCTTGGTAATGGAAGTACAGGTTTTGATGGGCTATCTTAGACTCTTTCAAGCCAAACAGAACTCGTCATCATAGCCACTCTCTTGCTGCTATATCACATCAGGGATGTGGAGGAACTCTGGACCTTGTCATTTCTTGAGCCACTTCCCGGTATCTTCCGTATGCATCTCCATTGCTCAGATTGCCAAGTATGTCAGAGGGTTTGAGTCCTCTGCCCTGGGACTTTGCCTGAGGAGGTGGCATGGGGCTGCATCCCTTCTCAGTGATCTAGAGCTCTCTGGCTTTCTCTCTAACCCTCACTCTCTCTTCCCCACCCCAAAGAACTGTTTGATTTTCCCCCTTGCATAGGGGGCAGGGGGAAGAAGCAGAGAACCTAGCTTGATAAATATTTTTCCATATCTATCATTTATACCAAGATCTTGGCCTTGAGTTCACTTGGCTTGTACATGGCCTCTTCAGTTATGTGTATAACCCCTGCTTAATTTGGTGAAGAAGGAATAGCGAGAAATTGGATCTCCATCCCCATTGCTTTCTTCTACCTTAAAACCTCAACATAAACATATCAATTTTTCAAGAAGGAAAAAAAAAAGTCGATGTTATTTCATCCATCACCGGTGTCAAAATACAACATGAACGTTTATCTTCCTAGTTAAAGAAATATGAAGGGGGGGTGATATTTTTTTCCTAATCTTTCTCTCACATGATTCTTGACCACTTTCAGGTTTTATTCTCAATTCTATTCTCTATATTTGTCCATGGATTCAGTGTCATTTATTAGTGGCATATTCCTCTGTTTTAGACAATGTCAGTCATGACTGTAACCCTGGCTAACCTGTTCCTCCAGAACTATAGCCCAGTTTTAATCTTCACTCCTGTCTTACTATTCCTGCTGGGAGCTATCACATATTCAGATAGTTTTTCCAGGCTCCATATTAATGGTTAGTTTCTATAATATTCCTTTTAAAAAGACAGCCTCATCATAATATTGGAAATAACTATGTTTTCAGCTTTCTCTAATTGTCTTACATGTAATAATAAATATAATTAAAAGAATAATAATAAATTACAGTGCATTTATTTTGAGTATTAAAATTAGTGGAATCAGTTTTCCTACCAATATTCTTATTTGAGAATCACATTCAGAACTTACAAACTGCAAATGTTTATTTTTATAAAGAAAGGTAGTTTGCTAAATATATTTAATATCAGGAATAAATATGAATTTGTGGGAGAGAGGATTGATTTAGTGCCAATCATGTGTCATTGTTTTGAAGGTAAAATAGCTTTTCCCAAAACAAATTTAAATAAAATAAAAACCTGCCTCTCTCTTTCTTAGACAAACACTTAAGTGTAAATATGCAAAGCAAGGGATCCACTTTCATCTGGGTAAAAATGCTGAAAAAAATTATTAAGAATAAGAGTCTGTATATCCTATGCTAAGTGCCAGATATTTGGTAGCAACAACAGAAAGTGTAGACAGACTACAGGAGTTTAAAGGAAGAAGGGACCACTCTAGGCTAAGACTGTCAATGAAGGTTTTAAAAAGGAGGCAGAATTTGAGGTGGGCTTTTTAGGACAGGTAGGATTTAGATAGTTGTAGAGGAAACAGGAAGCATATCTCAGTGGAGAGACTGGCATTAGCATGGTGAGTATACTTAGCTGTTTTTAAAAAATAGAAAGTGAATGCATCTAGTTAGAATGAGTAGAATGAGAGATCAAGAAAGATAAGACTAGAAAACAGATTGGGAGCAGATCCTGGAGGACTTTGTATGGCCCAGAAATGTGAACTTCAAAAGACAGTATCCAGAAAATGAAAAGACAACTGGCATAATGGGAGAAAATATTTGCAAATCATTTATGTGATGAGTGTCAAATATTAAGAATATACAAAGAACTCATACAACTCAACAACAAAAAGACAAGTAGCTCTATTTAAAAATGAGGAGGGGACTTCCCTCGTGGTCCAGTGGTTAAGAATCCACCTTCCAATGCAGGGGATGCGGGTTTGATCCCTGGTCGGGAAACTAAGATCCCACATGCCACAGGGCAACTAAGCCTGTGCACCACAACTACTGAGCCCGCGTGCTTTGGAGCCTGTGTGCCACAACTAGAGAGCCTGTGTGCCACAACGAAGAGCCCATGCGCTGCAACGGAAGATCCTCATGCTGTAATGAGATCCCACGTGCTGCAACTAAGACCTGATGCAGCCATATAAATAAATAAATAAATGTTTTTTAAAAATGAGGAAGATATTTGAATAGACATTTCTCCAAATAAGATACACAAGTGGCCAATAAGCACATGAAAAGATGCTCAATATCATTAGGCATTAGGGAAATGCAAATCAAAACCACAGTGAGATACCACTTCACACACACTAGGATCTCTATGATCAAAAAGATAAATAATAACAAATGTTAGCGAGGATATGGAGAAATCAAAACCCTGACACATTGGGCGATAGAAATGTAAAATGGTACACTTGCTGTGGAAAACAATTTGGCAGTTCCTCAAAACGTTAAACATATGTTTATGTTACCATATGGCCCACCAATACCACACCTAAGAGAAATAAAAATATGTTCACACAAAATAAAAAAACATGTCCACAAAATAAAACTTGTACACAAATGCTCATAGCAGCATTATTCATAATTGCCAAAAGGTGGGAACAACCTAAATACCCATCAGGTAAAGAAAGATAGGATAAACAAAATGTGGTATATCCATGCAATGGAATATTATTCATCCATAAAAAGGAATGAAGTACTGATACATGCTACAATATGAGTAAAGCTTGCAAACATTATACTAAGTGAAAGAAGACATAACACAAAAGGCATATATATTTTATTATTCCATTTATATTCAAAATGTCCAGAATAGGCAAATCCATAGATGCAGAAGATAGATTAGTGGTTGCTAGAGGCTGGGAGGTGGGGTGAATGGAGAATGACTGTTCACAGGTATGAGTTTTTTTTGTGGGGGGTGATGAAAATGTTCTGGAATTAGATAGTGTTGATGGTTGCACAACTCTGAGAATATACTAATAACTACTGAATTATACATTTTAAAATGGAGAATTTTATGGTATATAAGTTATACATCAATAAGAAAAAAAAAGAAATATGAGCTGTATCTTTTAGGCCCTAAGAGCTACCAAATATTTTTGAGTAAGAGAATAACCTGTTCACCTTTGCATTTTGATCTCTCCCTTTGCTTTGTCTTGTCCCTTGATCTGCAACAGCATTTCTCACAGTGAAACTGTTTTCTCCTTCTTTCTCTACACAACCTCCACTACTTCCTTACCCTATCCTGCTTCCTGGGCCTTGCCATCTGGCATCCAGCTTCATCACGTTATTAAAATTCTTCTCTTAAAGTTACCAAAAAGTTCTTGGCTACTAATCTAGCAGGTGGATGCTTACTTGTGCTCAAGAAAATAAATCTTTTTATTTTGTGATAACGATAACCACCTTTTTCTTGAAATTCTCTCTGCTCCTCACCTGTCTGAACACCTTTTTTCCTCCTCCTGCTTCCTGAGTGAGCGATATCCCCCTAAAGATGTGTTCTTGACCATTTTATCTTCTGGAGACCTTGATGATCTTATCCAACCATGACTTCTATAGGACTTGGACTCTTCGCCCCAGCACCCTTCCACAGCTCCAGTCCCTCATTTCTTACTGCTGGCTGACCTGTCCCCCTGAATAGACCAAAAGGCTGCTCAGTCTCACCGTGACCTAAACTAAACATACAGATTTTTCTCTATCCATAATGAGCTCAGTATCTTCACAAGTACTCCAGCTCAGAAATCATAACACTTTCTTACTCTTTTTATCAAATCACTTGCTAATCACCTATTGATTCTGCATTCATCTCTCTCACTCCTATGCCCTATTCTCTATTCCTGCAGAAAACAGCATAATTCAAGTGCTCACAACAGCTTGACTGGAATATCCTACCCTATATCCATGTGTCTTAGCCATCCTTCAGTACCTTCAGTTTAAAACACCACTATCTCCATGATGTCTTCTCCAACTTCTCTGTCTGGAAGTGATCTCTCCCTCCTCTGAAGGCTTACTATACTCTTTCCACACCCTCACAGTTACAAGAATCCCCATAAAATAAGGTGGAGAATACTATCTTCTCCACTACTGGAAGCTCCTGAAGTCAAGAAAAATAAGTACTAGAATACACTTTGCAATTTAAATTTTCTACTGCATTGCTTTGTACCCAACTAGCTCCTAAAAGAATTTAGGCTAGCCAGTGCCTTATACAAAGTAAGCCCTCCATAGCTATTTGTTCAATGAACAAATGTTTACATGATCTTTATTTTTTAGCAAGGACTTCTCTCTTAAGCATTGCTGATAATTTGCAGCCAGAATTCAGAAGATCCCAAAAAGAAAATACTCAGCACAGACAGGCTCCCAACTTACTTTATCCCATACATGCAGATAGCACCTCATCTGAACTAAGATAGGAATTCTCCGTCCCTCTGCTGCTTCCTTTACCACAAAGTCCTTATCCTTCAAGAGGGAGAAAACCACTGCTGCTGCATCCTCCTTCCTGCCACGGCAGGGGGTTGGTCAGAATGAAGTCAGAACTTTAGGCCCCTGGGGATCATTATGTCCCTCTCCATCCCCTTCCATCCCTCTGTCCCTGAGCATCTCAGTTCCATGCCTCCCATTCCAGTCCCTCAGCTGTGCTCATTCATCCCCCTGTCCTGCTGAAAATTATTCTCCAGCCACAGGAGGCACCACTGGTGCTTTCAACCCTCAGCACTTCAAATCCTGTGGTCACAGATGGGGGAGGGGATGTTTCTGCCCCTACTTGGGATCTGGGGAATGACCTTCCCTGACATGCTAGGGCACTCTGAATACATTTTCCCATAGAAATAATATTTTAAATAACAATTACTTTCTGCATTTCAAATACATTTCACAGGTGAACCAAGAAACTCAATGACAATTTATTACAATGTTTTCATGGGAAAAATGGCTTCTGAGTTTTAAACATGAATTTACAAATGAAATTAATTGTAGAACTAGCTATTTGTATATTGGGAACTGCATTTACCTTTTAATAGAAAGTTATCATTGTTTTTATTTTTATTATTAATCCTAAACTCTGGTCTTTGTTTTGTTGCTCTCAGTAGCTCAAGAGATTAAATCAATTCAATCCAGGAAAGATTCCTCCAGTTAAATTAACTTTTAGAGATGAAATTTGGGAAGCTGTGCCTTAGGCCTTTTGGGTAAAGTGAACAAATATTTTGGGTGAAACCCAAATGGATGCTTCATTTTCCAACTGACTTAAATGTGTGAACCTTTCTAAGGTGAAGTCAGTCAAGGTTTTAATATTAAAATGATGAGAACTTTTTAGCCACCCTTCCATCTGCTTCAGATTTCTCCCCATCACCTTGGGAAGATGTTACACTGCCGACAACCAGGTGTGATTTTGTCACATCAAAATACATATACACCTGTGCTTAAGACAGAAAGGTGATTGTGAATAAGGCTTACAGTTCAAAGGTACAGCAGGATGGTACAGAGCAGAAGGTTTGATAATGAGAAATGACAGTTTCCTGTAATTCTTGAGGACCGGAGGGAGGAAATTATTTGCTCTATGCTGGTAGCAATTTCCCTAAACCCTGTGAGATGGCATAGCTCAAGCTGTTGCAAATGTAGACAGAGTGGCTACCAGCCATAGCTCTTGGTTAGAGTAAGATTCCCTGGGATATGAAATATATTGAAAAACCGTTCTAGGTAGGATTGATCACTTAATTGGACTGTTTTAGGGAAAATCCTACATAGTTTTCAATATCTAGTATTTGTTCAAGCTCCCTGGAAGCTTAATAATCACGTCTACCATATATGTGTGTATATATATTTATGTATATTTTAATTAGATAACCTAATCACAGAGATAATCATAAATATGCTATATTAAAAGTGCTAAACACTAGTTACAGAATATTCCTCAGCTTGGCTTTCACATTATAGTACCATAAGCAGCAAGCTCTTCCTCTGAGAAAAAATATTAAATCTTTACAAGCAGTTTGTGTCTTTTTCCCAAGATAGGTACGGCGACATCAACTGTTGCCACCAGTCCTCAAAACAAAACAACCAGCGGCACAAAAAGAACCATCATGTTTAAAAACAGTGAAGCTGATAGCTGGTTTGTTAGCCATACACTTTATTTTGAGGGGTTAACTTTGGCCTCTCACACTTTTTCGTTCATGAATGAGCCATTAATTACTTTGCTGCTGTCGCTGTTTCAGCGCTTCAGTTTATAATAGCCTTTTGTTTTCTTGCAAGCGAAAAGGGCTTTGAAGGATTTCAATCTTCAAAAACATGGAACACTTTCTTTCTCTTTATTTCTGAACACAAAAAAAGTGTCTATTCTTATGTATATTTAATAACAGTCTTCAAGAAGAGCGGTATTGTGCACCGTAACACGATCTGATCGATTCCTGCAGCGAAGTCAAAGGAACACATACAAATGCTAGTTCTGGGAAACATTTTCTATTTAAAAATTTTAAAGTGTAAACTTTATAATAAACTAGGGGAGAAAAGGTAAATATGTTGTATTTCATTTAAATACAGTTAAGTGCAGTTTAAACACAGCCAGCTCTTTCCAGATGATAATGTGACTTGGATAATGAAGTATTGATACTTCATCTTAAGTCACAGAAAGTTCAGTGCTGTGACAGTTTACAGTTAGAGGGAAAACTCTGTATGTCCTTATTTAAAGATGTTTATCTCTGGAAAACAAGGAAATGCATGTTATTTATGTATACACACATATGTGTATATATAGTCTTCACAGGCAAAAGAAAGTAAAAGGTTGAGACATTACCTGGTAGAGTTAGTGGGAGTTGATAATACCTGAGACATAAATCCCTAATATCCCGCTTTTATTTCTTTTTTTTCTTTTAATAAATTTATTTATTTATTTATTTTTGGCTGCGTTGGGTCTTCGTTGCTGTGCACGGGCTTTAGTTGTGGTGAGCGGGGGCTACTCTTCCTTGTGGTGTGCGGGCATCTCACTGTGGCGGCTTCTCTTTTTGTGGAGCACGGGCTTCAGGCGCACGGGCTTCAGTGATCGTGGCTCACAGGCTCTAGAGCGCAGGCTCGGTAGTTGTGGTGTACGGGCTTAGTTGCTCCGCGGCATGTGGGATCTTCCCGGACCAGGGTTCGAACCCGTGTGCCCTGCATTAGCAGGCGGATTCTCAACCACTGCGCCACCAGGGAAGCCCCTTCTTTTATTTCTTAGAAACAGATGTAGGTGGGGCAATTAATTTGGCTAGGATAATAAAACTTACAGTATCTAGAATGGTTACAGAATTGAAATGTCCTAGTTTATTTAAAAGGCTGGGGGCTTCCCTGGTGGCGCAGTGGCTGAGAATC